>NC_090248.1:45250597-45598097 GCF_037325665.1 Littorina saxatilis
ACAATTGTATTTCACAATAAAAACCTGATGTGCAACTCAGAAGTCATGGTTCTTGTTAGTTTTGTGTGACAAAGTGAATGTATAGATACTGTGCACTATTTGAAGCTTTGTTTTTGCGTCCTTTTTACATTTAGTCAAGTTTTGACTAAATGTTTTAACATAGAGGGGGAATCGAGACGAGGGTCGTGGTGTATGTGTGTGTGTGTGTGTCTGTGTGTGTGTGAGTGTGTAGAGCGATTCAGAGTAAACGATACTAGACCGATCTTTATGAAATTTTACATGAGAGTTCCTGGGTATAATATCCCCAGACGTTTTTTTCTTTTTTTCGATATGTCTTTGATGACGTCATATCCGGCTTTTTGTAAAAGTTGAGGCGGCACTGTCACACCCTCATTTTTCAATCAAATTGATTGACATTTTTGTAAAGCAATCTTCGACGAAGGCCGGACTTTGGCATTGCATTTCAGCTTGGTGGCTTAAAAATTAATTGATGACTTTGGTCATTAAAAATCTGAACATTGTAATTAAAATTTGTATTTTATAAAACGATCCAAATTTACGTTCATCTTATTTTTCATCAGTTTCTGATTCCAAAAACAGATAAATATATTATATTCGGATTGAAAACAAGCTGTGAAAAATAAAAAATATAAGAGAGATAGAGATCGAGAGACGGAGAGGGCTAGAGACTACGGTCATTGTGAAAAAATGCAGTGCGTTCAGTTTCATTCTGTGAGTTCCACAGCTTGACTAAACGTAGTAATTTCGCCTTACGCGAGTTGTTCTTAATTAGAGCCGCTTTCTAGCTTCGCGCCCTAGAAAATTCAAGCTTTCAAAACGAACATGTTGAGTATAACCTCTGTAAGCCAAAGTGTAAAGCATCTCCTGGACACAATACGGATCATTAATTATCAACATTGTTTTGTACATACATCGAATATTACTCAAATATTCACTGTTTTGATTTAGCTTCCTGATTTGTAACCCTTACACTGGTGCAATTCTGTAACACATGTTACATATAGCCACTGGGGAATTAACAGAGAGAAAAATAACAAAAAACTGTCATATAGGTTTTCGCATCCATGGGAGGTAATCGGAACCGATCAAACAGACTGAGCCAGTAGCGCGACATATGTCGTGACAACCAGGTGACAGTATACGTAAAGTAGCGCGACATATGTCGCGACAACCAGCCTTATTGTATGGTGTCGATCTACAGTCTCGTGTGCAAGAAAACTCTCTGTCACACGACCAACTCGTAATAGCGGGTAATAGCTAATTCCCATGAAGATCGAAAAGTTAATCGATCACAGGGGCTCACATCCATGAGAGGTGGCATAGGACAAATGTCCTGGACAATGCAAAAGTGATAGGACATTTGTCCTGAACAAAAATAAATCAATAGGACATTTTTTTCGCAACAAAACGTAAATTAAAACGTTAAAAAACGCGAATGGGGGCAACTGTCCACCGGCTTGGAGAATTCAGAGTTGCGACCCGGCCTTGGAAGCTCTTCTCTATAAAAAAGCAAATGAAGTCTCCCCAAGTTTCGCCTGCTTGGAGAGACACATCGCTTCGCAAAACATCAATAGAATAGCAAATCAAACTACTGTAAATAGGAAAGTACTGACAATGTCCGGATCAAATGACAATGACCACTTTGTGACAAAAAAAATAGGACGATATGTCCTCTTGCATGAAACATGTATAGGACATTTGGAGAACAAAAAAGTGTACGTATGTCCGATGTCCGATGGACTGGGTGGCCGAGTGGTAACGCACTTGCGCTCGGAAGCGAGAGGTTGTGAGTTCGACCCTGGGTCAGGGCGTTAGCAATTTTCTCCCCCCTTTCCTAACCTAGGTGGTGGGTTCAAGTGCTAGTCTTTCGGATGAGACGAAAAACCGAGGTCCCTTCGTGTACACTACATTGGTGTTAACGTTAAAGATCCCACGATTGACAAAAGGGTCTTTCCTGGCAAAATTGTATAGGCATAGATAAAAAAAAAAAAATGTCCACCAAAATACCCGTGTGATTTGGAATACATGTAATAGGCCGTGAAAAGTAGGATATGCGCCAAAATGGCTGCGATCTGCTGGTCGATGTGAATGCGTGATGTATTGTGTAAAAAAATTCCATCTCACACGGCATAAATAGATCCCTACGCCTTGAGTCCGAGTCTGGAGATACGCGCGCGATATAAGACTTCATATATATATATATATATATATATATATATATATATATATATATATATATATATATATATATGTCCGACGTGGACGTGAGCCCCTGCGATCAGCCTTCAGTGCCAGTGGAACCTCTCTTTTAAGACCTCCAGAATCGGAAAAACTCAGGGTTAAAAAGACGCTGTCTTAAAGATGAACGTAAATCCACAGAGGTTATAAATGGAAAATCAGACAAAACAAGGTCTTGAAAGTACTAAATCGGAGGGGGACTGCCGACAACAAAGCGGGGGTAGGGGGGGGGGGATGGGCGGGTGAGAGGTGTGTATGGTTCTACTTTATAAATTATCGTACAGCTAAATCCTAGCTCCACTCATGCAAGGAACATTTTTGTTTAAAGCGCAGAAAGATTGCGATTTTGCAAAGCACTCGCTGCTTGCTACTGCGAAGTTTGAGCTGTTCATGATTGCATTATAATTGCGGGATTAGTGCACAGGCCGAAGGTATCGTCCACTGGACTATTACTATCACAGAGTCTTTCTGTGCTAGTAGTAGTCCAGTGGACGATACCTTCCGCCTGTGATTACTGATAGCTTATCGTATCCGTGCATTCGTGTAAGGAAGGAACTGATCGTTGTTTCCTGGTGATAACCATATGTGATGGCACTCGCGGCACGATTCCGGTCGAATCGCGAACTTTTCAAATATTTTGTGGTGCGGCTGTCTCCCTTTGGGAATAATAATAATAATAATAATGATAAATCACTTTTCCATTGCGCAAGTCCCAATTCACAGCTCCAAGCGCTTTACAATTCCAAGAAACACCTCACACACACACACACACACACACACACACATACACACACACACGATATGCAAATTATGTCATTAGAAAATACAAGCAAACTAACCCACCATAGCAATAAGAACAAGCACACAGTCAATAACATAGGAATGGTAAGATTCACGAGGCTGCGTTACCAATAAAAATGCGTGTTTTTAAAAATAAAAAGTAAATCGATGTGTGCGTGGGTATGGTGAGGGGGGGGGGGTATATTGTACATGTGTGTGTGTAAATGTGTTTGTCAGTGTGAATAAGAGAGAAGAAGAAAGTGTGTGTGTGTGTATGAGAGAGAGAGAGAGAGAGAGAGCGTGTGTATGTGAGTGTCTGAGCTAGAGAGAGAGAGAGAGAGAGCCGAGAGGGAGAGCGCGTGTGTATGTGAGTGTGTGAGCTAGAGAGAGATAGAGAGAGACGGAGACAGAGCTAGAGAGAGAGAGAGCCGAGAGAGAGCCGAGAGAGAGAGCCGAGAGAGAGAGAGAGAGAGCGTGTGTATGTGAGTGTGTGGGCGAGAGAGAGAGAGAGAGAGAGAGAGAGAGAGAGCGCATGTGTTTGTGCGTGTGCCGGTGTGTGTGTGTGTGTGAGTTTCTTTCGGCCACAGGCACTCGTCGCTGACCAATTTGCTGGAGGAAAATAGCCTCTCGGTCTCTTATATTGGGAGGAGCAACAGTACCAACAAGACTCTCTTGTGTTGTGTGCCAAACGGATGTGCATGTGTCTTTGTCTGCGTTTCTGTGACGCCGGTCACACCCACAGGCAACTCGTCACGAGCTCGGCGGGATCAAAGTGGGCGGGGCCTAATGCGTTCTCAACACCACTACTCTTAGAAACTGTGTTTTGTTGTGGTTCTTACTCTGTTGGTTTTGTCTGGGTTTTTTTTTCTTTAGTTTGTTTTTTCTCTTAATTTTGTGAGGTAGAGCTCTAGTTGATGAAGATGTGGTTTCTTTTTGTTAGTGTGTTATGGGTTTTTTTGGTGTTTAATTAAATACACTGTTTGCTGTGCCTGCGTACACTCTCATTGTGCGTGTGACTTAAAGCCATATGTACTCGATGACTATACACGCTAATTGCTTTACCAACAGCTGGAGACATGCTAAATTAAGTTCCCTGCAAGATATTGTGGTCTAGGACCCCTTAAATGTTGAGATATTTGAATTTTTATTTTGATCTAGATCGTCCTATTTATAGATTTGCCAACAGAGGGAACGTTGACGCAAGGGAAATAACTCCGCGTCTTTGTTGACATCCTCACTTTTTCAGAGGCTAGAACAAGCTGTAATGCATGTATATGGTCCGCGCATGGCGACATATCGTCATTACATGGTCTTATGGTGCGTTTGACATCGATTATGGGCAAACTACACTTTGTAAACACGGGAGCGCGTACATATGCCTTTAATTGTGTATTTTTGTTTGCTTAAATGCCCTATGGGCCTAAAGCCGAAATAAAACCTTGAAACCTTGAAACCTTGTAAGAAAGGATCATAATTTTATAGTCAATCACCCTAAACACCTGACATCCAAGACATAAGCCCCGCCCACCTCGTGTCGAGTGCCTGTGCCGGTCACACCTTAATTGTTAGGTCAGAGATGATTTGTGTAAATCACTTTTTGCATACCCTTGGTAAACTTTCTTTCTTTATTTGGTGTTTTACGTCGTTTTCAACCACGAAGGTTATATCGCGACGGGGAAAGGGGGGAGATGGGATAGAGCCACTTGTCAATTGTTTCTTGTTCACAAAAGCACTAATCAAAAATTTGCTCCAGGGGCTTGCAACGTAGTACAATATATTACCTTACTGGGAGAATGCAAGTTTCCAGTACAAAGGACTTAACATTTCTTACATACTGCTTGACTAAATTCTTTACAAAAAATGACTGTATTCTATACAAGAAACACTTAACAAGGGTAAAAGGAGAAACAGAATCCGTTAGTCGCCTCTTACGACATGCTGGGGAGTATCGGGTAAATTCTTCCCCCTAACCCGCGGGGGGTCCTTGGTAAACGCTCCACTGGCCTCGAAAGACACACTTTGAAACACGAAAATGCCTGAACAGGCTGATAGACATACAGAGCATACATGCAAGCAGGGACCTATATATTTAGGTCTAATATAGGTCTATGATGCAAGCAAGCACTTCCACACATGCACATTAACACACGACAACAAAACGTATCTTCTTCAACGTTTATTCTACAACTATGTTAAGGGGAGAGGTGGCACGAAAAATGAAATCTGAGTATTTGTTAGTTTTCTTTGAAGTTTTGGGGTACTTTATAAAAAGAAAGCATAAAAAAGCACCTGCATGCCCATTTTTTGACCAAGCAAGTAATATTTTCACACAAAAATACCAATTTCTTCAAAAAAATACGAAAATTACACACCACGCCCCATGAAATTCAAAAGACATTTTTGAAGCTACAGGCTTCAAATGCAGTGAAAATTACTCCCAGATATCAGTTTCAGACTTATACAGAGCCATTTTGACCAAATTACCCCAGTTCGAATTCAGCAGCATAAATTGAGAGATATAAATTTTTGCCCCCAAAATACCCAATCAGGCTTATATTATATTCTCTAAAAAAAAATTTTGATGGGTTTTACAAAAACCGCTCTGTAAGAGTCTGGCAAAATCAAATCTTACTCCTGTAAAAAAAAAATTATAACTCTACCACAAGTAGTTCTGACGAAATATCATTTCCCGCGTTGATACCGTCCTTGAAAACCCATATTCAGAGAAAATTGCATTTGAAAGTTTGTAAAGTGTTTCTTTACACATTATGAAGACACATTGCCGAAAAAAGAGTCTGGGTGTGTTCATGTATTGTTCCGAGTCTTCTTCAAATGATGTTGGTACTTATTCCCCTCCATCCCCCATCAGTCCAGCACCGTACACCTCCCCCTCCTGGTCTTCTCGCTGCTCCAGCTGACGTTGACGACCAGCACATCTTGCCCTACGAGCTGCTACAGCGGCCACATCTGTTGCTCTCTCCGCCTTCTGGACCCTCACCTTGTCTTTTTTGGCCAAAGCAGAATGAGTAAGCTCAGTAATTGGCAAGCTCATGTCGTCCATGACCTGTGCCAGTGCAAAGTTGCCTCTGTTGAACTTTGCGACAGCCTCAGCGGTGGCGCGGCTGCTTCCACCCGGTCTTTCCCAACAAAGACTTCTTTGGGGCAGTGTCCCCACATGACATTGTGGAGAGACTCATTACTGTTCTGAGTCTTGCCATGGGCCGCGCGCTTGAGAAGAATGGGATTTGTCATTCTCCTGTAGATGGGCAGAACAGCATGTGATACTTCCCTGGACAAGGCAGTGCCGTTGTGCCCTGCGTGTGGAGGTGGTGGTTGCCCTTCTGCCCTGGCTCTTTGAAAAAAGCACCATGAGGCTGGCCCGGCTGGACATCTGTCGTGGTGAGGGTCCTCGTCAGTTGAAGTCACATGGAAGAAAGTGGCCCAGATCGCCTGCTCCATGGCTCGCTGATCTTCAAGGTTGTTGAGGATCGCGCTACGGAAGTAGTTTTGCAAGCGTTGACACTTTTCCTTGGTTAGTCGCCCCTCCCCTCTTCCACCAAGCCTTCCATCCTTTGATGCCTTGCGGAGAGCTGTGCCCATTCTCTTGGGGAGGTGGTTGGTACATTCCAGCTTGGTGATGGGACGTGTGGGACCGTAGGGCTGAGCTGCAGCCAGAGCATTGAACGCTGTGGAATCTCCGTCCGACAGCATAGTTCTGTACCTGAGGTTGTGACGCTCAACAGACCTGCAGCATAGAAAAATTAAAAAAAACTTAGTGTAAAGTACTGGCTGGATAACTACTGTCTTGAAAAAAAATATGAAAAAGACTGGGGTTCATGGGCCAACAAGGTCCTGGTGAGATACAGACGCAGACCCACGAATGAAAATGATTTTGGATATTACTTTAGTGAAGAGTATCAGGAGGCCTCTCCCAGCAGAAAATACATACATGTATTATTATTACTGGAAAGTGTGCCAATTTACATTGGCTTGTGTACTAAGTGTGTATAAAGTGATCTTTTCATAGAGGGTGAACATTTAACTTGTACTTGTTAGAATATATACATACACACATCTCTCTCCCTCTCTCTCACACACACACACACACACACACACACACACACACACACACACACACACACATACACACACACACACACACACACACTGACAATGAGTTTGATCCCAACTTGTTTGGGACACTTTTTCTTTTCAATAGAAAAGTTGTCAGGTTTCCTCTGAAATTTGCAGATTCAATAAAAAATTTCCCAGCCTAGCTGATCCTTTAGGACATTGTGAACATTTAATGATTTATCAACAAAAGAAAATGTATTTGTGAAGGGTTTGTGGACAGTGTTTTGTTGCAAAAATATGTGCTTCTGTGTTGTGTTTTGTTGGTCTTCATCTTTCTTTGTAAAGAAAAACAAACACCCACAATGTACCATGCTTTATACAATTTTAAATAAAATTTACTTTTTAGCGCAACCTTATTCATGTTGTCTTATTCTGTATTTGAAAATAAAGGATATAGGGAAGAGTGTATAGGCTATTAGAACAATATTCTTACCTTCCCCACAACTCCAAGGCTGCATCCCTCTCCATAGACTTGGCAGATCCCTCATGGTTAATGCTGCAGTCAGGCTGGTGAAGCTGCTTCCACTGTAGTTGCTCGGCATCGGTCATCCCCTCTAGTTTTTCTTTGTTCATCACACATGTGTGACAGTATGTGGATTTCACACAGAAGTCCAGCACATACCCAGTCAGAACATCAACAACAACGCCAACTCCATAGTGTGAGGAAAATCCTCTCTTGTGCCATGTACCATCAAAGGCCACATCCACCCAGAGAATGCCATCATCATCTTCCCAAGCACCGTCTTCCTCACCATCATCATTCACAGCATTCACTCTGCCTTGAGGAAATGTTTCCCTGTGGGCTTCCCTCACAAACTCCACTGTTTCGTTAAGTGTGGCATCTGTAGCTTCCACAATGCTGGCATTGACTCGTTTGTCTATGCGATGATAGGAACTCTTGTTCATCGCTGGCATTCCAAAGACTGTGCACAGTTTGTCCACACTGGAGTAGCCACTACCTACCTATATAGCACAATCTCTTTGTTCACTTCAAAGGGAACATTTTGTCTGTGGTTGAGGTTGTTTTCTCTTGGCGACGAATACTCTGTGCGTGAATACTGGCAGCTGTCGCAACACAGCACTAGTTCTTGTGACAAGCCCATCGAGTCACCAACTCGAATTGTCACATGTCCTGCCTCGCACTCCGGGCACTTCACATCAGAGAGAAGCGAGTTCAACTGACTGCACTCGGCAAAACACCACGAACGGCGATTTAGCTCAGCTGGTGGTTGAGCATTCGGGTCGATGCCTGCACCACTAAATCTCCTCAGTTTCGTCGCCGAAGCAGAAATACCTTCGATTTGAGGCTGATTACGGTTCACATCGCCCAAAACTGGCCGAGGTTTGACTCCGAGTCGATTCGAAACATCCGCGTCACCACTATCTCTCAAAACAACTGTCTCTGCTCTGCCAACTTCAGGCGCGTTCTCGTCGCCTGCTGGTTTTTCCTTCCTCGTTGTTCGAGCATCTGAAAGCTGATTCTTCCTTTTGCGTTGGGAAGATCCTTGCGAATTTCGGAGTAGACATTGCTGGTTGATAGTTGATATTGAGTTACGTGGAATCGACACTGTGTTTACAACGGATAAGGCAGTTTGCGCATGCGCGTCACTGTGGTCATTGACAACGACCAACCAGAGAAGTTTCTCAAAGGTTAGAGGTTGTTCTCATGAATATTCATATTACTGTCTGAAAAAGTTGATGCGCGATCCGGCCGTTGTACGGAAATAACGGACTGTTCATGTCTATTTTTAACGTTCACAGAAAACGGGAATTCCCGCTCAACCGTTCGATGTGTTACTGCCAAGCTTATTCGGGGAATCGTGGTTGTTGCAAGGACTTGAAAACATAGATTGTTCAGCAATTTCTCACACTTGCAGCACTCACACATGTACACATACTTTGAAAATCACCACTTTATTGCAAAATAAACGAGGAAATTGACAAAATAAACAACACACAGTGATTCTATGATGTTCAAAGTACCTGAAAAAAACAAAAACCCAAAACACGTTTTTGAACAAATGTTTGCTAAAATTCCGTGCCACCTCTGCCCTTAAGTACAACCTTAGTCTCTCTGACAGACATTTCACTTGATTTCTAAATTTGATTGTTCATATTTTGATTTTCTGCACCATTTTAAATTTACAGAGGTTATGAACAGAAAATCTGAAAAAGTAAAGACTTAAAAGGGAGGACATCTTACATTGGGGGGTCTTAAAAGGGGGATCCACTTTATAAAGATAGCATAAACAAGAATGCATGGACCAGTGTGGGTATGGGTATGTGTGTGTGTGTGTGTGTGTGTTTTTGTCACTGTGCCCGTGTGTGTGTGTGTGTGTGTGTGTGTGCCCGTGTGTGTGTGTGTTTGTCACTGTGCCCGTGTGTGTGCCCGTGTGTGTGTGTGTGTGTGTGTGTTTTTTTCACTGTGCCCGTGTGTGTGTGTGTGTGTGTGTGTGTGTGTGTGTGTGTGTGTTTTTTTGTCACTGTGCCCGTGTGTGTGTATGTGTGTGTGTGTGTGTGTGTTTTTGTCACTGTGCCCGTGTGTGTGTGTGTGTGTGTGTGTGTTTTTGTCACTGTGCCCGTGTGTGTGTGTGTGTGTGTGTGTGTATGTGTGTGTGTGTGTGTGTGTGTGTGGGTGTGTGTGTGTGTGTTTTTGTCACTGTGCCCGTGTGTGTGTGTGTGTGTGTGTGAAGAATAAGAATAAGAATAAGAATATAGTTTATTGTCATGAAACCATTTAGGTTTATAAGACACATACATGTACATAAACAACAACATAAATCATTATGTTTTTTTAAGAAAACAATTGTATACGAACTTCCCCAACATGAATTGTAGATTGTCTTCCAACAACAGTTGACTGGGCATAGTATAAACAGGTATACTTTTATTGACCTGTTTCATTAATTGTTCTCTAAAATGTTTATATTCAATACATGGATCTAGCATATGTAATTCATTTTCTATTACTCCACAACGTTGACATAATCTTTTGGCGTATTATCATATCGGCCTTTTTCAATCTTCAAGTCATGTGCACCTATTCTAAGTTTACACAATGCCTGTTTGTATTTAAAATCAATATCATTGGTTAAGTATGAAGCAGTTTCATATTCCTTTGTTACAATCCTGTAAAATTCTAATTTGGAAGAACTGTTTACTTTTTCTGTCCAAAATTGCATATATTTTCCTTCTAACTTCTGCAATATAACATGTTTCAATCTTTTTCCACTAAAGGTAAACTGATTTTTCCAAACGTGATCTAATCCTAAAGTGTGTAGTATTTGTTTCACAAACGATATCCATGGGTTGTTATCATGTGCAACATTATACATGTGGTCATATAACATACTTAAGTGAGATGTTTTTGGGCGTTCTAATATGTGTATCCAGTAAGAAATGACCTGACAAATTATCTTTAAGGTAATTGGATATCTTCCTAATACATGTGTGTGTGTGTGTGTGTGTGTGTGTGTGTGTGTGTGTGTGTGTGTGTGTGTGTGTGTGTGTGTGTGTGTGTGTGTGTGTGTGTTTGTGTTCGTCACTGTGCTCGTGTGTGCTTGTGTTTGTCTATCTGCCTGCACTATCTAGCCTGCCTTTTGTCTGCCTACCTCCATGTACCTAGTTACCTGTCTGTTCATCTGACCATCCATCTGTTTTGTCTATACTTGCCAAGACAGAAATGATTCAGTCACTATACAGATGGGAGTACAGTGCTACCTGCAATGTGTGGCACCTACGATGAGAGGACACCTCCCTTTTAAAAGGACGCTTTCTGTTGTCCATGTGTCTATTATCCCTACCAAAATAAACCTGCCATGACAGGCCACCTGCAATGTAAGGACACTTCTGGCTGGTCCCAAGGGTGTCCTTTCATCGCAGGTACCACTGTACTATATGTTTCAAAGAAACAACTGATCAAAAACAATGTACAGGGGGTGGAACACTCCTTTTGAGACCCCCACTTAAGACACCATAGCTCCCTTTTTAGACAATGTTTTCTCAGATTATCCGTTCATTCTTTCTTTCTTTATTTGGTGTTTAACGTCGTTTTCAACCACGAAGGTTATATCGCGACGGGGAAAGGGGGGAGATGGGATAGAGTCACTTGTCAATTGTTTCTTGTTCACAAATGCACTAATCAAAAATTTGCTCCAGGGGCTTGCAACGTAGTACAATATATTACCTTACTGGGAGAATGCAAGTTTCCAGTACAAAGGACCTAACATTTCTTACATACTGCTTGACTAAAATCTTTACAAACATTGACTATATTCTATACAAGAAACACTTAACAAGGGTAAAAGGAGAAACAGAATCCGTTAGTCGCCTCTTACGACATGCTGGGGAGCATCGGGTAAATTCTTCCCCCTAACCCGCGGGGGGTCCACATTGTTTAGATCTGATTTTCTCAGACTTTAGAAGGCCCTAAAAAGGAGTACACTATATTCTGCTTAAGACAATTCAAATCATTAATAAATATAAATAAAAGGAAAGGAGAAATGCACTGGTTCTGCACCATTGAATTTATCAACAAATGCAACCACCTCCACTAGGTAAAGTCTACCTGTTTTCTGTAATAATATACATTTCATGAAGTCAATAAAACAGATGCAATGCTGTATGTGAATTCTAGATGCAATGCCGTATGCCCGTTCTGTTTTCAACACAAACTGGAAATGTTCAAACAAAAAACTCATATCAATCTTAGAGCGTAAACAAAATTAAATTGAAACTGCAATGAAACAATGGCTCAAACCTCTCTAAACAGTAACTATTGGACAAAACTGAACAATAACGTTATATTGACAACATTCACGTGACTCGTAAACCTGCTGAGCAAGTCACAGTAATAATCAAAATAAATAAGACAAGTACAGTACCAACTGTGTAAATTAATTGTCAATACATTATGCAGTGGAACCCCCCCCCCCCCCCCCCCCCCCCCCCCCATGTTTGAGACCTCCACAAATCTGAGAAAATTGGGTCTTAAAAAGGAGGGAGTCTTAATATGGGGGTCATTATACAGACGTTATGAACAGAAAGTCTGAGAAACCAAGGTCTTAACCCTTAGGCTGGTTGTCGCGACATATGTCGCGCTACTTTACGTATACTGTCACCTGGTTGTCACGACATATGTCGCGCTACTGGCTCAGTCTGTTTGGTCGGTTCCGATTACCTCCCATGGATGCGAAAACCTATATGACCGTTTTTCTTTATTTTTCTCTCTGTTAATTCACCAGTGGCTATGTAACATGTGTTACAGAATTGCACCAGTGTAAGGGTTAATTCACCAGTGGCTATGTAACATGTGTTACAGAATTGCACCAGTGTAAGGGTTAATTCACCAGTGGCTATGTAACACGTGTTACAGAATTGCACCAGTGTAAGGGTTAATTCACCAGTGGCTATGTAACATGTGTTACAGAATTGCACCAGTGTAAGGGTTAATTCACCAGTGGCTATGTAACATGTGTTACAGAATTGCACCAGTAAGGGTTAATTCACCATGCAGTGGCTATGTAACATGAGTTACAGAATTGAACCAGTGTAAGGGTTAAAAGGAAGGGAGTCTTAACAGGGGGGTTCCACTGTACACCAACACATTCAAATGTGTCAATTTGGCACAAAGCTGTATTTAAAGCACATACAAGTTAAACATGTAACCAAAAATGCAATAACTAATGAAAACGATAACAAATCAAAATCAGAAACATTCAGTGCAAAAATAAGAAGAGGACTTTTTTCATGTAACCTATACATAGCCTCTGGACTATTTGGCGCTGATGCATAGCCAATAACATATCTACACCTTTCTCATGGCCAACTTACTTGAAACATAGTGACTGCTTATGCATAAATCAGCATACATTACAAAGTTTGCATTATAATATAAATTTCTCACATTTTTTATGCAGTCGTGCAAGCTGTTTCTGCATGTTCATTCCTGTATAACATCACAATTGTTCATTCCTGTATAACATCACAATTGTTCATTCCTGTATAACATCACAATTGTTCATTAAACAGAATGCAAACAAACACAGCACAAGCTAACAAAACTAGTCCCTCGTGACCACATGAGTTCTTCTAAAAATATAGATCTCTGGCTGACAAAGAAATGTATTACCAATGCAAAAAGGCTTTGGTGGGAGGTGTTACTGTGTGAACATGACTTTTGGGGTACATGTATCACTTTGAAAGAATTATGGCAGGCGCAGTGGCGTGGTGGTAAGACGTCGGCCTCCTAATCGGAAGGTCGTGAGTTTGAATCCCGGTCGCTGCCACCTGGTGGGTTAAGAGTGGAGATTTTTCCGATCTCCCAGGTCAACTTATGTGCAGACCTGCTAGTGACTTAACCCCCTTCGTGTGTACACGCAAGCACAAGACCAAGTGCGCACGGAAAAGATCCTGTAATCCATGTCGGAGTTCATTGGGTTATGGAAACACGAAAATACCCAGCATGCCTACTTAACGAAAGCGGAGTGAAGCTGACTATGCTCTCAGAGTTTAGTGTGGGGAACCCAAATGGGAAAACGAGCTTACACGTAACCAGAATATTCTGGAACGCTGAAGAAGAAGAAGAATCTGGGGATCTCAATAAAGACATCTGGAGCTTTAAAACTGCCAGAAATCCACAAATTGGCAGAAAAATCTCATGCCTTATTTTTAGCAGCTAAGTACACGAGTTGAAACATGTTCATATTCAAAATAAATCTGAAGTTGATGTTTACCCTACTAATGCAAGATAAGATGCACTTGGCATAGATTCGAACTTACAATTTCATAATCATACTGTCAGTTTGGCATGCTGACAGTTTTCAGTGCAAAAAGGCAGGACTGATTTTCATGCACGAGTATCTTGTTATTCACAAAAAAAGGCCATTCTTTGACAATTATAATTGTTGGACAGTTCACAATGTTTTATCCAGTGTGTATTTCTGAAGTATATCAATACCTGAGCATAACAATTCTTCACATCAAATTCTCAGTTGTAACTCATAGAACAATTATTACTTGTCAAACACACAGATAAAGAGTACATTTGAACAGCTTTGTTACAGAAATCTATGCGAGATCAGATAGACTGGTTATACTTGCTTGAATGAGTATACCGTCACATTACCAGACCTGGGAACCCCTGTTTTACACTTGGAGTATTTTCAAGCAAACTTGGTGTATTTTCAGACAAATGAGCGTACTCTACACAGCATTTACACATCCATGATTCAAACATGTTTCACACGCGTCCGTCGCACTGTTAATCAAATTTACCAATACGTTTAAAACAAATGCTTCTTTCAATGTTTACTGACAAAAACTGTAAGCATGTGTCAAAATACTGGATTGGCTTCGAAATGCGCTTGTGAAGAAAAGTAGTCCAGGAATTTTTCTCGTCGTATTTTTTTCCACTGATTGTACTGCTCGTATTCTAGACAAGCATGCGTACAAACACGGCGAAATCCTATAGATTCCCAGGTCTGCATTACCTACAGTACATTGGAAAAGCAGAATGTCTGCAGTCTCCAGTCCACAAATACTTTCCACCCTGCATAGCTATTAATCATCACAACAATGGCACCAGATTGCACAGGCGTTGCTAGCTACATATCATAGCCACCAAATTCTTAGATTCAACTGCTGATGATGAAATTAAGATTTATTGTTCTTGGTGGCAGCAGAACTGCTGTTATCAGTATTTTTGCCCTCTTTCATTACGATGCTATGGTATTTCTGTGGGTCTCCACATGTGTTTGTTTATAAGGCGGAAGTGACCTCCCCTTGTACACAATAGGCCCTCAGAGGAAGCCTACGGACAGACTAGAATAGAACATGCACATACAGTAAAACCTGAGTCTAGCGGACCCTTGTTGTAACGGCCACCTGCTACATACGGACAGTTTATCATGGCACGAACACGATTTCAACAATAACTAACCTTTAACGGGCGGACACCTGCCACTTACGGACGCGGACACGATTTTTCGGACCGTAGGAAGTGTAAACACTGTCACAAACGGACACAACGTACATAAAAACGCAACTTCGAAAACTCGACTGTTATGCAGTCAGTGCTCGGCAGCCGTAGCCGTAGCACAAATGGTTGTTGATTGGTTGTCCTGTCCCTTTTCTGACCAATCAGTGGCTTGTTTAGATGGAGACCCACTTTCGCTCACTCACTTTCGCTTCGCTCACTTTCGCTTTTCCGCATTGTGGATACAGTCACAACCAAAAGCAACAGTAGACTACTGTGTTTGAAAATGGAATCTCCAGCAGGAAAAAGAAAAGCGTTGACTTTAGAGCAGCGTGTTGCTGCCTTGAAAAAACTAGATAGCGGCCAATCATGCCGATTGGCCGAGATGTGGCGAAGGAGATGGGATGTGGTAAAACACAGATCGCGAGGATCAAATCGGAAAAAGAAGACGTGATGATCTCTCTCTCTTTGTAAGCAATCGTTCGAAGGAAACAATAGTTAACACAGCTAAATTTTTGTTCCATGCATTTATGCTGAGACTAGAAAAACTGAATGAAACAAGAGCTGACCCAATTTGATCGAGACACACTGCGGAATTTCCCGTTGAATGACTGATGAAGAGTCAGCTATTTTTAGCTTGTGACGTCCGACTTGCGTAAGTTTAAATGCACAGTGTGTGAAGGGAACGGGGTAGGTGGGGGGGGGGGGGATGTTGTTGTTGTTGTTGTTGTTGATTGCTACATGTATCATTTGTTTACTCACATTTTCAGTGAGTCTCATGTTCAGTCCAATAAATACATACTACAGGACTGACAAAAAGTGTCTTGTTCATTTTACGTGCTCTTTGTAAAATATTGCCCCGGCCCCGCCACCTGTGAAGAAGGGACACCTGTCTAATAGGGACACTATTACCATTCCCCAAGGGTGTCCGTTAGAGACAGGTTTTACTGTAACACAGAATGTCTGCACAGCACACACACACACACAGCAATACAGCACACCGTCTTGTACCTCCTTCTGCCCTGCCGAAGTCGGGGTATCCTTTTTAATCCACCGAACAATTAATATCCACAGCCATGTGTGTCTCCTGCCTCCGAACACACACGCTACAGAGCTCGACTCGATGTGCGCAGTTTCGTATAAAAATTATTTTCCAAATTTCCCCACTGTGTTTTATAAAATCCAAAATTTTAATAATAAATTTTCATTTAATTAATATACTTACCCAACTCACATATAGCAATTAACTCTAGTTCAGTGCTGGTAACGCTGTACACGTTCCCCTTGGTAACAAGGGAGACCACCCTAAAAAAGAGTGATCCATCCCATAATATCAGACCGATGTCCGGTCCAACATCCGTATGCGTGCGCATACGCCGCCATTTGTATCATTCGAACGAAGCCCAACTCACTACTTTTTTAGAACCCAATACCACCACAGCGGGGAGGCGGGAGGGTTTAAACGATGTGAGTTGGGTAAGTATATTAATTAAATGAAAATTTATTATTAAAATTTTGGATTAAATTACATATTATTACCCAACTCACATATAGCAGATTGCTACTATAGGTGGCGGGTATATAGCGAAAATTACGATAATAGAACCTGTCCTGCGACTACCACAACCGGTAACGCGGAACTGCCGTCCTGTAACAAGACGCCTCTGAGGTAGAAGTTAATAAAAACCTCCTCAGACCGCCAGTAAGCCGACTCCAGTACTTCAGCCAAAAAGGCCCGACCGGAGGACTGCCAAAGAGGAGGCCCATGCCCTTGCCTCAAACGTTCTAGCTATAGAGAAAGGCAAAACTGCCCTAACATCTCCAGACTGTGAATGTCAACAGGTAAACCTCTGTGTGATCAACATGGAGACTCACTTGGTTAAAGTCCCTTTCGCAATATCCTTACACCTGCTGTGTTAAGCGATATCATAAAAGCTTCTGACTTTCTGACCAATTGCCGAGTCCGTGACAGGTACCTTCTGAGCGTCCTCACCGGACAAATAACCACATCAAGCTCCCCAGGAGCAAGAATCCAGTGTAGCAGTCCATCTAGGTAAGGTTGACTACAAAACGTCATACCTCTACCAGAGTAGATAGACCTTCTTCCCTCCATAACTCAGTGTTTAACGTCGTTTTCAACCGTTCAAGGTTAAACCACGACGGAGATGAAAGATAAGGCAAATGCCCTTTGATTCAATGATCTAACAAGATCCGTGAAAGACAGAAAAATCCTCGAAACTCGAAATGTTAAACTGGCTAAACGTGACTCTAAAGGAACCAAACTCATGCTTCAAGAAAAGAAAGTGCAATTGGAAGCTGGTTGCCCCCATTACCGCTTAAATGCCGAGGTTCAATCACGACCGAGATGAAAGATAAGGAAAGTGACCTTTGATTCACTAATCTAACAAGATCCGTGCGAGTCAGAAAAATCTTCGAACCTCGAAAAGTTTAATTGGCTAAACGCGACTCTAAAGGAGCCCAACTCTCACTTCATGAATTGAGAATGCAATTCGAAGCTGGTTTTCCCTATTTTCCGCTCAAATGCCAGAAAATTACAAAGAAAACCCACAAGTCATAGATCAGTCTTTCTTAAAAGAGCTGTCTTTATTCAAAATAGCCAGCAAGCACGCTTACTCCCACTTCTCACAGAAGCTACTAGAGTAAGCTTAGCCGTTTTCCGTGATAAATCGCCAGGCTAGCCTTGAAAAAAGGGTAAAGCCAAGCTGCACCAAGCCGTAACAACGTGACCGAAATCTCATAAAGTCTTAAATAAGACATGGAAGACAACACGGAAACCCAAAAAGAAAGGTGGATAGCCACCTGCAATAAACAGAAAGAAGAGGAGTTCTTTCCGTAAGAAAAAAGCACTTTGAACCAAGCCAGTCAAAGTGGCAAGTGAACAAAACACAAAAACCCTATAGAGACTCTGAACCAAATCCAGAGTCGAGGCGGAAGCCCCTGAGAATTTCAAGGATACCCCTACAGTAGACATCCGTGTAAATCGAATGTGAGAAAGCAAAGATGCCTTCTTGCCAGCCTTAAGAGGTCTGGGAACCAAGATTGCAAAGACCCGTCTGTGAGACCAAAAGGTCGCCGAACAGATCTATGAAAGAGCCCTGTGAAAGCGAGGGTATCGAGCCAAAGCTAAAATAGACAACAGCCAGCCTGAAGCTTTTCGTTTGGAAACAAACAAACCGCCAAGGCCTGCCTAACGCTTTCCCTTTTACCATGAGCTTCTCTTAGAAGGAAAAACCCCGCGTGCATAGCAGCGGATTCAAAGAGATAACTTTCAAACGAGAAAGAGATTAAAGTCACGCCAAAAGAACAAAACTTTGAAGGCAGAGGCTTACTCCTAGGTAAAAGACGGCAAAGCAACATCCTTTGTATCTGCGTCCTGTAGGACCACAAAGATAGCCATACAGAACGTAACCGCCCAGGCGAGAGAAAATAAAAACAAGTACAAAAGAGCCCATCAAAAAGAAAAGATGAGACAATCTACCCGAGCTAGGAGACCTTGATCTTACAGACAGTTTCTCCTTGCTATCAAAAACCCAATGGATGTTTGCCAAACCCGAGGGCGGTTCCGTAGAACGCAAAAAGAGAACCTAAGTTCTTAGGCTTGGCGTTAACCGAAGCCTACAGAAAGCGCTCCGTGAGTGACACGCTACTTGAGCGTGCAACACAAGCCAAAGCACCCTCGCCACAGGTCACGCGTTGTCCACCAAGGAAGAGCCAAGTGGTGACAAAGAAGACTCGCTTGTGAAAACTTCCACAAGCACAAAGGATCCCGACGGAGGATCTAAGGGCTTGACACTCAAAGATTCTCCTCGGAAAGCTCAAAACAACTACGAACTGCCGCGAACAGCGACACAAGTGAAGTAAGAGCCTCCCTCCTGTTCAAAAGCATTAATGATCATCGAAATGATGAGACCCAGTCACCCATCCCGATAAGGCTAAACTTGCCAACATCGGAAAATTTTCGAAAAAACAGAAAATTTCAAACGCCAGAATTCCATGACCAGATCTCCATCCACCTGTCCCATGCCAGCTGGAAGGGGAAGTGGATACAGCCTGTATAACAGCAAAGGAACCGCAGTAACGGAACCGGAAGCCAAAAGCTGAAAAGTGCCGACTACCAACGCAGTGTTAACAGTAGAAGGCTGTCCCATCCTGTAACCGGAAGATGCAGCCGCAAAAGCGGAAGCGAAACCGGCCGTGGATAAGTAAACATGAGAACCAACCGGTTGTATAGAAACACACCGGAAGATTCCATAGAACCTCGACCCATTACAGCTGCGAGCGCCACTGCCCTTGCTAACTTGAAATGGAACCTGAATACAGTGCTAATCGTTAATGCGGAAGCACCTACATCTGAACAGCCGTCAAGCACAACCGTGCAATCCGGAAGCTGCCTTCCTGTTTGACTCAAATTATCCAACAAGGAACCAGCCTTACTGCTCGCTTCCTGCCCCCCAGGAGGAAGCGGAAGTCAAAACTACAAGAAATATGCCATCTTCAGTGCAATGAACGACGATTCCCGGCCGCGGAAGTGAACCTACTGTTCCTCCGAACTCCGGAAGTCGTCGAACAAAGGCAGGGGTGGACGAGGCAAAAATATTCCTCAGCCACTCCTTCCTGTCAAGACCTAAATGCCGTTTATCACTGCGCACATCACTGCGCTGGACACCTTGAACGGCAAGCTAAGCTGGGTGACATCCACCACCGTGGACACCTCTCCAAACATCACCTTCCTACTCGGTATCAAAGTTAGGAAGGTGACCCCCAGAGAGACTCGCATGGCCAATCCAAGAATCACCCAGCCCAACAACTTCCTGCCCCCAGGGCGGAAGCTTACGTTGCCCAGCCACGAAAATGCGTGCTACATTCCTCGCGCGAACGTACACCACTTTCACCGGAGAACCCGGCTACACGTGGCCATATGCCAACTCCAGGGCAATGGACAACGATCCCCGAAAGCTGAAGAGAACATCCTGTTCCTCCGAACTTCCAGAAGTCGGAACCGGAAAGAGGTGGAGTCAGTTACGCCCTGCTCTCAACCACCCCTTCCGGTCAAAACTTAAATGCCGTTTTCCGCCGACCACGTCACTGCGCTGGACAACTTGAACGGCAAGTTAAGCTGGGTGTCATCCATCCCATGAACGCACCCTCGTTAACCTTCCTGCTCGCCATCGTAGTCAGGTAGGTGACCCTAGAATGACACCCATGGTCAGCCCCAGAGTCACCAATAACTTAAATGCCATTTCCGTTAGCCCACGTCACTGCGCTGGACAACTAAAACGGCAAGAAAGCTGGGTGTCGTTAGCCTTCCTGCTCGCCATCGAGTCAGGTAGGCCACCGCGGCCTATTCAGTCACACCGCCCTGCTGGAAACCAGACGCAGGAGGTTGACCTACAGACGGACACCCGCGGTCCGTCTCTCAAGGCTGGGAATCCTCTACCACTGAGGCATCCCCGTCATCCGCCCTAACCTACGACTCGAGATCAAGCTCAGAGCCAGAAGGCAGAACATCAGACAGTTTATCGTCGGCAGAACCGACCACTTCCTGCCCCCAGGGCGGAAGAGGACTAAAACGGTCCCCGATATTCTCATAAAGAGACGTACGGAGGCGTTCGTCCTTTCGCTGCTCATAAGAACTCTCACGACATCCATCGCCAGAGAGAGCCCCCTGAGCTCGCACACCGGCAAGCGGTGTAGACATACCTTGTACTGGTGTCACATTCGGGAGAGACACCAAGTCGGTACCCCCATCCTGCGAAGCATGGACATCCGCCCGAGTCACAGTCGCCGAAGGCTTAGCGGAAGTCGAATCCGGAACTGCAGGCGACCGCCGGAACTTGGCTAAGGAAAAAACATCAAGAACACCCGACGGAAGCGCACACAATTCCTCCCGAGTGGAAGATAATCCAGACGCTAATGACGAAAACTTGAGAGCTCAGCGTCAACAATAAAGAAGCAACGTCGGCTGGCGCTAACCCAGGGCAGCCAGGCGAAACAGAAGCAGAAGAAGCTACACCAGAACGACTACTCTTGTCAGAAAGTAAACAAGTCTGACCGGAAGATTGTTCGTACGTCTGCTAACACGGGAGACTTAACAGAAGTTGACTCAGATGACACAGACGCGGACTACCCTGCGCCCTTATCTCTCCTTGAGCTTCTTTTCGGAGGCGTAACGTCAGCTACCTGCCTCGAACTAGGCTTCCGTTTAGCGCTATCAACAAGCGAAGCCTCCGCCATAGCAAACAACTCACGAAAAATTTCACAGAAAACAATTTCAGAAAAATTTCACAAGTACACACGAGCGACGAAAACGTCGCTAAAGTTACAACAAAAACGGAAAGATCTCACCACACAGCATAGGTACAGGTGTAAAGTAAAGGCGGCGACCAAGGGGAGAAGCCAAAGCAAAAGACTCTGGCGAAAAGCTGAAGACAGCAGGAGCGTACATCAGGAGCGTCCTACCCAGTTGAACCGCTGAGAGAGAATGATACAAATGGCGGCGTATGCGCACGCATACGGATGTTGGACCGGACATCGGTCTGATATTATGGGATGGATCACTCTTTTTTAGGGTGGTCTCCCTTGTTACCAAGGGGAACGTGTACAGCGTTACCAGCACTGAACTAGAGTTAATTGCTATATGTGAGTTGGGTAATAATATGTAATTTAATAATCATATTATGAAAGCACATACATTCTTATCTTAGTTGTTATGTATTCATTGTTAGTAAACATCGGCATTATTCATGTTTTACTTTAAACGCAATCATTGTTATTTATAGATCACAGGCACCTGATGTAAGTAGGTCACACACGTGTAAATGTTGTGCCCAGTCCTTGTTTTTGTTTCTGTTATTATTTTAGTTAGCAGGTCTAGTTGAGCACGTATTAAGTATCATGTACCCACTACTAGTCATTGTGCATTTTAGTTAATGGACTGATGATGTCATTTGTATGGAGTCGACGCACGTGCGAGGATATGTGTGTGTGGGAGGGGGGGGGGGAGATGGAAGCTTGCTGTATGTTATGTAATGTATATATTGTGTGTGATACGTGGAAATGTGATACTATTTATTTGCATGTATGATACAGGTACAAATGTGATAATTGTAGGCTTATACTAGTGATTACTGTGTGTGATACATGAAATGTGATATGAATGCTGTTTTTATATGTTATACTCTTACTTTCTCCCAAGCGCAAGACAAATTCTTCTATGAAAATTGAAGCCAATAAAATTTGAGTTGAGTTGAGTTGAGTTGAGTTGAACAGCCAATAGACGATGTTCTGAAATAACTGCGTCAGGTTCGTATGTGTTGTACGTAAAAGAGTTAAACAATACATGCATTTGGAAACTTTATAGTCAATCACAAGGGAGCGGTGTATTTCCACATGCAGATGGGGACCAAGTGTGGAGACACTCTGCTCGCTAGTGATTGGCCTATAATGTTACGTGGGAAAGCTTGCCTCAATGTTTCCAAGAGACACAACTCTTTCACAACCCATACAAACCCGACAGTTATTTGCCTAATTCCTCTACTGTGAACATGTTTAGATTCAACTGCTCACAAGCAAACACTTTTCATCCCTCGCTCCAAAACTCAGTCCGTCACAAACAGCTATAGTACCTCAAGTCTCCATCTTCATGATCAGAAGGCATATGTCCAGCGCTATGTGCTGACACTCCCCGCCGAACTCTGCACTCATGTGTCCATGGTACAGTGGCACCCCTTTTTAAAGACCCCCCCCCCCCCCCCCCCCCAATCTCAGACCTCTCCCTTATTAAGACCTTGCTGTTTGAGATTGTCTGTTCATAACGTCTGTAATTTTACCCCCATTTTAAGACTCGCCCTTTTTAAAACCTGAATTTCTCAGATTTGTGAAGGTGGTAAAGAGGGGGGTTCCACTCTACCAACTAGCTTTTTGACACTGCTTTCTCCTCTTCTCTTCTCTTCTCATACACAATCATTATTCACTATTGCTCTTAAAACATAGCGGTTGGCAGCTCTGCATGAGCGAAATGTGTTTAAAACACTGCTCTATGCATTGGTATCAGAATCAAATTTTTGTGCAAGCAATTAATGCCACGCATCCAAATCTGTCACCTCCGCCTTACACAATCCCACTATGGAGCCTTTCGTTGCCAAAATCCACTAATTCTGGACAATGGCATATCCACATCGACAAAAGCGACGCTCAAATCCTGACCACCAGAAGCTGAATGTCCATGACGTTGGTGCCAGTCAGGCCGGTGACCACCAGGTCCTTGGAACGATAAAATTGGGAGAAGAAGTTGTAGGCGTCGTTGTTGTCCAAGAACTTCTGCGGGTTCAAACCCTGCGCCAAAGCATCGGCCATGAAGTTTTCATCCACTAGGGCTCCTGCTGCTCGAGTTGGGCCATCCTGTCCGTCTGTGCCTGAAACACGAGGGGGAGCAAACGCCTTATAACTCACACAGAGAGAGAGACATATACACACACACACACACACACACACACACACACACACACACATAAGGGGCAAAACAACTTCTAAACACACACACACACACACACACACACACACACACACACACACACACACACACAGAAGGGGCAAATTAACTTCTAAACACACACACACACATATTCACACACACACACACACTCACACACACTCACGAACACATGCATGCACGCACTTGATGCACAAACATACATACACACCCAAAACAATAAAGTTAAGAAGACACGTACAAAATGGCACCCATTCAAAAATGTCTCTATATTGGTTGTTCAACGACTCACTCAGTGACTGACAACATTTTGTTATAGAACACAGATTTCTGTGAACACTAGAGGAATGTCATTTGGTGTCGGAAGTCAACAAAACATAGATCAGAAATTATTTCAAATCATCAAGCCATTTTGGCAGACTCACGTAACTTTTTTTATGATGGGGGGAAAAGTGACAGCAAGGACTGCCTAAAATAGCGAAAATTGCTGAAACCTTCAAAAGCCATTTAATCAAATCTGCCAAAAAATATAAACCCGATCAACATGCACCCCTGATGCCAGTTTGTCAAAAAGTCTCGCCTACCTGCACTAATTATATCTCATAAACATAGGGCACTCTAGTTGCACACGACATGTGTAATAGAGTAAGTGAGAGTTATTCGGAACCAGTCTCCTGGCACCTGCGAGAAAAACAAGCATTGAAATGAACAAGCGACTTTCATCCTGCTATGCTATGCTAACTTTATTTTTCTGTCCCCAGAACTAGAGTCTATTGAGGACATAACGTGGTTATATGTTAAGTCTTTCATCCTCAATTTGTTAGTCTTTTTCTACCTGCGCTGAGGAAGAAGACTCTGGCCTGTGGTCTCCGCTCCTTGAACACCTGGAAGCCTTTCTGGAGCTGAATGCCCGCCGTCAGCGCCATCTCCTGACTCCTCCCTCCCATGCCCGTCCCCGTGATGGTCACAGTCGTCTCCCCTCCCGCCACGATGCACATGGGTTTCTTCAAGTTCTGGGCGTTCCTCGCCTTCACAGCTATCTGTGTGACATGAAACGCACATGGATTTTTCAAACAAAGAAGAACAATATACGTTATTTGTACTTTTGACCAAAGTATGACATTTTACACAGATCGAGACAGTCACCGCGCTAGCGGTCGAGGTGAACAATGACTTTCGAGATCTGTGTAAAATGTCATATTTTGGTCAAAAATACAAATAACATTTATGTATCGATCGATTCTGGTAAGAATTCCTTTTGGGTTTTATGATTGAATGCAAACAAACATACACTATTATGTAGTCTCGGCTGGCCGCCTAAATATGAAGTTTTGTCGGCCTCTGACGTCACATGGCTCAAAGAAGGAAAATCCAGTGTTCAATCGATACATTATCACATGTAACTTGCTTCAGAGTGTCCTATGAAAAGCAAGATGGTGTTATGCTACTCAGGTAGCAGGGTAACAAAACAAAAAAACAATGTGGCGTGCAAAACTAGCAGCAAAACGTGACCGTTTAAAAAGTAAAAAGTTTACGAATGTAGGAGAAGAGGAAGATCGAACAGCTGCAGTTTTCACTGTAGTCATGTGCAAAAACATCTCTCTTCTGTTAATTGTGACATTGTCCGTCTTACTTTTCTTCAAGACTTTACCAAAATGAAAAATGTTTTGAACACATGTAGTAGACGGGCGCAAGGCCTAATAAATAAGACCCCAGCGTCCGAAGCGGAAAGTCATGGGTGCAATTCCCAGCCGTGCCTGGTGGGTTAAGGGTGGAGATTTTTTTTTATCTCCCAGGTCAACTTATATGCATACCTGCTAGTGCCTTATCCCCCTTTGTGCGTACACGCAAGCACGGAAATGATCCTGTAATTAAGGCCTCTACTTTTGCAAGGCTGGGGGAAAGGGGCTTATAAAAGAGGAGTTCCACTATGACAATATCAACAGAATATTTACGGGATTGTGACACACACACACAAAAGAAACACCCAAAACGTTTTTTCATTTCAAGCAGCCAATACCATGACAAACAAACGTAAAACTCACCTCATTGAGCTTGTTCTTGGAAATGCCATGTTTAGCAATGTTCAGTTCCAGCATGATAAGATCACTGTCAGCTGTAGTCCCCACCCTGGGGTGATAGCAGGCTGTGATGTACTGAGCAAGTTTCGCCATCACCACGCCAACCTGGAAAAACACAACTATACATTATATTCAATTCTACTTGCATTATTATTAACACTTATAACGTTCGTTTCTTTGTTCTTGTATTATTTTCATTTATTTGGTTATAAACAGTATCTTATTCAGATACATAATTTACAAAGCCATGGAGTGTATGCTATAAAAAAGAAGCTCAACAAGATAAACTTATAAATGTGTTCTATGAAACGAATGAATAAAGTTGCGAACAATATTGTAAATTTATAATACATGTGTATTCCAACCCAAACAACAATAACATAATCAGTCAAGTAGAGACTCCCTTTTAAGACCTCCTGATTTTAAGACTCCCCCTTTTAAGACTGGTACCTTGCCTCTTCACATTTTCTATCCATGATCTCTATTGTTTACCTCCTTGATAATACCTCATTTTTTCAGATTTGTTTAGGTCTTAAAGGCAGGTTCCGACTGTTTTCCTTTGTATTAATAATACCTCATTTTCTCAGATTTTCCAATATCTTAAAAGGCTGGTTCCACTGTCTGTCTGTCTATGACCAGACTCAGAGACGGTATTCATGTCCCATCCCCGTGTCACCACAGTGGCACGTAAAATACCTCAGTCATTCTGCCATTAGTGCAGGTGGCTGATGTCGACATCTAAACACGCATACACCTGTGTGTCTCATCTACAGTCGGGGTAACACCCGAGAACATGCCCCTAATGGTATCCCCATGAGGGCGTTACACAACATTAATCATCATCAATGTCTGTGCACCTCCGGGACCACCTGAGTCTGGCCTGTCTGAAAACACCTCCGCGTGAGGGGTTTGGCTGCCAGCGCGGTGAAGATAAAGAGGGAACATTTTCTCTGCCCGCACGGCAGCAAGCAGGATGTCTCTGAACTGTGTCTCATCTAAAGTCGGGGTAACACCCGAGAACATGCCCCTAATGGTATCCCCATGAGGGCGTTACACAACATTAATCATCATCAATGTCTGTCCACCTCCGGGACCACCTGAGTCTGTCCTGTCTGAAAACACCTCCGCGTGAAGGGTTTGGCTGCCAGCGCGGTGAAGATAAAGAGGGAACATTTTCTCTGCTCGCGCGGCAGCAAGCAGGATGTCTCTGAACTGTGTCTGCCTGCCTCCGTCCGTCAATCCGCCCATCCATTCATCCATCCATCCATCCATCCGTCCATCCTTACCTTCCTCCCTCCCCTCCCTCCTTCCTTCCAACACACTTACCTGTCTGGCCTCCCCACAGAGTTCAGCGCTCAGCACAAGACTGACGAATCCGAGCTGCTCAGCACAGTGAGCGGCGGCCGAACACACAATGTTGTTGGTGCCTACAAGCACATTGTGCACACGACTCCAATCTGTCTTGTCGTCAACAACACACTCCGTCACGCCACCTGAACAACAAGACACTCCGTCACGCCACCTGAACAACAACACAATCCGTCACACCACCTGAACAACAACACACTTCGTCACGCCACCTCAACAACAACACACTCCGTCACGCCACCTGAACATCAACACACTCCGTCACGCCACCTCAACAACAACAACACACTCCGTCACGCCACCTCAACAACAACAACACACTCCGTCACGCCACCTGAACAACAACACACTCCGTCACGCCACCTCAACAGCAACACACTCAGTCACGCCACCTCAACAACAACACACTCCGTCACGCCACCTGAACAACAACACACTCCGTCATGCCACCTCAACAACAACACACTCCGTCACGCCACCTGAACAACAACACACTCCGTCACGCCACCTGAACAACAACACACTCCGTCACGCCACCTGAACAACAACACACTCCGTCACGCCACCTGAATAACAACACACTCCGTCACGCCACCTGAATAACAACACACTCCGTCACGCCACCTCAACAACAACACACTCCGTCACGCCACCTCAACAACAAAAATAGAGGCGTCAGTGCTACCAAAGACACAATAACAATTGCTTGAACCTATTTCTATACCAGCAGAAAACTAAGAAGTGAACTGCACCAACTAGTACATGACAACTCTTGGTCGCAATTTGGCTAATTTATACACCCGGAGAGGCACACACACACATGCACCAACATATGCATACACACATTCATGCACAAATGCATGCACACACACACACACACATGGGCATACAATCAAAACACACACAAGCACACATACACAACAGAGAATAAGATCAAAATTGCTGGATATTCTCGTACGACTCCCTGGGTTCTTGAGACAAGAAACAACAACCCGTCCACAAGCATACAAGCATGCACTCACATACATGTACACCCTTCAACACACACACACACACACACACACACACACACACACACACACACACACACACACACACACACACACACACACAAACGCATAAAATTAAACTCCCCCGCCACACATACAAACACACACACACAAATGCATAAAAAAACTCCCCCGCCACACACAGAAACACACACACATGCACGCACACACACACATACACACACACACACACACACACACAAACGCATAAAATAAAACTCCCCTGCCACACATAAAAACACACACACACGCACACACACACAAACGCATAAAATAAAACTCCCCTGCCACACACACCCTCCCTCCCCCCCCCCTCCCCCACACACACACAGTTTTACCTCTAGGGTCAGCAGTGACCTGTGACTGGCGAGAAAGGATGGTCTTTCTGCTCTGCAGCATAGTGAGCACTCTCTCCGGTATGGCTTTACCGGCGTTCAGCCTTGAAATCACCTCCAAACAGCGATGAGGCGAGTAGGTCGATCGCACGGTGGGACCAGATGCGATCAGATCAAGTGAATCTCCGATCACGTCTGAGATGATGAGAGAGATGACCTGTGGAGAAAGATTTAAGCCGAGATGAGAAAAAAATATATGCAAAGTTTGGAGTCATGGCTGTTTTAGACAGTCAAGATGTGACATTCTCTCCCAATCTCCAAAGAAAAACCCCATCACAACGTATGCATGGGTTGGTGTCTGCATTTTGAAGTCAGAGGGAAGCAATTCAATCAATCAATCAATCAATATGACGCTTATATCGCGCGTATTCCGTAAGTACAGTTCTAAGCGCAGGGATTTTTTTTAATTTTATTTTTATTTTAAGCAATTTATATCGCGCACATATTCAAGGCGCATGGATTTATTTATGCCGTGTGAGATGGAATTTTTTTCACACAATACATCACGCATTCACATCGGCCAGCAGATCGCAGCCATTTCGGCGCATATCCTACTTTTCACGGCCTATTATTCCAAGTCACACGGGTATTTTGGTGGACATTTTTATCTATGCCTATACAATTTTGCCAGGAAAGACCCTTTTGTCAATCGTGGGATCTTTAACGTGCACACCCCAATGTAGTGTACACGAAGGGACCTCGGTTTTTCGTCTCATCCGAAAGACTAGCACTTGAATCCACCACCTAGGTTAGGAAAGGGGGGAGAAAATTGCTAACGCCCTGACCCAGGGTCGAACTCGCAACCTCTCGCTTCCGAGCGCAAGTGCGTTACCACTCGGCCACCCAGTCCAATTAAAGAGTACCTGCAACAGTGAGGATCACCTTGGTACAGCAGTAATACTTTATGATTTGATATGTTCTTCACGCATCATAATAATTCAATGAATGGCTGTCAATTTTGATGCTGAAAATATCACTTACAGTCACACCTGAAACCTCATAGGAACTTCTATAATATATCTCTTTCACTTCACAAACAGAACTCGATACGTATACCCACACATAACTTAACCCTTAGGCTGGTTGTAGCGACACTTTACGTATACTGTCACCTGGTTGTCACGAAATATGTCGCGCTACTGGCTCAATCTGTTTGGTCGGTTCCGATCACCTCCCATGGATGCGAAAACCTATATGACCGTTTTTCTTTATTTTTCTCTCTGTTAACTCACCAGTGGCTATATGGGCGGGGATGTAGCACAGTCGGTAGCGCACTGGATTTGTATCCAGTTGGCCACTGTCAGCGTGAGTTCGTCCCCACGTTCGGCGAGAGATTTATTTCTCAGAGTCAACTTTGTGTGCAGACTCTCCTCGGTGTCCGAACACCCCCGTGTGTACACGCAAGCACAAGACCAAGTGCGCACGAAAAAGATCCTGTAATCCAAGTCAGAGTTCGGTGGGTTATAGAAACACAAAAATACCCAGCATGCTTCCTCCGAAAACGGCGTATGGCTGCCTAAATGGCGGGGTAAAAAACGGTCATACACGTAAAATTCCACTCGTTCACAAAACACGAGTGTACTTGGGAGTTTCAGCCCACGAACGCAGAAGAAGAAGAAGAAGAACCAGTGGCTATGTAACATGTGTTACGGAATTGCACCAGTGTAAGGGTTAAGACCAACCTAGACTGTAACACACAGCACAAAAGCAACTTTGACTGTATCTGAACTCTAACTCAACATTCTTTCTTTCACTAACAAGTCATCTACATCACTTGGTGAGAAACACACCTGTGCAGGCATGGCAGCCTTGGCCAGCCCCCCGCCTTTCAGCACCTCCAGGTGTTTGCGAACAGTGTTGACATCCCCGATGGTGGCTCCGTGGTTGAACAGTTCCCTGGTGGTGTTGATAACATCGTCCATGTCCAAGGGCTCAATAGGGTAAGGCAATAGGGCTGAGCCTCCACCTGACACGAAGAATATACAGCCCTTTTTAAGACCTTCAAAAATCTAAGAATATCAGGTCTTAAAAAGGAAGGAGTCTAAAAAAGGAGGGTAAATTTATAGCGGTTATGAACACAAAGTCTGAATAAAACCAGGGTCTTAAAAGGGGAGTCTTAAATTGGGGAGTCTTAAAAGGGGGGGGGGGTTCAACTGCATACCATTTGTAAATTCTTGATGCCTGGAAGTGTAAGTCATATTAGGGGTACCCATCATTATGGCTAACTGTTTGTTCCCTCTCTTACCCTAGTATAGTACGCTATCTCTAACAAAAGCCACCTTGGACAATGAATATCCATCACAACCATGCACTCTCTCTCTCTATCTGTTCCTCCATCCCTTCCTCCCTCCCTCCATCTTACCCCCGTCCACCTTATTCTCTCTCTCTCTCTCTCTCTCTCTCTCTCTCTCTCTCTCTCTCTGTCTCTCTGTCTCTCTGTCTGTCTCTCTCTCTCTTTTTCTGTCTCTCAGACTCACACAAGCACACCTCCCAGGAAAATGCAAGCACAAAGCCCATTAAGAGTCCCTCACCTTAAATGAGATCGATGAGGATGTCTTTGCTGATGAGGTTGGATATCAGTTTGTATTATATCCCTCCCTCCCTCTCTCTCTCCTTCCCCTCTCTCTCTTTCCAGCTCTCTCTCTCTCTCCAGGGATCGCGCTAGGATTTTTCAAATTGCGTACGGCTTACGCAATGTCGGCCAAAAAACGCGTAAAGCAGAACCGATTTTGCGTCACACTATAACACAGTTAAATCATGTCAAAAGCACGCATTTCACTCACCTATATCCGGGCTCACATCGGCTTCTGTTTCAGAAAACCGACCGGCGTTGCTTTGTTTCGCTTGCGACATATGCCGAGAGCACGTCATCTCATTTTGTTTTATCCAAAACAGACTTTAGATAGATTTGAACTCGCGCACTATGTTTGATCCAGAACAGACTAGAGATTCTAAACTCGCGCGCGTGTGCTATAGTCTGATTCAGTATTGGGATGTGCTGCTGAGCATGCCGTTTTGAATAGAAGTTGTTTTGCGTACGCGTTACGCATAAGCGCCGGGAAAATGCGTGGGCGGATTTTTAAAACGCGTCAAATGCGCAAAAAACATGCGTTAACGCGATCCCTGTCTCTCCCTCTCTCTTTACTTTTCTCTCTCTCCCTCCCTCTCTCTCTATCTTCTCTCTCTCTCTCAAACACACACACAAACACACACACACACACACACACACACACACACACACACACATACACAACACACAAACACACACACACACACACACACACACACACACACACACACACACACACACACACACACACACACTCTCACAAACACAAAATCAAGCATGCCATTGCAAGCACAAAGCCCATGAAACTTCCCTCACCTGACATGAGAACAATGACGATGTCTTTGCTGGTGAGGTTGGATATCAGTTTGTTAATGTCCCTGGCTGCACGGAATGCGTTGTTGTCCGGCAAGTTATTGGACGCTCCCTCTTGAACACAGATCTTGCTGCCCTCAGACAGTAACATGTCCCTGTGGCAGAAAAAAAGCGGATGCAATCTGACATGTGACAAACGCCAGTGGAATACAGGCATGGGAATTGAAAAAAGTAATAAAGTCTGAAAATGTGTAAGTAATATCAAAGTCGACAGCACGAAGCGCCTAGCCTTACTAGGGGGGTCCGGAGGCATGCCCCCCCCCGGAATTTTATTTCTCCAAAGAACCCAAATTGTGCAATTTGGTGTCATCTGAGCTCCAAGTAAGCCATTAAATTAAGTTTTCACAACCATTTTTGCCTCCTCCATTTATTTTTTCGGCGGACACTTTCGCTTTTTTGGCGGAACAACAAAAAATGTCGACGAAAATTTGCCTTTCGGCGGACAATTCCCATACCTGGGAATAGCATGTCAAGAGAGAAAGAGTGGCTCCATTAATTTCAGGATGGCATCCAATGACAATTGTAACAATGCTGGATGGTCAAGTCTGTCTCAAATTGTTCCTCGTTTTGTTTTTTAAATTTGTTTTCATGACTTTATTATCCCAAAGCTACGAAATGAGGGTCTCTTTCCCTCAGTGGAAAGCTAGCAGCAACAAGAGTTGACTACCCAGGTGTGTGCGTGTTTAGGTCCAATCAGCAACATGCACTTCAGGCAGAATGACCAAGGTCTTCCACGTGCCACAAGGTGACATAGGGGTGGGATATGGATACAGGGTTTACATCTGCAAATTTGACCTCATGCTTTTTTAAACACATGAACACCCACACCTAACAGATGTCATGTGAAATATTTCGTCTTCTTTATCGTTCATGGGCTGAAACTCCCACATTCACTCATGTTTTTGCACAAGTTTTACCCCGCCATTAAGGCACCCACTTTCGGACCGGCACGGTTGGCCTAGTGGTAAGGCGTCTGCCCCGTGATCGGGAGGTCGTGGGTTCGAACCCCGGCCGGGTCATACCTAAGACTTTAAAATTGGCAATCTAGTGGCTGCTCCGCCTGGCATCTGGCATTATGGGGTTAGTGCTTGGACTGGTTGGTCCGGTGTCAGAATAATGTGACTGGGTGAGACAGTGAAGCCTGTGCTGCGACTTCTGTCTTGTGTGTGGCGCACGTTATATGTCAAAGCAGCACCGCCCTGATATGGCCCTTCGTGGTCGGCTGGGCGTTAAGCAAACAAACAACAACAACAACCCACTTTCGGGGGAAGCAATCAAGCATGCTGGGTATTTTCATGTTTCTATAACCCACCGAACTCCGACATGGATTACAGGATCTTTTTCATGAGCCCTTGATCTTGTGCTTGCGTGTACACACAAAGGGGGATAAGGCACTAGCTGGTCTGCACATAAGTTGACCTGGGAGATTGTAAACATCTCCACCCTGAACCCACCTGGCGACTGCAGCCCGGATTTAAACTCACGACCTTCCGATTAGGAGGCCGATGTCTTATCCACTAGGCCACTGCGCCATTCCTGTAAAATATCAAACTCAGAGGTCGCGCTGACTTTGAGTGATTTGCACAAGAACACTTATTTGAGTGAGTGGTATGCCCCCTCCCACCCCCCCCCCCCCCCCCCAAATGCATTCAGCACCCCCCAAAAAAATATTTACCTACAATTTTGCAATGAACGCAACTCCTGCTATTAAGAATGAAGACACACACGAACAAACTCACTTTTTCCCTGCTTTCTCTAAGTCTTTGCGGGCGCCATCAGGAATGCTGAGGATGCCTTTGATTATGTGTTCCCCCAGCAGATCCTCCACCACGCGTGCCATGCCCAGAACTGCCTTGCCAAAGCCCACCACAAACACGTTGCGGTTTACCGAGTAGTTGCGCTCAGCCACAGTGAGAACGTTCAGCTTGGCGTTGAAGTGAACCATCTTACAAGTGGAAGAAAATAGCAATGATTTAACTGCGTCTGTGTGAAGTTACTGCATACAAAAGGTCAGAAGCATTCTTGCGACGGCATCAAATCTTTCTTGACAGCAAAAGAGGCAAGCAGAAATGACGAAAGGCACTATCATATCAAAACGTTTCTGCTATTAAGATAAATGACACAATCTAGTTTTTTCTTAGAACTTGACTTTCATGCCACAAACTTACCATCGATAATGCTGCAAAGCATAACTTCTTAGTTACAAAATATTAAAAATCCATGCAAAACATTTCCCAGCAGGGAAGCATTATATCCATCCACTGAGGAAATCCAAAACCGCAGAACCAACTTTCATCAGCAGGCATGGGAATTCCAAAATAGAAAAAACTCTGAAAAGAGGCCAAGGTCCAGGGACCGCCTAGGCCCTGGCGGGGTACAGGGGCAGAGCCCTGTTGGGGGGACCAGGGGGGCTAAGCCCCCCGGAAAGAAAACGAATTTTAGCATTTTAGACCAATATTTTGATAGTTCTCGTGGAAGCAAATAATGGATAGAGAGACAATAGTATACATATAATTTAATTTACCTTTTTTTTGCTGCGGACAATTTTTTATTTTCGCTGAAACGTAATTTCCTTTTAGCAGAAATCCGCAATTTCGCGGACAATTCCCATGCCTGATCAGTTAAATCAATGAATATATATATGAACATACAACTGCTTATCATTAGTACTGGTTTAAGACAACTTCATCATAAACCCAACATTAACTACACTCTCAATGAATACCAAAACTCGAACAACACCTACCTTTTCTAACATGGACCTTGGCATCACCGAGTCGACAGCTGTGGTGAATATGTCGCGCAGCATTCGGCGCATCTCAACATTCTCCGGTGACATCACGGGTTCCTTTTCCTTCGTGCTCATCATGTCTTTCCTTGGTGACGTTGTTATGGTTGCACGTTGAAGTTCGGTCAATCCGAAAATCCCACCGTTCTTTTGGCACCTATGGGAACTGAGTATCACTTGCCTGAGTTGCACTCCATTACACAATGATCGAAACTGATCAGGGAATTTTTGGCACTGATGAAAGGATGAAAGTCTCCGAGTTCTAGTTGAAGACGGACATATACTCCAGAAGGTGGCTGGAGACAAGCGTTGTGAAGAAGTCCGGCTAAATGATGTGAAAGACACAGTTCTACAGAAGGCACTGCATATAGTTGTCTTGACGTGTGTTGTAGTCAGCATATGGTGGATGTCTTGATGAGGGGCTCTCAACAGCAAGCGGCACATTCTGCAACAGGTCAAAAATAACTGTTTAAAAGTTCTTGCCAGTCTTTGGTAACGAGTACCTTACACATGTATGCTTTATATTCCACACACAAAAATACAACATGAAAACATTAAAAACATTACCACTTTCCAACGCTTGTGAAGTTGTAATCTAAAGCTATGTATTTGCATCTTTTCATGGTCGAGTGAGAGAGAGAGGGAGAGAGAGAGAGAGTGTCTGTGCGTGTGTGTGTGTGTGTGTGTGTGTGTGTGTGTGTGTGTGTGTGTGTGTGTGTGTGTTTGTACTTGTGTGTGTGTGTGTGTGAGTGCATGCATGTCTGTGTGTTTGTTGGTCTTTCTGTTTGTGCGTGCCTGTGTGTGTGAGTGCATGCATGTCTGTGTGTTTGTTGGTCTGTCTGTTTGTGCGTGCCTGTGTGTGTCTGTGTGTGTGAGTCAGTGCTTCTGTGTGTCTGTGCATGTATGTTTGTGGGTTACTTTTTGTGTGCATGTCTCTCTCTCTCCCCCTCTCCCCCCCCCCCCCCCCCCCCCAGGTGACCATTAAAAATCATGCGTCTCATACAGTCACACAAGCTAAAAAGTAAGCTGCATAATCATTTCACATGTGAGCTAAGCATGCAATATTGAATAAATGCCACTCACACATTGTTCTAGCCATCAATGTGACATACGGGTACTATATACATACACACATTGACCTTGAACCCACGGAAATTGTCACAGGTGTTGACAACACAGACACACACAACCAACACATTATACAAATGCATTATTCATATACATTCTGCATAACTCACTCATTTTTAAGCTTCCAGAAGGACTCATATTTGTTGTGTTTCAAAGTTATCACCACATGAAGAAACAGATAGCAGAAGGATAGCAGAATGTATGCAGTGGAACCCCTTTTTTAAGGCCTCAAGAAATTTGAAAAAATTGCGTCTTACATGAGCCTGAAATGGAGGGTAAATTTAAAGATGTTATAGTGAAAATTAAATCTACAAAAGCAAGGTCGGAAGTGTATGTTCGTGTAGGGGGGGGGGGGGGGGGGGGGAGGTAGTGGAAAATTGTACCGCGAGGGTAAGCCCGCGGATTGAAATAGGCTACCCCCTGGCTGGCAACACAGGGCAACAATGTTCCCACTGTCTATCCTTTCTTTTTGTTTCTCATCTTCTGTCTCTTGTCTTGCTTTTTATCTGCACTGTTTTCTGCCTTCAAGCCCTGTAATCTATCTGTATTCATAAATATTCTCTTAATCACTCGAAATCGGAGTATGGCTGCCCATGTGGCAGGGTATAACCAACGGCCATACGCACAAAATTCTCATCCCCGAAAAGGGATGACCCTGGGAACTCAAGCCCAGGAATAATAATAATAAGAAGAAGTGGAACATTTTTTTTTGGGGGGGGGTCTTGAAACGGGGGGGGGGGGGGGGGTGTCTTGAAAGGGGGGGGGTCTTGAAGGGGGGGGGGGGGTCTTGAGAGGTTCCACTGTACAAGTCACTCCACTGGACTCCTTGAAGTTGATAAGAAATGTTTACAGGGAGGGAAAAGTAGGACACAGAGTTGAAAAACGATGCTCAGCATGACAATTGAAAACCCTTTGCTCTGAATGGGGATGATAACATTAGAAGGTTATCTTTTAGACAAGCAGACTGAGGAGTATTCGTATATTTAGCCGAAAAAGAACACCGATGTGTGTAGAGATTTAGCTCCAGGCGTTCATGTGTGTGTGTGTGTGTGTGTGTGAACAGAACAAAAATGTAGGATAAAAACATCACAAAAAGATGTTTGAATGTTGGTCAAGACGTTCATGTTGACAAACTGCTAATCACGTTTCTAGCAGGTCTGTGCATTTATCTATATATATATATATATGGCCCAAAGTCAGAATAGGTGTCCATTTTTGTGACATATGAACATTTTCTTTGTTTTGAAAATAGAGATGTATTTTAGAGCATAAATACGCAAGGAACAGCTATGATTTAAGAAAACTCATGTTTGATCACTTCACAGATTCAGGTTTAAAAGTTTGCAGGAGTTCATAACTTCACACTGTCACAAAATTTAGACTTGTTAAATCATTGTTGCTACATGTATTGGGTCTGTTTTAGACATCTGAGCAAATTGCTACAGCAAGTTACTTTGCATTTCAAGCAAGTTAAACTTGTTTTGGCCACGCATGATGCAGATGTGAACTCCATTAATGGGAAGTTCATAACTTCACATAATTTACTTTTATTGGTAAAATAAATTTAATTTACACAGGCAGGAAACAATTTGTTTTGTTTTTTAATCTGAAAAAGGTGAGCTGGAACATGAAGGTAATTTTTGAAGATGAAGTGTGGAGAAGATTTTTTGGTTATCTGTATTATTTATAGAAATTAATATTGTCACAATTTTTTCACAGCAAATATTGGCATAAGTTATCATTAAATCTACAATGTTGCTGTTTTTGTGCAAAATATGCTTGAAAAGTACCATCAAAAGGATTTCAATACACCAAAATGTTTGTCTGACTCAAAGAGTTGGCAGAAACTGAAAGTATTTTTAGAATGTCCTAGGAGTTCATAACTTCACACCGTGACATCACAAACTATGGCTAATTCAAACCAAAGTAAGAAAGTGCATATGTCATCTTATTTTCTCTCCAGCTACTCTTTGTAATCAACATACAACTAAGTAATAAAAGTAAAACATTTGTGAAAACAAACGATAACAAAAATCATAAAATGTGAGCGTGCGCATAACTTCACAAGAATTTTTGTTATGTTGGTCTCTAGTACAGTTACTGTATAATATATTTGCAAAACAATGACAAACTGAGAACACAGAGTTATAGTATAGGCTAAAGCTGCACTTATATTACAAAATCAGATTTTAATTGCCAAAATAAAACAAATTGTTTGAAACTTGTGTAAGTTCATAACTTCACATCAATCACACATTTATACTAATATAACTAACTAAAGTCTCTTGCAAATAATTCTAAACAAGGTTTTGTTACTTAATGATTTACTTAACCAAACTCAGTCATGAAAACTGTTACCGAAATCATTATTTAGTTAGTGTTTATAACAGCTGACTGTGTGTTCATAACTTCACATCATTTATTTAACTGAAAAGCTACGTACTAAAATCTGCTGGTAAATTAAAATAAAAATGACATCAAACTGTAACAGCCTACTCTGGAGAAGAGCAGCACATCATTTGAGGTAGTGATTTAGTGTAGTAAATTAATTATTTTGTATAAATCATACTCATGGCATGTGTTCATAACTTCACACCGTGGGGCTGAGGGTCAGTTGATGTGAAGTTATGTACACCGTGCAGTCAACCCAGATTCATGCTGGAATTATCAAAATGTAATTTTGAGGGTTGATATTCAGAAAACTTCTTACAAAATGTCCAGATAAAGTCAAATGTACTCTTTTGCTATTAACAAGGCATTATTTTAAACACGCCCTTGAAAAATGAGATTGAATTATGTGAAGTTATGAACTTCATGACAAAACGGCTAAGTACTTCAGAAAGAAACAGTCAGCAGCCAGTAGATTCTTTTTGTGATGAAAATCATGGTACAGTGTAATTTGGAAACTGAAAATAGTCATTTTACATATATTTTGGGTTTTGACATGAGTTAGTAACTCTCACATAAAAATAGTGCGCAAGACACAGAGAAAATGGCTAACTAAAGCATACTGCTTGACTTTAGTGACAAAAATTGCTTAGTATCTAAATCTAATGTACTTTTATATGCAAAATTGCTGTTCCACTACAACCTTAACTTTCATGGCTAGCATTTAAGGACAAAAAACACTCTCAGTGGAGATAGTAGGAAAGTTCATAACTTTCTCACAAGAATTTTTTATTTCTCAATTACTCAAACACCAATGAATGAACTTGATGCAAACTTTCAGTGTGACTGCTGCTAGTGGATCCAAATGCATTACAAAGCTAGGTGTTCCCCAACCAGTCAATTTACTCTTTTTATAAGGCAAAAGGTTGGAAAGTTCATAACTCTTTTTTCACAAGAAAATCTGCACGTAAACTTCAAACTACTTTTGAACATGCAAAAACAAGTCAAACAACCCTTTTTATGTTTTATACCTCTGCAAAACATACTGTAAAATACTTTTTTACAAAAATATATCAGGTTTCAATCTTTAATTATTATTTAGAGCTGATCAGTGAACAAAAATGAAGTCTTACGGAAATAGTTATGAACTTTCTGTGAAATTTTGTCTCCCCATTTTCTGCAGGCTCACTGACAAAATTCAAAAACTTTGCTTTGTCAAAGGTACATTTGAGTTTTACTGGCTCAGTGAAAAGTCATTCATGACATTCTGTCCCATAAATATGACAGAGTAGACCATGTTTCAATATGCTGTAAGGTCATGTCACAAAAAATGGCCAAAATGTAGTGCTGCTGACTTCAGATAATGGCGACATTTTCATTAAAAACAACAACTGAGCACACAATGTTTCTCTAGGTGTGTACTTCATACTTTTTTTTACAAGTCTCATTAATCTTTACAAGGATTTTATTTTTCTTTAATGTACAAATCAGGTTAGAGCCAAGGTTGCACAGCTATTTCAGCTGTGGACACCATTTCAGACTTAAGGCCATATATATATATATATATATATATATATATATGTGTAGGCCATACAAATGAAACACTATATTTGTCAAACAAATTGACCCCCCCCCCCCCCCCCCCCACACACACACACACACACATAACACACACATGACACACACACAAGACCGAGTTTGTAATTTTATTTTCGCATAGATAAAGACTTAGTAGGTATATTGCATCTTGTACGTAAAGGACCAATAAAAGAATTCCCCCCAAACAGTGAGTGTAACAGCAGCTGTTGTCCAGATTAAATGTGTTTTATACAGATTATTATTGTATGTATTCTGATGTACACAATAGCTTCATACTAACATGTACATTATCAGCTAAATGGAAAAATCATAAAAACTTTTCTCATAAAAACTAGTTTTAATTTGTAAAATTTTTGCCACTAAATCACAGATCTGCACGGGTCAAAATATGCACTAGAGTTATAAAATATTAACTCCGCCAAGGACGGTCCCAAGCCCGGCTGAAAAAGGAGGAGGGTTGGGCGTGGGGTTAGCACCCCCACCCTGCAAAAAAGACTTCGCTACAGAAACGTCAACAACAAATTGTTGGCGGCCCATACCCTGACAGGAGTGACGGGCATTGAGTTGAGTTGAGTTGAGTTATAAAATATGTGCCTGCAACAGTTTGAAAGGATTTTTTTTATAAGCATGTGTGGTATTGGTTGTATAATCCATGAAAGACAACTTTAATAACAGAGATTTATAATTATATATATATTATTTCACTGTTAAACACAAACTGTAAGCTTAAATGTACATTATTCATACTACAAAATCTTAATTCAGACTGTAAAATAATATCCAACAGACACGACAGTAAACAAAAACAAACAAATACATGTAGTAACTCTTGGTAACTTAAGCTAGCACCTAGCATAATAATGAACAGTAGATAAATCCCACGGTTTTATGATGGATATAATAAAACAAACCATGAACGCAACTCAGATATATTTGCATGCATAATCATAGTCAAGGAATAGACCAATTAACTTGTAGCTAATTCAGTAACTTTAAAAAAAAGTCTCCAATGAAACTGGAGCTTACCAAATACTGTGAATAAATTAATGTACTATAAAATCAACTGTCAACTAAATTGATTCACAAAAGTCAGAGACTACAAATATTCCAACAAGAAGGGCAAAGCCCATACGACTCACATGCTTTACACATTTTTCCTACCAAAATACATGTGACCTTGACCCAAGGTCAAGGTCATCCAAGGTCATGCAACACAAAGCTGTTAATTCAAGACATAGGAAGTACAATGGTGCTTATTGGCTCTTTCTACCATGAGATATGGTCACTTTTAGTGGTTCACTACCTTATTTTGGTCACATTTCATAAGGGTCAAAGTGACCTTGACCTTGATCATATGTGACCGAATGTGTCTCATGATGAAAGCATAACATGTGCCCCACATAATTTTTAAGTTTGAAACAGTTATCTTCCATAGTTCAGGGTCAAGGTCACTTCAAAATATGTATACAATCCAACTTTGAAGAGCTCCTGTGACCTTGACCTTGAAGCAAGGTAAACCAAACTGGTATCAAAAGATGGGGCTTACTTTGCCCTATATATCATATATAGGTGAGGTATTGAATCTCAAAAACTTAAGAGAAAATGGGAAAAATATGAAAAATAGCTGTTTTTTAGGCAACATTTATGGCCCCTGCGACCTTGATCTTGAAGCAAGGTCAAGATGCTATGTATGTTTTTTGGGGCCTTGTCATCATACACCATCTTGCCAAATTTGGTACTGATAGACTGAATAGTGTCCAAGAAATATCCAACGTTAAAGTTTTCCGGACGGACGTCCGGACGGACGGACGGACGGACGTCCGGACGGACGGACGGACGGACGGACGACTCGGGTGAGTACATAGACTCACTTTTGCTTCGCATGTGAGTCAAAAAGTAAGAGACTACAAATATTCCCAATAACAGACTGCAAATACCATACAAATACACATGTAGTGTCATGTCAGTTATGATTGTGGTCACAGGGAGCACCTTTTATAAACTTTATATAAATGTCAGATTTTTTACGTGAGGCAATAGTATTCACTTTATGATGTCTTTTCAAACTTTGTTTGGCTTTTGCCGTGCAGTGATTTCGCTTCGAAAGAGAGGGTCAGAAACCGTGGTCTTTTTTTTTAAATCGATTTTGTATTTCTTCAAGGTATATAATTTGCAAAAGAAACTGTCAAATAAAAGATAAACCAGAATATGTATGTATGTGGCCAGATGACTTTGTTGCCAGTAAATGACGCTGTGCCAAAACGTGCTTTGACGGTCACCCCCTGAGTTTGATTACATTTTTTTTTATCTGTTCGCATCTTTCATGGCAAACCAATGTTTTTTAATGACAAACATAACCCATAGAGATAATAATCATAACCGTGCTAGATATGGTCATTTCTGTTTGAAAATAAAAAAAGAAAGAAACGAGATGCGTGGGTTGAAACGAGTGAGTGTGAATGGGACACTTCAAGGGAACTCAGGATTTTGCTTGTTTGCTTGTTTACCATCAACTTACCTATAACTTACTGTGTGTGTTTGTAGATGAAGTATAAGTCTTCAAATCTGTCCCACAATAAATAAAAATTTCAAACTATTTCTTAAAAAAAAAAGGATTGAAAAGGAACGGTTTCGGTCGTTACACATAATGTCAAATGTGCCTGTGAACGAAAAGTTCGTCTGCTACTCCACTGTGAGCCGTCGTCAACATTCACGTTAATGGCGACTACAAATTGCACTCTTTGAACGTAATTTACCACACAAAAAGCATTAGACCGTGTGCTAGACAGTCTTTCAGCTCTGAAAAGGTCAGTACTTTTTTTTTTGTCAAACGGTAACGTACGAAAATATCCAGATTCGAAAAAAGGTATTCTACATTTTCGCGGTAGAAAGATTATTTCGGGAAGCCATCTTTACCCAGAATGCACTCTGTGTTTGATTTCCCAAGATGGCGGCAAAGAAGAGAGAAGGTGAGTGTTTATAATTTTTTGTCAGGCACATCGTACTGGTAACGTCCGCAATAATGTAACGACTGAATTGCAAGTTTTTAGTGTTTTTAAAGCTTTTTAATGCACACTACAACGGCAAAAACGGACTGAAGCGGCAACACCATGTGTTTGCGTCCACACGTGTCTATGTACCGGGCATGAGTGACCTCGGCTTTCAGTCGTTACGTGGACACAGCACAAACTGTGTCCATTCAGTTCTACATCTACCAAGTGTAACATCTGACATGCTCAACAGCCTGCAGACTATATTTACAAACTGTTTGTCACTTTGTTTCTGGTTTTAGATGTGGTACACAATGTATTAAATAAGATTATTTTTGTTCTGACAAGATTTCTGTGTTTGTTGCATTTTTAATAAAATGTGTGTGTACTGCTTGCTGTCGGACGTTACACAGGACACAGTGAGCAGATGAAATTATGGGACAATAAAATTGAATTTTGGTTTGGATTTGATGTGAATGTCAATTTCAGCATCTAAGTCAATGATAAAGATTAGATTCAGAAATATCTGGCAAGTAATTATCATACTGTGGCTAGTTGTACTGTGTCCAGTGTAACATCCAACATCAGTCAGGTGCCCGTCTTTATTGATCAATATCTAAAAAACGCTGCTTTCATTTATCTTTTTAAAACTTGAAACACATTCAGGAAACCTCAGTCTTTAATGCTGCAACATCCAACAACAAATATAAACAGTTTTATTTTTGCCTCAAGTGTCCCATTGTAAGGAGGCAGGTTCTGGCACAGCATCAAATACACTCTGTTTTTTCAACCAGTAAAATATTTTAAGTTAACACAATCTCTGTAAAGGTTCATGCAAAGAGGAATGCCATGCCATTAATGCTTAAAGGTCAGAAACTATGAATGACAAAAATAAGTTACCGAAAGTCTGTTATCCTTAGGTCTCAGCCTCTCTGACAGAAAATAATACAATTTCCATCCCTGTCAGTGTATTCAACATACACGTAAATATGACAAGCTGGTAATGCTTGAGCAATATAATATAGAAAATATCAATATCATAAACAGTACTGCTGTTGAGTATAATGCTTGGGTTTCAGAAAATATCAATAACATGAAAATAAACATAAAACCCGAGTGTAAAGTACATGAACATGTATTGCAAATGATCAGATCAACAAAAGAATTTGTGATTATTACTTTCACCAGCTATACAAACAATTATTATGCATAGTTAGATTAGAATTGTCACCATGCAGTTGAATCAATGAATATTAACGGGTCAGCCTTCCCAGAATTTTGTAATTTGGGTATTCTTTTAATCCAATTAATGGTGTTTAAAAAAACAAATTAGAACACCGTCTGAGCATAGCTGAGCAATTCGGAGTGATATTACGACACACCAAAAATCAAAGACAAATACCAAAAGAAGAAAGAAAAAAAAAACACACCCCCTCTCTCTCACACACACACACACACACACACACACACACACACACACACACACACACACACACACACACACACACACACCTGACAAATACTTGACAGACTAAATCCAACAACACTTGAACCTGCCCTGGCGACCACCTCTCGATATCAACCACTAGCTCACAGCGACCATCTAAAAGGATCCCAAACAAACTTGTTTCTATATAATTCTTTAAATCTTTCCATAGCGACCATCGATCTATTACAACCACTGTTGGTGTGGCCGGCAGGTCTCTTGGGTGGTCATTACAGGCAGGTTTGACTCACATGTATTTAAGGCACATCGGTCTATTACAACCACTGTTGGTGTGGCCGGCAGGTCTCTTGGGTGGTCATTACAGGCAGGTTTGACTCACATGTATTTAAGGCACATCAGTCTATTACAACCACTGTTGGTGTGGCCGGCAGGTCTCTTGGGTGGTCATTACAGGCAGGTTTGACTCACATGTATTGAAGGCACATCAGTCATGAAAATTATCATGCTGAGCAAGAACGGTTTCAGATGCAAAAGGCAAATATCTCAAAAAGAAAACACTTTTCAAGGAAATACATATGAGAAATGAATAAAGCAGCAGCCAAACTAGCCAGAATTGCATCCAAATGTGTACTGTATTGCTGAAAGTCGACAAATTGCAGTGCAGCACAAAAATCACACCAGTGACAAGAATTGAGCTAAATTGTTCAACAGAAATACTGGTTCATCATAATTTTTCTTAGTTCATTCTTCCATCAAGTATCTTACTGAACAATTCCTCACCTCTGCTTCGTAGTCTCGTGCAGACTCGCATCTTTGCTTGCATAAACAGGATAATAAGTCATTCTAGCACTATTCGTATATATATATATAAATAGTTGAGATTCAATGATTTTGAAATTTTTCAAGTATCACACACAAGCTATGAAATCAGTTTGTTTGCATAATCTATATACCTTTCACATACCGTCACCCACCTACAAGACAAGAGGTGTGTGAATGATATATGTCTTCTTTGGTAAAAGTCTCAGTCAAGAATAAAGTTGAAGCAATCTTTACACCGGGTTTTAGATGAACACAGAGGAAAAAAAGGAATGTACAATATTGAAACAGGTGAAAGAACTTTTAGAATACATGTACATGGATAGCAGCCATTCTTCCCACCCCATGTCTGCACTTTTTCTCGTCTGTATTATGTCTCTTGTTACTTGTTCTTTATTCTTTTGACACCAATTCATGCAATACACTATTCAGTCTGAAACGTAATTTCCCTCCAAAGTTAAAACACCAAAAACAAAAAAATGAGGAAAGGACTTCTTTACAACCGTGAAACTGAATATTGGAGGACCATGATGACACAATATATCATGAGATTCCTATGGACCTTTTTTCACACAACTGTGTGAATCTTCTGTGTAAAATGCACAGTGGATTTTGAGCATGTATAAAATATTTCATCTAAAGAGATGTCATATGGATGATATGAATGGCACAGCTTGGTACCATGAAAAACGAGCACACCAACTTTATCTGGTTCACCTACCAGTAAAAACGAAGAATGAAAAAAGTTCTTTTTAAACATCTGAAACAGGAGGTCTATACAGTACCAGTACCATTACAACAAATCCCAAAATGGTTTCTTTCTTTCTTTCTTTCTTTATTTGGTGTTTAACGTCGTTTTCAACCGTTCAAGGTTATATCGCGACGGGGAAAGGGGGGAGATGGGATAGAGCCACTTGTTAATTGTTTCTTGTTCACAAAAGCACTAATAAAAAAATTGCTCCAGGGGCTTGCAACGTAGTACAATATATGACCTTACTGGGAGAATGCAAGTTTCCAGTACAAAGGACTTAACATTTCTTACATACTGCTTGACTAAAATCTTTACAAACATTGACTATATTCTATAAAGAAACACTTAACAAGGGTAAAAGGAGAAACAGAATCCGTTAGTCGCCTCTTACGACATGCTGGGGAGCATCGGGTAAATTCTTCCCCCTAACCCGCGGGGGGACAAAATGGTTTCAACAGTCAATTTTTACATACATGTATATAGAAAAGAATACTTTGTTTTCAATTGCAAAATCTCTGCATGGTAAGTGCTACAAGTACAAGACAAATATTATACGTTACTTGCGTGTTTGACCAAAATATGACATTTTACACAGATCGAGACAGTCATTGTTCTCCGAGACCGCGATAGCGGTCGAGGTGAACAATGACCGTCGAGATCTGTGTAAAATGTCATATTTTGGTCAAAAACGCAAATAACATTTATGTATCGATCGAATTCCTTTCAGGTACTATGACTTTGTTGTTGTTTTGACGATTGAACGAGCCCGGGCACACACACATGCAATCAAACACACAAGCTTCATATTTGGGCGTTTCAGGTTGACCGAAACTTCAAAGGAACTACAAAACACACGTCATGTACTGACTTTGTTGTTGTTTTGACATTGAACAGCACACACACATGCAATCAAACACATGACGTGTGTTTTGTAGTTCCTTTAAAGTTTCGGTCAACCTGAAACGCCCAATTATAAAGTTTTGTAGGCCTCTGACGTCACATGACTCAAAGAAGGGAAATCCAATCTCCAATCGATACATATCACCTTTATCCTGTAGCCTACTACCAGCCACAACCATTGTAAGTAATTCAAAACTGGTGCTGTGCCTGACAACAACAGTTAACAATAAACATTTGTATGAACTGTAACTGGAACATGAAAAGGGAAGGGAAAGCTCACGTCGAACAGAGCCTGGCTGGCTGTTATTCAACAAGACACAAATAATACACCATTCAGCACACAAAAAGAACAAGGACAATTTCCATTCAAACCAGACCTAAATCAGAACTGCTTTGCATTCGGCTGATTTGCAACTCTTTGCAGGTTGCGCACGAGAAGAGCCTGAATGTCCATGACATTGGTGCCCGTCATACGCATGACAACTAGGTTAGACCCGCCCTTCACCGAGCTAATAAGGCCGAAGGAATCGTTGTTATCCAGGTACTCCTCACACGAGACTCCTTCCATCTCGGCTTCAATCACAAAATTCTCGTTAATAAACGCACCAGCGGCGGGACAGTTTGGTCCATCTTCCCCATCTGTGTCAGCCGACAGGATAGTGATGTCCGCGATAGGTCTGGGTTTGCTGAGGTTGAAAAACTTCTGGAGCTGAATCGCGGCCCCTAGGGCAACCTCCAGGTTCCTGCCTCCGGTACCGTCCCCCTTGAGGTTGACGGTGGTGGCGCCGCCGGTGATGATGACGGCGTCGCGTTCCATGTTGAGGGCCTTGTCCACCAGCTTGATGATCTCGTTGACCTGCTGCTTGGTGACTCCGTGCTGGACAATGTCCAGCTCCAGCTTGAGCATGTTTGTCTGCTTGGACATCTTGCGGTCAAAGCACATCAGCATGAACATGCCCAGCTTGGCCAGCATGGCCCCGACACCCTTCGCCTCCCCTCCCATCTTTGTAGTCAGGATGTAAGGGAGGCAGTTCAGTTCGCGGGCGCGCTCGGCGGCTGCGTTGCACGCGATGGCGTTGCTCCCCACCAGGACATTCTGCACCTGGTCTTTACCTGGCCCCTTCGTGTCGCCCGGCCCTCCGATGGTGGTGATGTCTGACGGCTTTTTGAACCTGACTCGGGACTCCTCATCCGCCACTTGTTGTTGCAAGAAAGCGTGGATGGTGGGTGGTATCTGCTGTTTTACGCCAAAGCGGCTGAGAATTTCCAGGCACTGGTGAGCGGTGACCTGCTCGCGGACTGTTGGACCGGAGGCGATCATGGACAAATTGTCTCCCATCACGTCTGAGATAATTAAGGTGATAATCTGGAGAAGAAAAAACAAGTCTGCTTGATGATATGATTAAGAAATGAAATTTCAAACACATGGATTTTAATGAACAAACTGATAAATTGATTTTAAGCTTCCGAGCCGAAACGCAATCCCATTTTCCGGACTGAGCCAAAGATTTGAATTCATTTGATTAAAAATAACATCAACATAGTGCAGACTCAAAAATTTTAAAAGTAAATTTTCATTTGATTAATATACTTACCCGAATCACATATAGCATTGACAGAGTCTGAGATGCTAAGGTCTGAAAAGGCTACCCGTCTAACATTTTTAAAGGGAAGCAACCCCCATCACCAAAAGGGCTAAAAATAGCCATGGTAATGAGCACATACTCTGGGAGTTACCTCCCATTGGTATGTACTACGTCACTACCCCTATCACCACGTGTCCAAGATCATACGGCTTTAAAGAAACTAAAAAACCATAAGCGGGGTAGGTGGGAGGGCATAAACTATGTGATTCGGGTAAGTATATTAATCAAATGAAAATTTACTTTTAAAATGTTCTATTAAATTACATATTCTTACTCCGAATCACATATAGCAGATAGCTTCAACAAGGCGGTGGGAAAGAAAAATCTAACTCGCTCTAAAAAACCTTGCCAGAAACTGGCCCGCTGCCAACAAGTCAGGAAGGGCCCGGTGGGAAAGAAAAATCTAACTCACTCTAACACCCTTGCCAGGAACTGGCCCGCTGCCAACAAGTCAGGAAGGGACCCGAGAATCGTCCTGATTGACAGCCGAGATGTCTATCAGGCAAAACTTGCTAAAGACAACTTCAGAGAGCCAATAAGCTGTGCCCAGCCCTTCGTCCCAGAGACCCCAAGCCCTGGATTAAATTAACCCGAGCCGAGTAGAGGGGAAAGACAATCTGCCCCCCCCCCCTTTCTATTGTAAGGAAATGTCTGTGAGATAGAGGTCAGCTCAAGAGAAGAGTGACCGATCTCCACCCAAAGAGAGAGAGAGACACCTGAGTACAAGGTACCAGAGTCCAACTCGATGGGAACAACTCAATAAAGAGCATAAGCATTCCTAAAGTTCCAAAAACGTGAAGAAACGCACACCCTCACAAGGCACGCTGTACTGCTTCTCTGCGTTAGAGTCCAATCTAACCAAGGCAAGAATCATAGAACTCCTGGGTAGTGACAGAAAAAACGTCAAAGAAAAAAACCTGACTGCGATCTTTGACATCATCGCCCATAAAGCATGCTAGAGAAGGGTGCCGTAACCAGCAGTCTTGCTGCCCTCAAAAGAGATGGTCACCAGTTATCCTCTACCTGTTCATGCGAAAGCAGAGAGAGATAGTACGAGGAAGCAGCTGCACTTACATATGTGCGTAAGCCACCGAAAGTGCGGAAGTCACAGCGGTCGAAGCCTGGTGTGACCGGTGACCATGAACAAAATGGCTAAAAGCCATAGTGTCCGCAGTTCAGTCTGCTTGTAGGTAATTGAAAGTGAATCAAGAACCCAAAACAGAAAACAAGACTGGTAAGCATACACGGAAAACCGTGAAGCCGACCAGTCAAAAGCCTCCCGAGACAAAGTGTTCTCAGGAAAAAACTGGAAGTTTACCTTCGTGGCCAAATCAAGAGCCTTCCTGAGTTTGGGCGAAAAACCAGAACGCGTCTGTCTACCTCTGAAAGACTGAGGGCCAGACGTAGAGATCAACGGGCAAACGCCGTAGTCATAGTTGCCTGTGGTAGAAGGGTGACTGTAAAAGAAAACCCAACCTAACGGAAGTCGTTCCGACTCACCTCATGCTCAGGATGAAGAAAGAAACATTAAAAATCCGCAGTCACAGGAACCGGAAATGCCATAGTCACACAGCGAAATGCAGGAGACAGGCCAAGGCTGAGAGCCATGATGCCCGTAGGACAGCCATTGTTCCGAAGTACCCACCGTACGCAGGTAAACGAAAGAAACGAAAGTTTCAGCTGCCAAAAAAAGATGCTGGGCTATGAGCCCACAGCAAACAAACCGGAACATTAGCTAGCCCTCTGCCAGAAGGAGAGGACTAGCCAAAACTGAGAGAGATGGTAAGCCACAAAGGATGACTCCTCAAGCCTACATTGCCAAAGACAATACCCCCTCAGAAAATCTGTATGTTACCTCCGAGGCCAACTCAAGGTACGTATAGGGGGGGTGGGGTCTGATGTAATGTAATTTGTGATAATGTATGGGGGTTATGATGTAATGTATATATGTATGATGATGTATTCTGTGTCGATTGTGAATGTATGGTGGGGTGGGGTGGGGTGGGGGGTACGATGTAATTTAATAAACGATGATGTACTTGGTGTTTGATAGTGTATGATTGTTTGTTAGTTGTAGATATAGTACGATGTCTGATGTAATGTTTGTGGGTGTGTTATAATGCAATATGTTATGATGTAATGTATGATGATGTATTCGGTGCATGATAGTGGAGGTATGCTTGTTAGTTGTAGATCTAGTACAATGTTTGAGGTTGTAATGTTTGTGCGGGTGTTATAATGCAATGTGTAGCCGTATGAGGGTTCCAGTGTGTGAGTTGTACATGGCCGGGTGCTAGAGTGCTGCATGAATGAGTAAGTGCATGTGGAGCTGTATGACTGGGTGAATTGTGTGTTGCGTACGTCCGAGGGGCACATGTAGCCTGTGTGTCTGAAGTAGTGGGTATGTTGCGTAAGGGTGTGCTGATATTGAACTTCAGTTGTGTTTTGTAAATGTCTATGTATCAGTGTATCATGTCTTGCCACACACATGCCAAATTTCCTTGTATTGATGAGGACAATAAAACTTCTTGTATCTTGTAAGTTTGGACGAAACACCAGAACAAGTCTGATCGCTAGAGAAAGACAGAGTCAGACTCGGCGAAAGACAAACAAGGACCACATAGGTCAGTCGTCGTTTCTAAGAACCCTGACGTAACTATGACGTCGGTAAGAGAAACAACCTCTCCGGCTAGCCGGAAGTGCGACAGAAGCAGCAGCCCGTGGCCGAAACGACTGTTACACTGACTGAGGCCGGAAGCCAGTATACCCGAAGGCCAGCCCTAGATCCGACCAGAAGAGACCTCAGCGGGTGCTCGAGCTGGTGGACCTAGTTCACTGTGTTAAAATCAGACTGATGCATAAGAATGAAAATATGCACCCATCAGATCGATTGAAGTCGCCCGACCTCACAGTCCCACAATCCATTGGCTGTGTAAAGAGACCATCCAATGCGAAAGTGCCCGGGAGGGGACTTCCCGCCATTACTAAAGTGAAGGGTGGAAGGTGGGGTGAGATCGGCAGCACTTCATTGGAGGTGAGGCTTGCCGTTAGAGAAGCCCCTCCCCCTTCCCGAAGCAGTTCTTTTCTCGAACCACGAAAACCAGGATGAGCTTGCCCTAAGGCTGCCAGTTTGGGTTGAGCAGAGGACTGGGCCTGCTTCTGTTGAGTAGGCTTGCTCTGTTTCAACCCTTGTAGAGAGAAGTCGGAGAACTGATGTCCTCTGTTTGACTGAATCTCCTTTTGTCTAGCGTCAAGCGCCAAATGACCAAAAAGAGATCCCTCTACCACCGGAGATGCTCTCAAGGTGTTTCTCGTACCTGATCCGTGAACTGCGAGTGCGAGAAGAACAAATCCCTCCGACACCAAACTGCGTGAGCATAGTGAAGGGAGGATAGTAGCATCAGCTCTTCATTCACCCTAGCAAAGGCTGAACGAAGAGTGAAGACGTCATCAGCATCCTGATCTACACTGAGTGTGAACAGATCAAGCTAATCGGTCATAGACCAAAAGAGTTCTGATGATCGTCTCCGAAAGGATGCAAGTTCCAAAAACTGACGTCCTATCTCCTCTGAAAAGACAAGGGTGTGTTCTGGTACTGACACAACCGAGTCCCTCATAATCTGTTTTACCAGCAGAGGAAGCAATTCCTGCGTCACCAGTAAAGGTGACCGCGGAAGAGCAAAGGACGAATGCAAGTTCCGACTAGAGTTAGGCAAGTTGAACTTCCAAAACACAGAAGGAACAAAAGTAGAAGCCTGTGTAGCCGTAGCTAGCCAAGGCTGAGCCTGTTCCGGAACTTGCCTTGAGGAACAAGAAGAGGAACAGGGACAGAAGGAATACCACTTCAGGCATGAGATGGCTTCGCCAAAACCTGCGAAAGGTGGTATGCCACAGAAAGGGACTCTTCGAACCAGAAGCAGGAATCCTCCTCCTTCGCGGAACGGAAGTCCGACATCGCCAAAGGGGCAACCAAAGAGGAGGCCAAAACAGCTGATGCACCTTCCGGAAAATAACGGGAAAAAACTTCTGCTGCAGCTTCAAGAGCAACCTGAGCTTTGACGGAAATCCCGAATATGTCTGTTCGCTAGCCACAGACTGAACGTCAGAGTGGTCGAGCGAAGGACAAGGACCGAAGTCACAGTCACCAGTGGCGGAAACGATGCACGGGATAACCGGAAACCGGAAACCCGCGTACCATGACATCATCTTGACTTATACCCTGACTGGTGTGAGGGTAAGGAAAAGCCAAGTGAACGTCCGAAGCCGACGGAACTGAATGGACGGAAGCCACCCCACCCGAAGGGTGAAGTGACGACTGCCCCGGCCGAGGTGAACCTGAATGCCCGAAGGCCGGCCGCTGTTCCTCACTCACCGACATCCGTATGGAAAGACCAGGAAGAGAAACAGTGTAACCGGACGAAGCCGCAAAATGCGGAAACGAGGATTGCGTAGACTGAGGCCGGAAGCCATAAAGCCCGGAGGCCAGTCTCCGGTCAACCCCAGCACTGACCACGGAGTGAACAAGTGGCGGGGGATCTATGCTTCCGGTAAGAACCGGAAGCGCGGCAGCCGCTTGCTCCGAAACGCCCGTGAACGCGTAGAACATCGGAGGAGACAGAGCAGAAGTTTTTGTGTATCCGGACGAAGCCGGAAATGCAACCGACGAAGCCGCACAATGCGGAAACGAGGGCTGCGTAGACTGAGGCCGGAAGCCCAGAGGCCAGTCTCCGGTCAACCCCAGCACAGACATCGGAGTGTACATGTGGTGGGGGACCTATGCTTCCGGTGGGAACCGGAAGCGCAGCAGCCGAGAACGGCTGCCACCCTTGTTCTGAAACGCCCGAGCCCACGGGGGAGACATCGGGGGAGACAGAAAAGGCGAATGCAAGTTGTGAAAGTGCCCCAGACAACTGTCTCCCAAAAGGGAGTGTCTGGTCACCTCACGAGGGCTGTTGGACCAGTTCAACTCACCGTCCATGCCGACCACGGCAGTAGACGAAGAAAAACAGGAAGCTGATCCCTGCAAAACGTCACAGACGGCAACGTCACAGAACGCCAAGGAACGAGCGTCACCCACGGACGGGGGAAAAAACGACGTAGAATGCAATTCTTCTCTCCCAAACTGCGGAACTCTGGAAATAAAGAGCTAAAGCAGTATAGAAGGAAAGCAAGAAGAAAAGAAGTCAAAGACATGCTTAACTGCCCCCAAAACACAAGTTCATTTGGGGCAGAATAAGTAACGGACATAGCGGTATTACATGCTTAGTCCGAAACAACAACAATACCAATGGTCTGGAAGATCCATGACATAAGCCTTGCCATGTTTTATCACTGTCAGCCATGCTGACCCACAAAAATGGCGGCCAAACAATAAGTTACTGGAAATTTACAAGTCCAAACGGACGAAAAGTCAGCAACTACAACAACATTGCTGTCAAACTAATGACCAACAAGTCGCATAAGGCGAAAATACAACATTTAGTCAAGTAGCTGTCGAACTCACAGAATGAAACTGAACGCAATGCAACGCAGCAAGACCGTATACTCGTAGCATCGTCAGTCCACCGCTCACGGCGAAGGCAGTGAAATTGACAAGAAGAGCGGGGTAGTAGTTGCGCTGAGAAGGATAGCACGCTTTTCTGTACCTCTCTTCGTTTTAACTTTCTGAGCGTGTTTTGAATCCAAACATATCATATCTATATGTTTTTGGAATCAGGAACCGACAAGGAATAAGATGAAAGTGTTTTTAAATTGATTTGGACAATTTAATTTTGATAATAATTTTTATATATTTAATTTTTAGAGCTTGTTTTTAATCCGAATATAACATATTTATATGTTTTTGGAATCAGCAAATGATGGAGAATAAGATAAAGGTAAATTTGGATAGTTTTATAAATTTTTATTTTTTTTTTACAATTTTCAGATTTTTAATGACCAAAGTCATTAATTAATTTTTAAGCCACCAAGCTGAAATGCAATACCAAAGTCCGGGCTTCGTCGAAGATTACTTGACCAAAATTTCAACCAATTTGGTTGAAAAATGAGGGCGTGACAGTGCCGCCTCAACTTTCACGAAAAGCCGGATATGACGTCATCAAAGACATTTATCAAAAAAATGAAAAAAATCGTTCGGGGATTTCATACCCAGGAACTCTCATGTCAAATTTCATAAAGATCGGTCCAGTAGTTTAGTCTGAATCGGTCTACACACACACACACACACACAGACACACACACACACACACACACACACGCACGTACACCACGACCCTCGTTTCGATTCCCCCTCGATGTTAAAATATTTAGTCAAAACTTGACTAAATATAAAAAGGAAAGAGCTTACCAACTAACAAAGCAGAAGGCAAGTAAGGAGGTAATATAAGGTTTACCTCGCCAATACATCGGCCTTGCCACATTTTATCGCTGTCAGCCATGCTGACCAACAAAAATGGAGGCCCAACAATAAGTTACTGACAAATTTAGAAGTCCAAAAATGGACGAAAAGTCAGCAACTGAGACAATGACAAAAGGTGACGTTTACATGTCAGTATGTCCCAAATGACATCACCAGTACATTTTTCATTCTATCTAATCTGTTTTCGTTCTATTTTTTCTAATAACATGCGTTAACAATTGATTGCCAACTGGAATGGAAGAGCACAAAAAGTGTAACTTGATAGGTAGTTTCTCTAGAGGGAAAAACATCTTCCACTTTCATGTCAGTGTGTCCCATGCAACATACATTTGCCAAACAGCTATGTGTAAGTAGATTATTTGTTAGTGGTATAGAAAATACTGATCAACAATCAAAGTCAGTTTTCACATTCATTTTCTACCTATTTCTTATTTGTTTGTTCTTTTGGCAATGGTGAAATGTCAGCAATCGTGTGTCATTCCGGACAGTAGACATGACACCTGACCTTTTGTCACCGTCTTAACCACATCAACATTCTTGTCAAAATAATGACCAAAAAGGAAAGAGCTCACCAACTAACGAAGCAGAAGGCAAGGTAAGACGGGTAAGTGGCCGGTGGGTGTCAAACAAACACCAAACAGCACAGCCACAAGAGCCAAAAAATCAACAACCTTCTCTCAAGAGCTGAAAAAGTCGTATGATCTTGGACACGTGGTGATAGGGGTAGTGACGTAGTACATACCAATGGGAGGTAACTCCCAGAGTATGAGCTCAATACCATGGCTATTTTTAGCCCTTTTGGTGATGGGGTTGCTTCCCTTTAAAAATGTGAGACGGGTAGCCTTTTCAGACCTTAGCATCTCAGACTGTGTCAAAGCTATATGTGATTCGGAGTAAGAATATGTAATTTAATCAACTTTTATTAAAAGCTGAATGTGATGTCACCAAAGACATTTATTGAAAAATTTAAAAAAACCATGTGGGAATATTATCTGGAAGGAAGAAAGAACAAGTAAAGTTTCATAAACATCTGTCCGGAAGTTTTCCTGGAATTCCTCTTCACATACTGTGATACATACATGCACGCATACACACACACATCGTCATCCACAAAGTCTATCTGAAAACATTTAGTCGAATTTAGGGAGGGGGATCACTATATTCCTCACCTTTGCCGGATGAGCAGCGTCGATCATCTTGCCGCCTTTCAGTCGCTCGAAATTTTTGCGGATAGCGTTGAGGTCTTTGATGGAAGCTCCCCTGCGGACCAAAAGCTTTGTCACGGCAACCAGATCTTCAAATGTGATTGGCTTCTGAGGTAATGGCAGCAAAGGGGAGCCTCCACCTGGAGAAAAAAATGCAGAAAGCTGTACGCATTAATACCAAACAATACACATGAACCCCTAACTTTAGATCCCTTCCTTTTGCAGAAATTCTGTTCAGAAGTTCTGAAAATGTACTTCCATTTAAATGTATTCCCTCCTCTATAAGCCCTCACTGGGCACACTTTTGGGGCGGCTTAAAAGCTGGGATCCACTGCAACCGAAGTTGATTGAAACCGACATGAAAATACACTCGACAGAGACATAGCAAATCGTTGACTATTGCACCACAAGTTTTGACAATAAGTATCATAAAGCGATCTAACTGGAATATTAGCTAAAATAAGGACATCAAAAGTGTCTTCTTTTCCCCTCTATCTCTCTCAATTAACACTGAAAATAATTCTAATTGTAATGTGTCTCCATCCTAAGTGTAAAAGGGACAGGCTTAAATATTACTACTACTAAATACTACTACTAAATACTACATTAGGTTTTGCCTTAAACCTTCACCCTTTTCTACTCTCTCCCCTCTCTCTCTTCCAGGGACATCTCTCTCTCTCTCTCTCTGCCTTCTTTTTTTTCTATTTGATTGTTAATTTAAGATTTATATTATCATTAGATTAGTTCCTCCAATGGGCGAGGGCTGGATATAGAAAAGACTTGTTTGCTTATGCCATTACCCTCCTTTAAAAAATAATGTCTTGTCTTTCTCTCTCTCTATCTCTCTCTCTCTTCACCTGAAGTGAGAACGATGACAAGATCCTGTTTCTGCCTGGCCAACAGCAGCTGCTCGATAGCCAGTGCCGCTTCATGTGCTGCTTTTTCAGGCAAACTGCTGTGTCCGCCTTCATACACCTGGATCTTGGTGTCAGCTGTCAGCAGCAAGTCCCTGAAAATACAACAGAGAATTAACTCTTTCATTTGGACATGTGAGCATATTGGCATCTAAATATATCAAAACATCAAAGTGCTAGCTGTTTTGTAAAATTATGAATCCCTTGATCACCAGCGCTGAAAGTCCACGAAATGGGGCACTGGCCTTTGGCTAGGACTTCTTATAATTTACTAGCCAGAGAGCAATTTTTTTTTTTTTTGTACTCGCCAAACCAACCATTTGTTTCAGCAACTTTACCCGCATTTGGCGAGTAGATAAAATTACATTTCTACTTGCCATTTACATGTTTCTACTCGCTATGGCGAATAAAATACTCACCACTTTGAGGCCAGATCAGAAATATTAGAATTAGAATTAAAGTAAACCACTTACTCGATTGAAAAAGACATGAAATTGTTTCATTAAATTTAAAAGATCTAACACGACTAGAAAAAATTAATGAATATCTTTTCTTTACTTCAAATATTTCTGTTGTTTGACAAAGACCCACATGCATAATACTATGACATTTTTCTGCCAATAAAGCCTGTTTGAACTTTTCTTGCTGTGACCAACATATAGTTCACAACAAACACATTTTGTTTAAAACTCATACAATACATTCAAGGGTGAGCCTATACATACCCTTTATCTTTCTCTGCAAGAATTGTCCTCTGCCCTCGTGGGATGCTGAGAATTCCACCGGCAATGTGTTCGCCAAGGACATCCTCGACAGCCCTGGCCATTCCAAGCACAGCTTTCCCAAAGCCCACAACATACACATTGTGATCCACTGTGTACACCTCATCTTTCACAGTCAAGATTGAGGGAAACTTGTCAAACTGCAGAACGTTTTCTACCATGTGCTTGGGCTCGACAGCATTTACTGCAACTTTGTACATGTCCCGTACGTGAAAGCTCTCCAACTGCAAGCCAGACGGCTCGGGCCTGAATTCAGACTCTGCAGAACCTGTGCCGACATTACTGAGATACTTAATATTGCTTCCTGTCAGGCTGCAAAGTTTGCCATGTTCAAAAAGCAGGCGGTTTTGGTTGTTTCTGAAAAAACCATGCCTTGCAGAGGTAGTGACATGGACTCCTCGAGTGGTATGGGACCAATAGTTTTGCAATGCAAGTTGTCCGACGAAGCGCATTCGTATTTGTCTGAAACGGAAACAAACTGGTTGAAAGCCAGCGCTGTATGATCCTTCAGAGCAGATATGGAAGAGCGATTTAGGAAGATTAGGCCCCAAAAAAAAAAGTGTCTGTTTAGGGTAACATGACCAAAAAAAGTAGGGTCGGTAGGTAGGTATTTTTTTTTTTTTTTTTTTTTTGTAAATGCTATGTTGGCTGAACATTCACTTCTTATATTTGATGAATGCATGTTTCAAAACTAACGTATAAATAAAACAGAGAGAAAGGGAGAGAAAGAAACGCCAAATGTCTTTTTTTAGCATTTTTACCTCTTTTTTTTCTTTTTTTTTTTTTGAAATCAAAAAAAAGTTTTTGGGTCGGCGCCAAATCGATAGGGTCGGTCGGGTTACCCTAAACAGACAATTTTTTTTTTTTGGCCTTAGTGGAATAGAGGTAAGTAGTACCCGTTTTTCATTCCTGTATAGGCCCAAAATCGGTTAGAAACAACAAAACACAGATTTCGTTTTACTTTTAGTAATCGTTTTATTGCGTCACAAACAATGCCACTTCACAACTACTAATCAGGTGCACATTCTGAGAAAGAACAAATCAGAACAAACACACAACCCAAACAAACTATCGGAATGCTGAAAGTTGACTAACGCGTAGTTGTGCACCTTCCTTGGTTCTGTGTCCTCTATTTTCCACAGGTAACAGAAAATACCTCCAACCATAATTATACTGGTCAACAAGTCATGTTTTTCCAAAAGTAAAAAACCTCAAAACACGCAAAATTACGCCACTCGTGCATAGATAAATAAAGGGGACTCACAGCACCATCCTGTCAGAGTGTCACTCTTTCTGCTACTCCACTCCTTACTTGATCAGCAGTTCCAGGGAGTTCGTTTTCGGTCACAGAGTTGTCTATTGACCTTGACCTTTGACTAACAAGTTTGCTAAACTCTACATAAAAATGCTTTGAATAGGACCATAGTGATAGAAAGAACTTTGAAAAATGTGTGACTAAATATCAACATATTCGACAAAGAAATACGTAGAATTCTTTAAAAAGAAATGACATCTTATTCGGAGAAACAGTAACTGCAGACCTGCAGTATTGGACCGGAAGTGCAGGAGTACACTCCGGGCTTCGTAGAACTTTGTAGGATTGACTGTCACAAAATCCACATCAAAATGAAGCTTACGGATGAAACAGTTAGGGGATTTCGTGTAGCAAAGATATTCAGGGAAAATACCGACAGAGTCAGCAGTATCAACTTTTCGGCTAACGGAGAAACGCTGATTTCGAGCAGTGATGACGATTCCATTGTCATCTATGACTGCTTGAACGGGACGTACGTTCTGATTCAACGTTTAAACCTTCTTTCCAGGGCCTATGTTTCAGCTTTGTGATTCCCTTTACTCCAGCCTTTCATCTTAAGAAGTTACAGGGGCATTATCCAGTTTTATTATCGCCTGATCTTGTGTAAATGTCTTGTAGAGATACTTCAGTCATCATCACCATAATCACTAAATCAGTAAATGAGTAAATCACTCATTGACTCAGCCATGAATTGGAAACACACGTGTGCGCACACACAATGACACATACACAGTAACACACACACAACATAAACGAACACTTAGCACAGTGAGTTTGATTAATTTTAAGACTTGTGAAACAGAAAGGGGTTTCGGTTAGACAAGAGGTTGTCAGTAATAATAATGTGTCAGTTCATCTAGCTCATTCTTAGTCTTAAGTTTATTCTTGCTTTATTTCTGTTCTTGCTTTAAAAAAACGGATAATTAATTGGGTGGTGTACTTAACAAAGTTCATTATACTGACAGATTTGTCTTTGTTGCAGGCCAAAGCGAACACTGAACAGCAAGAAATATGGGGTAGACCTGATTCGCTACACTCACGCACCGAACACCGCCCTTCATTGTTCAACAAAAGTAGATGGTAAGTCCTACATCTTGACATGTGGAAACAGGAAGACATCGCAGGGGGCCAGGCGGCTGCTAGTGCTACTGCTAGACAGTCGGTTATTCTGGAAATTGTGTGAGACGAGGCATTGTCACGTTGTAGCGTCAACCCACGAGTACCCATGTTTGGACAGCACTGATGCCTAGCTTTAAACACCAGGAGGCAGGCAGTGAATGAATGATGCATGCAACACTTAAAGTTACTCTAAGGTTAAACTAAGGTAACTGTAACCTCCAGTGGAATTGTGGGGTCATAACTCAGTCATATCCTACATTTCGGAAGAATGAGGTCACCATCTTCTTGCAGAGAACTTCAATACTCAGTACTGATAGAAGTGGAGTCGTGGTGGAATATCCAAACAGCTTATTAATATATTGCCCATGGCAGGGGTGTTGCTAGACATGGTGATGTTGGGACATTTGGCCGAAACTGTCAGAAAGCTTAAGGACATCTTGGACAATTTTCGGCTATTATTTTGGCTCATACAAAGTCACCGCAAAATTGAAGCACAAGACTCAAGAGGGGAACACCAATACATACAATCATTGTCTTAGGAACACAGATTACAGGGGCGGAGTAGTTAAAGGGGGGGGGGGGGGGGTAGGGGGTCTGGGGGGAAAGCCCCCCATGAAGCTGAAGAATTTTAGTTATTTTATAAACAATTTGTGGCTTATCCTTGATTTTAAACATGATCAACTGGTGTCAGCAGCCACTCATTATTTCTTTTAACGTTAGTATTAAATAATGGCAATTTATCTTCACTGATATCCGCTGCCGACATCATATAGTATGGTTAGAAGGAAGACATGTCGCATACTGTGACAATTCAACAATTAACTCTTCCCCCAGCTTTACAGACAGAAACAAAAAATAAAATCCACAGACAGAATTTTTTTTTTTTGGGGGGGGGGGGGGGGGGGAGTCCGGAACCCCCTGTAACGTCCGCCCCTGGATTATATGTTGCTTACTGCAACTGAAACAATCTGCTTTGCTGATTTAACTACATCAGTTCTCTGAAACTTTTTCAAACCATTAACTTTAATATCTTGAAAGTAAAACTCTTCCAATCTTGTGCTAATCTTGACAAGCCTTGGGGAAACATGACTGGTAAAACATCAATAAAAAAAACGTGTAGGGTGAACCATTTTGCTTGGAAACCACGATTTGGAGGACGTTTTTCATTCTCTGGCTCAGCAGATTTCGATTCGCGGTGACTATCGTCTGCTATGTCGTCTGCTTCGATCGACTCTACAACACTACTACCACTCACACTGACACTGTCCACATTCGCAGTGTTCCTGTCATTTTGTCCGGAATCACTTACCTTGGCGAAGGGTAGCAAACCTTGGCCAATTTAGTTTTTTTTCTTTTCTGGTTGCGACATGATATTCAAATCCAAATCCAAAGCACTGACTGACTGATAAACTATCGCGTATCGGCAAACGCTGAGAGTGTGGTTCCCTTGTCCAAGGGAAACCACTCTGGCATCTATATTTTTTGGCAATGGCTTCCGTTCAAAACATTGATGTTTCGTTTTTGGTATTCGCGAAGGAAATAAACGTCAGTCAGTTGACTAAGTACATCGGCAGCAGTTTTAGCAATCAAAGCCTGACCAATACAAAAAACTGGACAAACTTTGGCCGATTTAGGCGAATACTCTTCGGACATTTGGCCGATAGGGACATGAAAATTTCGGCCAGAGTATAAAAAAATCGGCGATTGGCCGAAGGGCCGACCCAAACGACACCCCTGCATGGGTGAAATTAGTCTGTGAAATTGCCACTGAAAACCTCTCAAGAGTCAAAAGCCTCTGTCTAATTCTGTATAGAAGTTAGTACTGACACTTGGATGATATTTTTATGCACCAATCTCATTTTCATTTCTATTTTCATTGAACTGTATAATTTTGTATGCTGAATTTCTTTTCTGTGCAGACACGATCAGGTACTTGTCCCTCCATGACAACAAATACATCAGATACTTTCCAGGTCATGCCAAAAAGTAAGTATAACTGAAGAGATGATGGTTCACATACAAAAATCTGGAATTTTGGATTTGAAAAATGATTCTAGATAAAAGTAGATTATGGATCAATTTTCAGATTTTGAAAAAAGTCAAGTGGAAACTTTTAATGATGCGTTGATTTTTATTTATTTCGGAAATACTCTTATTTTTCTGGGGCCTTGCCCCCAAAACCCTGCAAGGGGCGCTTGTCAGGGACCTGGCAGTGGCATCCACCTGGCTACTGACTGATTTTCTATGTTCTCCAAATTCATCCCTGTGTGAAATGCAGCTTGATAAAGCACTGAATTTGTTCACTTCAGTTTTAATCTTTGTTCCTTTACCTACAGTTGATAGTTGCCATTACGTAACATCTGTTGGTTAGTCATTTGTTTAAATTTACTACTGATGGATGTGATATTTTTTCTTCTAGTTCTAGTCACTTTCATTTCTAGGTTCATTCTGATGTGTCCAGTGGGCATCACAAATAAGTTTGCATCATTATATTCAGTGTTATAATTCTGACTCGTCAAGGAAGCAGTCTACTGTTACTGTTAGTGTTAATTGTTGACTGTATTCTCAGAGTGAGAGGTCAGTACACTTTCATGTGGTTGTTTCAGGGTTGTCACATTGTGCATGTCTCCCATTGATGACACATTCATCTCAGGATCCATGGACAAAACTATTCGTCTGTGGGACTTGCGGTCACAAAACTGTCAGGTAAGGGCCAATTACACATTAACATGCTTCCATTTGAAACTTCGAGGTCTTCATCGTGGATTGAAGCCCTCCCAAAGTCTAATTGAAGCCCGACGGAGCGAAGCGACGGAGGGCTTCAATTAGACTTTGGGAGGGCGTCAATCCCCGATGAAGACCGAGAAGTTTCAAATGGAAGCGTGTTAATGTTATTGTAATTCAATCTGACGACGATCTCTTTCCTCCTTTCATGCGGTTGTAAACAAACAGAATTGGTTCTGTTCTGTTCACACACTACTTTCAGTCCACCTACCTGCAAGGGTCAAGCCCCAAGAAATATGTCTCTGTATTCCTATCGTATCACTCTGCTCCTGTTTTGTTTTCTTTCACACACATTTTTCCTTCTTTTTTGACGGGTTTCTGGACAGCAAACTCTAAAACAAATTCTTTTCATCACAAAAGCGATCTTTGGAATTGACTGACGTAGTCCGGAAGAATTCATGCATCAACTTACGTCACGTATTCGATGTCATCACTTCGCATACCTTATGGTCTCGGTATTTCGTTGGCCTTCATATTTCCTACTTTTAAAATGACCCTCAAAGCTAACCGAGACTAGTTGAGGCTGTATCAATGCGCCTCGCCAGCAGGTTGTTAATGGATTTTTTAGCGAGTGACTATCGACAATTAGTCACCGGTAATTTTTAATGAGTTGGGGCATTCTGACCAATCACAGGATCTGTTTCATTAAAACGCAAACTTGATTGAATTACAATATAACATTATTATTATTGAAGTTCACTGCACTATACATGTATGCAAAATGTTGATAAAACGACACCTCCCACCAAGGGACAGCTCAGTGTGTCAGTTGATAGTCATAGCCAAATCTCCAAAGCATTCTTGTCACAAAAGGCTTTTTGATAGTAAGCCAAGAATGCCCAGTTTCACAGTATCTGCACTTTTGTCACGTTTGTATTGGAAAGATAAGAAATTTCTTGCAATTTGTCACTCTGAATGATGATAGATTTGAAATGATTGTACTACTCTGGTTGTATTATTCCATTAAACTTTTGTTTGCTAATTGGCTTACGTGTGGTGTGAATTTTGTATTGCAGGGTTTGATGCACTTGACAGGTAGACCAGTGGCTGCTTTTGACCCAGAGGGTTTGATCTTTGGTGCTGGTGTCAACTCCGAGTCTGTCAAACTCTATGACCTCAGATCTTTTGACAAGGTAATTAGGAGTTACCCATTTATTTTGAGGGATTGGCTTTATAGTTTATAGTGCACCAAGGTGCAGCATCAGAACAGTATTCTTTTCTCACAGTGGAAGTTGAACCCAACTTTTAAAATAAGACCTCCAAAAGTCAGAGAAAATCGGGTTTTAAAAAAGACGGAGTCTTAAAATGGGGGTCATTTTACAGAGATTATGAACAGAAAGTCAGAAAACAAGGTCTTAAAAAGGGGGTTCCACTGTAGTTATGATATGCATGGGTGCAAATCTGCCGGCTACATGCCGGCAGCCGGTTTTTGGTTTCATCGGCTGCCGATGTTTTTGTTCCAGGAGAGGGTTTTTTTGGCATTTTAAATACTAAAAAAGCTGGACCCCAACTTTTGCCGGTTTTTGGAATTTTCCAGGTTGCACCCATGGATATGTGTTGCACCCTCTTTAGTGTTTTCTTTTTTGTGTGTATGTTGGTTTTGTGTGTGTATGTGTTTACATTATTCTGTGTGATGATTTCAGGGACCGTTTGCTACGTTCAAACTGCCCCAGGATAAGGAGTGTGACTGGACAGGGTTGAAGTTCAGCCCTGACGGCAAACTTATTCTCATCTCCACCAATGGTTCCGTCATTCGTCTGATTGACGCTTTCCATGGCACTCCACTGCAGACATTTGTTGTGAGTTGAGCCATTATTTTTTGTGCCATAAATAAAATTTGGTGTAGTTTCTTTGTTCAAGTGCTTGGAATGAAATCGAAACAATTTTCAATCATGCAATAATCTGTCTTAAAAAATGGGCGTTTAAACGATTCATGGGAATGCTTTTCAAATAAACTACTTTCTTCTTACACAAGTCTTTAATATAGCCACCATTACCTTTCCATAATAAACTATTCGTGCTGCACCAAAATGAACCCAGTGGCTCTTTTAAAATGATAAGTGCTATTTATAACTGCCCTTTGTCTTTGTAATTCAGGAAAGTTTTCAAACCACTATTTGTCTTTTCTGTTGCACAGGGATTTCAGAACAACAGAGGCATTCCACTGGAAGCATGCTTCACACCCGACTCCCAGTTTGTGTTTTGTGGTGAGTACAAGTAAAGGACAGACTTGATCAGTTTGTATTGTGAAAATATACAGTGACACCTTTCTTTTCAGACGTAAAACATCTCAGATCTCAAATAAGGGAGGGAGTTTTACCCAAAGTATGCCTCCCAATCAGGCATCGTTAAGGCTCTGTTTATTTTAATGATTAAAAATAACTTTATAACTCTGCATTGGATCAATGAATACAGTTTTAGTCACTAAACATTGAAAGAAGCTTTTGTTGTAAATGTATTGGTAAACTTAGTTAACAGTGCAACAGACGCGTGTGAAGCATGTTTGAATCATCGATGTTCAAATGCTGTGAAGGGTACTCTCATTTTTCTGAAAATACCACAAGTTTGTTTAACGTTTGAGAATGCTCCAAGTGCTAAACCAGGGTTCCCTGGTCTGTATACTATTTCATGCTGACAGACTTTTTACTACATTTCAGTTAAGAAATACTGCACAATTACTGTTTAACTGTCTGTGTATTCTCAGGTTCGACAGATGGTAAAGTCCACTGCTGGAGCACAGAGACGGGAGCGAAAATCGCCATTCTATCCAGCGACCACCCTGGGCCCATACAGAACCTGCAGTTCAACCCCAAGTACATGATGATGGCCACTGCCTGTACAAATATGGTGAGTTGTCGGTCACATTTTGCTACAGTACAAACCCACTTTTAAGACCTAAAATCTGAGAAAATCAGGGCTGTGATGCACAAAACAAAATTGGGTGGTTCGCAGCCGCGGAATCAGATTGGTTGAAACTGAGATTTGTTGTGGTTTCAACCAATCAGCTTGTTCCCATCCGGTTGGGTGACACCCATTTTGCGCAACGTTCACCTCAGCCCAGGTCGGAAAAGATAGGAATCTTAAATTAGTGGTACATTTACATAGTTTGTGAACAGAAAGTCAGAGAAAGCATGGTCCTAAAAGTAGGTGAATGTGAAAAGGGGCATTCGACTGTATTGAGAGGAACAGGTTTTTGAGTGTGTCTTTGGCATGTGTGTGTGTTCTTTTCGTTAACTTTAAGAAATTCCCCTAGTCAGTAGTGGGTGAGAAAGGGAAAGAGAGATTGTGGAAGTTGCAGAAAGCAGTAATGTGTTTGCGTATGTGCACATAAGCGAGCTGAATTTTGTGCATTCTTAGTGGCTGTTGAAAAGAATACAACCTCAGCTAAAGCGTCTGTTTATTGTTCTGTTTCAGGCTTTCTGGTTACCCTGCGTGGATGACTGAGGATGGCCTTAAAAAGTTTATTGTGAAGGGTTGAGGAACAGTTTCTGGACCGACCCCTATCTGCTGACAAAGATTGTGTGCAAATGCTGGAGAGATCAGCAACAAGGAGCTGACGACATGGGAAGAATTGTGTATAGAACGGAGAAAAGTGGACCTGCAGAAAGATGTGTACAGTCGTCAGTTTTACGGACAGACATGAGAGCAACAGATTTATCATCCAATGCTTCAGGAAAATGTGTGACAAAGGAATCTATCAGGTGTGTGTTTGGTACAAAATATTACTGCAGCAGGGTGACACGTTTCCAGAACTGTCATTATCACAAAATCTGTTGAAGAAACCTGTAAACTGTGTTCTGCTGGTGCAAATATTTGTGACCCTCCACCACGGAATGAGTCGCATGTCACCTCGCGCGGTTCTGCGCTAGGCTTAATATAAGTTCGGGGGGTGTCTGGTAACAGTGTGAGGGTCACCTTAGTCACAGGCTTATAACTCAAAAAGTTTTTGCTCTTTTCTAAAGCGGTTTTCACCACTGGATAGAGCATAAAAAAACTCTTCAGGAAAATGTAAAAATAAGAAAATCATGCAACGGTGACATGCGACACATTCCGTGGTGGAGGTTCACATTTGACAGTTTTCAGAATGGACGTGTTGAAATCTGTCTTATGAGCTAACAAGCAGTTACTGTGCCTATCACTTTGTTTTGCAGAAGAACATGATCAGTTTTGTAAAATTAAGACTAAGAGTGAATCGTGTTTTTTGATGCAGACTATTCCGACGTACCCCTCTTCATGAGGTTTTTCAAATGTCATACATGTATTTATTTTTAGAAATACCTGATATGAAATGGTCTGTACCAACCAGGACTGTTTTGGAGATTTCCCAAAATAATATATCTTGAAGTAGGATTTAATTTAGACAGATTTTCAGAGATTTATTTTCATGTTAGCTTGAAATTATAGGTCTTCAAATTTGTATGGGCTCAAGATGAAGCCTGTTCAGAAATTTCAGTGACCAGTTGGAATCCTGACCCCAACAAAAGAAAAGTAAATTACAAAAATGAGTAAGTCAGCCAAGTGCTTACTGTTATTAAAATAGGTCACTTGAAATGTGTTTATTCCAGTTGTTAGTTGCTGAACCAGACCTTACCCCTGGAGAAATTGTTTTCATGTCACTGATTATATGAGATGTAAGTGGAGTGAAATTGATAAGAACATCCATCATAGTCTTCATCTGCCAGTTTAGTGGCAAGAAAGGGTTTGTAACAGGCATGCACCTGCTAATTTGTACAGGTTAAAAAACAAACTTTGTTATTGTAAGTGAAGTTTTGTTGTTTAGTTTAGTTAACTTTTATGTGTTTGGGATGCATGCTTCTGTTGTGTATTGTGTTGTATGTTCTTGAATGAATGAGAAAAGTATTGGAGCATTTCACATTACAAGATTAAAAAGACTGAATTTGAAATTTACAGTTTTCCTTTATTCCTTTTCAAAAAAGTCTGTTTCTGACAACATTTTACACAGAGGAGATGCAATGAAGTATCTGCAAATAATTCTGTGGTAAAGTAACATGTGTATGATAGAAAATACCGTCCTCCCTGTGTAAAAGTAAAAGAATAAGCTCACCATCCCAGATCTAGCCAGGCTTTTACATGGAATAAGACTTGTCTCCCCACTTGGATATATACCACAAATCAACAGCCTACGGTAGATGTTTTCCGCATATAATTTTTTCATCAAAAAAATAGATGTTTTATCACAAAAAATAATTGATTCATCACAAAATATTTATTAAAAAAAACACATTATTAATCACAAAATTTAATACTTTTCTCCACAAAAAATGATGTTTCATCACCAAAAATACTATATTCTCACAAAATTTATATTACAAAAGAAAAACACTTTTCATCACAAAAATTAATAATTTGAGCACACACACAAAATAAAAGTATAATCAGTTCAAATATCGGCATGTCTGACCCTCTGACTATTACAGCAACATAGATGAGGTTACCAGATTTGATGGCGTCTGCATTAGTAAGCAGACGTCCAAACAGCGAGTGTTCTCTCCGGCATGGTTGCAATGGCTTTACAGGACCCTGACCCTGACCCTTGCAGAAGACATTCATTGTAGAGAGGTAGTTGGTGAGCTGGCTTTTAGTGGGCATCGCTTGACACCCTCTGTTGCGAAGGGCAACCAAAATTCCTCTAGGTTTCTGGATACCGTCTTTAAACAACGCGTCAATTTCCGATTTTGTACGTTGGGTAATTCCGCGTGCTGCCTTTTGTTGTGAATGCTCATGTTCGCCAGTCTCATATACATCCACACACGCATTTTCAGCTTTATAGAGAAGAAACACTTCGGCAGGGCAGCTAGATCCGTGTTTACATCGATAGTAAACCTTCTTCCCGTCATAGGTTTGTGTAGTGACGGTGATGTACCAGGAATCCTTGGGAACATGATCGAGGGCTTCTGCAGAATCCTGAAACGTGTTTGTCCTCGCCCAATCTTTTCCCTCTCCTCGTCTTCTTTTCGGTGGAGGCTCTTCATTTTCATCTTCTTCAGACGAGTCCGTCAAACCGAAAGTAATTGGAGCAATAGGTGTAAATTCCTCTCCCATCTTGGTTTTGCTTTTCTTGCCAAAGTTAATGCAGTAACTAACAGGCAAAAGCAAAATCAATATACAAGAAGCGATAGAAAACTGATCAGTATCATGAAGTAGTGAGTCCAGTTCAGTCCAGTGAGTGAGTAGTGAGTCCAGTTCAGTCTCATACAAAGAAAGAAAACAAGCTCAGGGAAGAATATCACCCACATTGGAACGACAAGCACTCAATCATACATTTTTGTGAATATTTTATTTTATTTGTTGATTTGAGTATCTTTTCTGTTGATTAAACAGTATTTCTTTTGAGGAACTAAATTTATTTTAGAAAATACAGTTATTTTTATTGATAATTGATTTTTTCTTTTGATTTAACATATTTGTTTTGACAGTTCAAATTTCTTGTGATAATGTAAATATTTCGTGATAAAACCATTATTTTTTGTGAAAATTGCATTATTTTTTGTGATAAAAGCATCATTTCTTTTGACGCATTAAATGGGTGCCGATGTTTTCTGTGCAGAGTGGGATTTTGTTCACAATTAATTTTGCAACTGCCACTAAATAATAATGCATAATATTTATAAAGCGCATGTATCCAAGGTTTAACCCTGCTCAAAGCTATGGCTAGTGGTAAAATTGCTTCATCAAAACATGCCCATTCTGCACAGGAACCAGTCACGATCTTGATTTTTGGTACAGTGGTACCTCCCCTAACGACCCCTCTATTTTACGGCTCCCTCAATATTACGACTAATTTTTCGGATTATATTTTCTTCTATTTTTTCGTATTTCTTGCCTCTATATTACGTCCCCCTCTCTGTTACGACATACGACCGACCATCAGTGGACCTATAACAACTTTTCCCAAAATAATCATGAATCATATGTGTCAAGTGAAGGGATGGTCTTATCCCATGTAAAAGCCTGGGCGCCCCCCGCGGGTTAGGGGGAGTCCCATATTGGTTGGGACGAGAAAGAATTTACCCGATGCTCCCCAGCATGTCGTAAGAGGCGACTAACGGATTCTGTTTCTCCTTTTACCCTTGTTAAGTGTTTCTTGTATAGAATATAGTCAATGTTTGTACAGATTTTAGTCAAGCAGTATGTAAGAAATGTTCCTTTGTACTGGAAACTTGCATTCTCCCAGTAAGGTCATATATTGTACTACGTTGCAAGCCCCTGGAGCAAATTTTTGATTAGTGCTTTTGTGAACAAGAAACAATTGACAAGTGGCTCTATCCCATCTCCCCCCTTCCCTCCGTCGCGATATAACCTTGAATGGTTGAAAACGACGTTAAACACCAAATAAAGAAAGAAAGAAAAGCCTGGGCAGATCTGAGATGATGAGAAATGTTTTTCACAAGAAGGACTGTGCCTATAAAACAATGATTCATCTAGCGACTCAGTTTACACAAACAAAATAACGTATCCACAAAAAAAACATTTAAATCATGATACAGTATGGGCTCATAAAAGTTGGCTCGAGTTCATCGTTATGTTGAACTTATATAAAAGGAAAATGGCAAGAACTGCTCTAACACTTACATGTCTGTATAAGAAAAGAACAATCAAACCACAACACAAACAAATGAGGAAAACAGTTGATCCTCCAGCAAAGAGTACACTGTACTACCTCCGATTCCAAAATTGCACTTGGAAATATGTAACAAGCTTCATAAAAGCTTTGATCCCATCTTAATAATACGAGTTCAAAACAAAATACAAGAAGAGTCTTCATTATCCTTTGAAGTATTGCCACGTAATAGCACAGCAGCTGTAAAAAAAATCACTGACTTGCGATTACAATTTTTTCCAAATTAAGTGAGTTTAACTCGCAGAAGACAACAGAGGAATGTTTCAGTTATCTTGCAGTGACAGTTTTCACCAACTCAAAAAGGATTTGCCTTTTTGTATTTTCACCATTAACATCAAATAAATCATCATACTATGTGCATGAATCAAAAATCCATTCAAGCACCAATGAAAGCACAGTTCTGTAAGTTTAGGAATCTGTGTATATGAAGCACCAACATAAAAACAACCACAAGATGACTAGAGTACAATGAAATAAATTAATAATCTTACAGATAGTGCAAGATTTTATATACATTCAACTTCTGCACAGTGGTTAACCTGTTGGTAAGATGGAAGTAAATTTACAGAGCTTATCATGAACAGCACGTCTAAAAAAAACACGTTCTTAAAAAGAGGCGAGTTTTAAATTTACACGTCTAAAAGGGGGGGTTACACTATATTCTCTGAGATATTTGAATTACATTTACATGAAAACAAGTATTTGACGACACCCTGCATGATTGTACTCAATGGCTTCTTCTTCTAGTCGTTTGATGTTGTACTCAATGGCAAACCAGGAGATACCATAGAAAAACATAAATTAAAGGCACAGTAAGCCTCCCGTAAACCATCACAGATACTGTCAGGCTTTTACACACAGTACAAACACCCTTCCATTTGAACGCTCACCGAACGGGAACATCCTGGCTGCTTTCCGTCGAGAGTGAGACATTTTCAAAGAATTTATTTTTGTGGACCGTCTGTTCTACAATCAGGTGCTAGAACTAACTTTTAAAATCTAAATAATAAATTGACAGCTTGTTAGCTTAAATCATAAAAGATTTATTTTTTCATCAAGACAAGATCAGTAGAACTCGAAGTTTTGGAAGTTTTAAAAAAGATAGCCCGGAAGCAAGGTCACGAAAGGTCGTGTCTCAAAGCAGACGATTTTTCTGCATAGCGCTCGCTTTCTTTGAAGCCTGCCGTGTGACTCGCAGCCGTTTGTTGCGTCTTAGAATCAGAGGTACACAATAACGTGCTATTGCAGATACAGCCAGTCGCATTGAAATCACAAACTGACGACTAAATTGTAAAAAAAAGGAAAGTGGATAACACGGGTTCACGATGGCTCAGGGATTAGATAAACAACGAAATCTGGTGTGTGGTTTACGCGAGCTAAATAGCAATTCATTCGAACTGTTTCATTAAATGCTAATATGTGCTATTGCAAGTGTGTTTCATAAGGTTATACCTGCTTTTTTCATTAGAAGATTTGAATCGTTTTGTAAACCATTTGAGACATACTGGGGCTTTAATGTTACTCTGCAACAACATGTGTAATGCTGTGAGTAGACTGTAAAAAAAAAAGGGTATAGTACACCATGCTTTTCAAAGAATATATAAATTATAACATAAATTGTTGAAATCTAGAGGAACGCCTCTTTTAAAATCACCAAAGATGTCAGAAAATTAGTTCTTAAAATGGAGGTAAACTTGCAGACCTTATGCAAAGAACATGGAGAAAACAAGATCTTAAAATGGGTGAAAGTCTAAAAATAATAAAAATAAAAAAGGGTGAGGGGTGCACTATATGGCTAATTGATTTACAACCTTTCACTGTTTTTTCTCACACACAAATGGAATAACAAGTAAAAATACTGCCTCTGCTTGGGCCAAATGGTTATTAGCAACAGCACAGAAATTTCCAAGTTTTGACAATCTGCAGCTTGTGAGTAGATGAGGAAATAAGGTACGTGGGTCAAAAGGCAAGAGGCAAGGAAGTGGGCCGGCTTTCTTTCTTTCTTTCTTTATTTGGTGTTTAACGTCGTTTTCAACCACGAAGGTTATATCGCGACGGGGGAAGGGGGGAGATGGGATAGAGCCACTTGTCAATTGTTTCTTGTTCACAATAGCACTAATCAAAAATTTGCTCCAGGGGCTAGCAACGTAGTACAATATATGACCTTACTGGGAGAATGCAAGTTTCCAGTACAAAGGACTTAACATTTCTTACATACTGCTTGACTAAAATCTTTACAAAAATTGACTATATTCTATACAAGAAAGTTAGAAACACTTAACAAGGGTAAAAGGAGAAACAGAATCCGTTAGTCGCCTCTTACAACATGCTGGGGAGCATCGGGTAAATTCTTTCTCGTCCTAACCAATATGGGACTCCCCCTAACCCGCGGGGGTATGCTACATTCTGCTTCAAAAGAGTCAATGGATAGTAATATTTATAGCAAATCCTTACCTGACATCACAGGTATAAAACTGTGCACGTACATGGACAATAAGTTATAATAAAGAAATCAACAACTAAATATATCCCTCTCTCTCTGACACACACATACTACACACAAGATTAAAATAATCAGCCGAGAAAGCTTTTCAACAACTGACACCACACATGTATAAGCATCCTGCTGGACAAACCTTCAACTTATAGAGTCCATGGGCACAGGAATGTAACTTAGTATTGTAACTCACACACAAACAAGACCATGCACATTTTCACACACCCAAAAACAACACAATGAACCCTTTTTTTGCCACACACAACTTTCCTGATTCACTATAAAAAGCTCAAGTTTCACAAATCTCACTCCCCCCCCACCCCCCTCCTTATTCTCTCCTGTTAAACCAGTACAAAAAGTAACTTTACCTCTTTTCTTTACATACATGTATATACACAGCAATTTAAATGGACCAAACTGGTTATTACAATAGCAGTCCAACTTTGACATAAATTGGCGTATCTGCCCATGTCACCTTTCGCTCATCTGAAACCGACATTCGATGGGCGCACAGGCCTAGTGGATAAGACGTCAGCCTTCCATGTGGAAGGTTCAGTATTCAAATCCCGGCCGCGCCTGCTGGGTTAAGGATGGAGATTTTTCCGATCGCCCAGGTCAACATATGTGCAGACCTGCTAATTGTGCCTTATCCTCCTCCTTTAGGTGTATACACAAGCACAAGACCAAGTGCGCATGGAAAAGATCCTGCATTCCATGTCACGAGTTCTTTGGGTTATATAAAAACATGAAAATACCAAGCATGCATCTCCCAAATCGGCGTAATTGGCTCCCTTATGGCGGGGTAAAAACTATCATTCGCATGAAAACCCATGTACAAAAAACACAAGTCTCTGTGGGAGTTTCAGCTCATAAAAGCGTAAAATGAACAAGGAAACACTAACTTTCAAAAGCATTGGAAAAATACATGGGGAAAACATTTTTACATAAATCAGGCCAACTCTTAATCCTCTGATTGAATGAATTGGTAAATATAAAAACTGGCAACGTTAGAATATTGAAACTATAAGTACCTGTACAGCCAAATTATTGCATTGAGTTCTGTCCCCCAGGAATTAAACTATTGCTATTCTACAACATGTAATATTAACTACATGTATAACCAACCAGGAAGCGGATGGGTGGCCGAGTGGTAACGCACTTGCGCTCGGAAGCGAGAGGTTGCGTGTTCAGGCCTGGGTCAGGCCGCAATTTTCTCCCCCCTTTCCTAACCTAGGTGGTGGGTTCAAGTGCTAGTCTTTCGGATGAGACGAAAAACCGAGGTCCCTTCGTGTACACTACATTGGGGTGTGCACGTTAAAGATCCCACGATTGACAAAAGGGTCTTTCCTGGCAAAATTGTATAGGCATAGATAAAAATGTCCATCAAATACCCGTGGGACTTGGAATAAAGTAAAAAAAATTCCATCTCACACGGCATTAAGTCTCAGGAAACATGAATACACGCATGCAGGAAAAAAAAAAAATATGGGTAGCGCCGTATGTATGGCAGCTCGCTTTCCCCGGGGAGAAAGCAGCCCGAATTTCCATGAGGGTAACCTCACTGGACTGTAAATCTTATCCAATCCAATCCAATCCAATCCAATATTTTCTGCCTTCATACATGTACTTTGCTTTCATGCTTGAAATCACAGAAAAGTTCAGATCTTCACAATCTTCAAAACAATGTAATAAATTATCACTACAGTGAGTCAGTCAAGCTTCAGAATCATAGAGCACTTTTCATATGCTGATAAAATATCACAGCAACTTTTTCTGTGGGACTACTTTGCTGAATACTTTTTTTTTTTTTTTTTTTTTTTTACTGAAGAGAGACCCGGTCTCCCCTGCCACTCTCACATTAGGATATAGTGGAATCCCCCTTTTAAGAACCCCCAATTTCAGACTTCCTCCCTTTAAGATCTTGTCTTTTTTCATTTTAATATTTAGTCAAGTTTTGACTAAATGTTTTAACATAGAGGGGGAATCGAGACGAGGGTCGTGGTGTATGTGTGTGTGTGTCTGTGTCTGTGCGTGTGTGTGTGTGTGTAGAGCTTCTTCTTCTGCGTTCGTGGGCTGAAACTCCCACGTACACTCGTGTTTTTTGCACGAGTGGAATTTTACGTGTATGACCGTTTTTTACCCCGCCATTTAGGCAGCCATACGCCGTTTTCGGAGGAGTGTGTGTAGAGCGATTCAGAGTAAACTACTGGACCGATCTTTATGAAATTTTACATGAGAGTTCCTGGGTATGATATCCCCAGACGTTTTTTTCATTTTTTGGATAAACGTCTTTGATGACGTCATATCCGGCTTTTTGTAAAAGTTGAGGCGGCACTGTCACACCCTCATTTTTGGTTTAAACAGTGTTTATTCAACAATTCATAGGTATTTGAACATGATACATGTTAAGGATCAACAACAAGCTCAAGCTTATGGTGGTGACCCTAACGGGAGAATTTAACATATGGATTACGATAACTTGCGACGAGACTTCGACAAGTACTTTTTAAACCAAAACAAACGAGAAACGACAAAATGTGATTGAAATTTTGGCCAAGCAATCTTTGACAAAGGCCGGACTTTGGTATTGCATTTCAGCTTGGAGGCTTAAAAATTAATTAAGTACTTTGGTCATTAAAAATCCGAAAATTGTAATTAAAATTATTTTTTTATAAAACGATCCAAAATTACGTTCATCTTATTTTTCATCATTTTCTGATTCCAAAAACATATAAATATGTTATATTCGAATTGAAAACAAGCTCTGAAAATTAAAAATATAAAAATTATGATTAAAATACAATTTCCGAAATCGATTTAAAAACAATTTCATCTTATTCCTTGTCGGTTCTTGATTCCAAAAACATATAGATATGATATGTTTGGATTAAAAACACGCTCAGAAAGTTAAAGCGAAGAGAGGTACAGAAAAGCGTGCTATGCAGCACAGCGCAACCGCTACCGCGCTAAACAGGCTCGTCAATTTCACTGCCTTTTGTACGAGCGGCGGACTACGGTCATTGTGAAAAAATGCAGTGCGCTCAGTTTCATTCTGTGAGTTCCACAGCTTGACTAAATGTAGTAATTTCGCCTTACGCGACTTGTTTTTCATTAGCCCTGTAAATTTACCCCCATTTTAAGACTCCCTCCTTTTAAAGACCTTATTATCTCAGATCAACCGCAAGCCTAAATCAGAGCAGTTATATAGCCATGTACATAATTATTATTTGAAATTTTCTTTTCTTTTGAGTGCTTACTTTTGAGTGCTGTGTCTTTGTTTGTGTTGTTGCCTTGTCATCTTCATGTAATTTATGCATAAGTGTATATGAGTGTGCTTGAGTTGTTGATGCGAAAGAATGTGTATGAGTGCGCCTTGAGTCGCCTTGTGCGCGTTATAAATTCTCATATCATTATTATTATTATTATCATTATTTTTTTAGGTCTTAAAAGGGGGGCTCCACTGTGCACGTACATGGACAATAAGTTATGATAAAAAATTGATCAAATCAGTAGCTGCACTTAAAGTCCATTATCTTTATTTTATCTCTAAGCTCCCAGTAAAAATAAAATAAAAATGTGTATACAAAGCGTTACCTGTATTGACAACTAATTACAGTGTGCTCTTGATGTATAAATGAATACACCACACATACATTGGTGGTTTTTTTTTTCTTCTTCTTTTGTTGTTTATTGAAAGGTTTGTTACCCATGACAGTCAGGAATTCAGCTAAAGTCCCAGAGGCAGCGAAAGGTTTAAATAAAATAACAAATAAAGGGGGCTTGAGTATTTAGCATTATGTGGTATAAAACAGAAGTACAACTGTAATACTCTATAGCTAATAGTACTCAAACATACATAAAACAAGCAAGTAAGGAGAATACAGTGGAACCCCCCTCTTAAAACCAAAAACAAATCTGACAAAATCAGGTCTTAACAAGTCGCGTGAAGCGATATCAAAACATTTAGTCAAGCTGTCGGCATCAAAGTAACAGATTATCACCATAAAACAGTCATCACCGAGACTATATACATGTATTAAGATAGTCTCAAGTAACCACATCAAAAGACCGAGACGGGTCACGCTCGTCTTCGCATAGCGTGCGAACGCAGTACTTACTTAACCTAGTTTCTGGGCAAATTTTTAGAGTAAACATGACATATGTATATATTTTTGAATTCAGGAGGAATTGAGGAATACGATTCAATCATTTTTAAATCTGTTAGTGAAAACTCGATTTTAATGACAACTTTAATGAGCAAACTAATTAACTAATTTTTAAGCTGCCGAGCTGAAATTCAATCCCATAGTCCGGACTTCGTCGAAGATTGCTTTACCAAAATTTCAATCAATTTGATTGAAAAATGAGGGCGTGACAGTGCTGCCTCAACTTTCACAAAAAGACGAATATGACGTCATCAAAGACATTTATCGAAAAAATGGAGAAAAAAAGTCTGGGGCTATCATACCCAGGAACTCTCATGTAAAATGTCATGAAGATCGGTCCAGTAGTTTTCTCTGAATCGTTGTACACACACACACACACACACACACCACAACCCTCATCTCGATTCCCCCTCTATGTTAAAACATTTAGTCAAAACTTGACTAAATGTAAAAAGGATGGAGTCTTAAAATGGAGGTAAATTTACAGAGTTTATGAACAGAAAATCTCAAACATCAAGGTCTTAAAAATGGGGAAGTCTTTAATTGGGGGATCTTACAGGGGGGTTCCACTGTAACTCTGATGGAAGAACAACAGTTTAGATTGACATATCTTATCTGAGTAGGACTGGCTGGCTGTAAGTTACTTAAATCAAGTACATACTACAATCCCTCACATTATCAAATCTTTACATGTACATATATACATTATTACACAAAAGATTCAAACTCACACCTGTGAGAAATGTCAAACCCTTTTCTATGCGACTATAACAGCCACTCTAATAACAAACAGGTAGCAAAAATTAATCCACGAGATGGAAACAGAATCTCATAACCTTCAAAATTGGTCAAAACTTGTGGTAATAATGGCACTCGCTGCATGCAGCAAATCGCAGCCTTCTCTCTAAAAAATGCTGACTGAGTGTTTTGTACGGCCAGGGAATGTGGAAGAAAAAAAAATGAGAGAAAAAAAAGATAGGAAGATGCGAGACCATCCAAGCCCTGTTCAAAATGTACTCTGCAACAAGCAACCACTCTGATAGCAAATGAATCCATGAGATGGAAACAGCAAATTAATCCATGAGATGGAAACAGCAAATTAATCCATGAGATGGAAACAGCAAACTAATCGATAAGATGAAAACAGCAAATTAATCCATGAGATGGAAACAGCAAATTAATCCATGAGATGGAAACAGAATCTTATACATGAATACCTTACATCTTACACATTTGGAATGTACTGTGAGACAGATAGTGCTCATTATAATGCCCTGTATATTAATTGCAAAGGCCATCCCAAGATAATCTCATTTGTAAAATCATTATAAATAACAGCATTAATGGTAAGGCACACCGAATACTTCACAAGCAAGCACCTTTTGAGATGACTGAGGGGGAAAAACAGCACCTGGAAAACGCAGCATGGCAACAAAATTAACTTTCTCCGAGGAAGCAACCAATCAAATACATGTAAATGAATGAAAAACCATAACTGTTTATCTCAATTTTTATACTGAGAATGACAAAGGCATACCAGATACTTCATAAGCACAGCTGCTTATTATTTACACCTTCATGATTCATGGGAAAAAGTGACAGTCAAGGTGTTCACGATCCAGCAGTTTCCAGAATACACACAAAAATACTTCCAGACAAATGTCAACGGTTCATATTACACGTCCACAAAACATACATGTACTGTATTTGTTTCTGCAAAACAGAAGGACCCAAAAACTGAGAGAGAAAAACCAGCACTCTCTATTGCAGCTACGATGATGAGTCGGACCCTGACGATGGTGAGAAAACATGACCGTAACTGAATGTCAACTTTGTGGACTCTGCAACCTGGTGTAAAGGGATCACCAAACACGAGATGTCGTCATAGGACGCCTCTTTCCCTGATGCCAATTTCCAGCCGCGGTTGTCTGGCATTGCCGTACCCTTGACATGACTCACCAGCCTGCGAGCCAGCTTGCCATACCTGCAAATAGGCAAACGTGCTACCAGTTAATAACTTTAAGAGGCAAAGGATAAGATTTCATATCGTCCTGTACCTGTTACCCTCATGGAAATATGGGCTGCTTATTCAATGGGAAAAGCGAGCTGCCATACAACTACGGCCTGACCCTTTTTTCTTCTTTTCTTCCCTGCATGCGTGTATTCATGTTTCCCAGCCCCGAGACTTTCGCTGTCAACTTGGGTTCTTTATCGTGTGTATGCGTACACACAAGGATGTTCGGACACCGAGGAGAGTCTGCACAAAGTTGACTTGGGGAAATAAACCCCTCACCGAATGTGGGGATCCAACCCAGGCTGATAGAGACAACTGGATCCGTGTGTTTGGCTTTTACTGTCTGCAGGTACCTGACCTTAAAAGTTGCTGCATGCATTACACATTAGTCATTTGTGAACCTTCAATGTGCGCTTAGCTTGAGTGGTTGTGCTGTTGGTGCAGTGCAACAAGAATAAAGAAGACTGTAAATTTAATTCAAAAATATCCTCCTTCTCAGGGACATATCAACACAGAGCGCTTTAAACTGTTTAGAATATCTGTAGTATACATGCAATTAGAAACTACGAACGAGCGCAGTGGCGTGGCGGTAAGACGACGGCCTCCTAATCGGGAGGTTGTGAGTTCGAATCCCGGTCGCTGCCGCCTGGTGGGTTAAGAGTGGCGATTTTTCCGATCTCCCAGGTCAACTTATGTGCAGACCTGCTAGTGACTTAACCCCCTTTGTGTGTACACGCAAGCACAAGACCAAGTACGCACGGAAAAGATCCTGTAATCCATGTCGGAGTTCGGTGGGTTATGGAAACACGAAAATACCCAGCATGCCTACTCGACAAATGCGGAGTGAGCTGACTATGCTCTCAGAGTATAGTGTGGGGAACCCAAATGGGCAAACGAGCTCACACGTAACCAAAAAATTCTGGAACGCTGAAGAAGAAGAAGAAACTACGAAAGCCTGAGTAAACCCATCGCTCTTACCAAAACAGCATCACAGAGTTACAGAAAACAAAGAACTTGACTTGACTAGTTGATCTGTACGTTCTCTTACAGGACCAACAGGGATCGCGCTAGGATTTTTTAAATTGCGTACGGCTTACACAATGTCGGCCAAAAAACGCGTAAAGCAGAACCGATTTTGCGTCACACTATAACACAGTTAAATCATGACGATGTGCGAAAAAAACGAGGATAACTTTCGCTGCATGCCGTTTTGAATGAATCAAAGACAGGCTTGAACTGAAAGCGTCTCTCGGCCTAGATTTGGCGCCACACGCCCAGTGCATTTTGAGTGTATGTTCTGTTTCAGAAAACCGACCGGCGTTGCTTTGCGTCGCTTGCGACACTCTTATGCCGAGAGCACGTCACCTCATTTTGTTTTATCCAAAACAGACTTTAGATTTGAACTCGCGCGCTTGTGCTATGTTTGATCCAGAACAGACTATAGAGATTCTAAACTCGCGCGCGTGTGCTATAGTCTGATTAAGTATTGGGATGTGCTGCTGAGCATGCCGTTTTGAATAGAAGTTGTTTTGCGTACGCGTTACGCATAAGCGCCGGGAAAATGCGTGGGTGGATTTTAAAACGCGTCAAATACGCAAAAAACATGCGTTAACGCGATCCCTGGACCAACTTGCCTATTGATCTTGGGACAGGTAGAGGTAGTATGCTATGTGGGAGGACAACACACAAGACAGACGGTACAATACGTTGACAATGACAATGACAATTTTTTATTTACGAGAGTAATCTTATATTATCACAAAGTGGTTGCTTTTTTACGACCAGCCATCGCTCTAAAGAGTGATTACACTATAATAAACGTTAATTTTTGAAAAGAAAAGGAATCAGCAAGCATACCTGTGAGTTATCACTTCATCTCCTTCTCCTTCTGTTGGGGAACTAAGGATTTCCCCCGCCTGCTTGTTACTCATGACATCCCACAATCCATCTGAACCTATCACCATGACGTCTGCGTCAGAGACAGAACGGTCCCGCAGGTCCAGAATCCTGACCTGTACATATGCAGTAACAAGTCGCGTAAGGCGAAAATACAATATTTAGTCAAGTAGCTGTCGAACTCACAGAATGAAACTGAACGCAACGCAACGCAGCAAGACCGTATACTCGTAGCATCGTCACTCCACCGCCCGTGGCAAAGGCAGTGCCCGTGGAATTGACAAGAAGAGCGGGGTATTCGTTGCGCTGAGAAGGATAGCACGCTTTTCTGCACCTCTCTTCGTTTTAACTTTCTGAGCGTGTTTTTAATCCAAACATATCATATCTATATGTTTTTGGAATCAGGAACCGACAAGGAATAAGATGAAAGTGTTTTTAAATTGATTTCGAAAAAAAAATTTGATAATAATTTTTATATATTTAATTTTCAGAGCTTGATTTTAATCCAAATATAACATATTTATATGTTTTTGGAATCAGCAAATGATGGAGAATAAGATAAACGTAAATTGGGATCGTTTTATAAATTTTTATTTTTTTTTACAATTTTCCGATTTTTAATGACCAAAGTCATTAATTAATTTTTAAGCCACCAAGCTGAAATGCAATACCGAAGTCCGGGCTTCGTCGAAGATTACTTGACCAAAATTTCAACCAATTTGGTTGAAAAATGAGGGCGTGACAGTGCCGCCTCAACTTTCACGAAAAGCCGGATATGACGTCATCAAAGACATTTATCCAAAAAATGAAAAACACGTTCGGGGATTTCATACCCAGGAACTCTCATGTCAAATTTCATAAAGATCGGTCCAGTAGTTTAGTCTGAATCGCTCTACACACACGCACACACGCACACACGCACGCACACACACACGCACATACACCACGACCCTCGTTTCGATTCCCCCTCGATGTTAAAATATTTAGTCAAAACTTGACTAAATATAAAAATGAACTTTTAAAGAAAGCCTGACATTTAAACTCATATAGAAAGAAGAAGACATCAACGTCATTAATATTTCAGGTCTGATGTAAGCAGAGCACAAAATAAAACTGACTTCTCAAAGAGTCTAGCACTATAAGAAATCCTATACTAATGAGAGTTTATATATTTTAGATAGCAGAAAGCTCATTTCTCTGTTGTCTTCTTTGCTTCCTGTGGTGGACTGCTTGGACATTAATCTCACATCCCTGCAAACAAGAACTATACCAAGCTTTTAATCCTAACTGTGAATAAAACTTATATAACGAAGTATAACATTGTACAAACTCAATATTGCAATTGACTCTTTGTTCATATACTTATTAACGACACTGCAGTAACTGCAAATTACAACAAATGTTATTGGTTACCTCAGGAAAAGAGGAGAGAAAGGGCTTGATAGGAACCCTTTCACGGTCAGTTTCGAAACACAGGTCATGGTCTCCAAGACTTCGGCAGATCCCAATTGTGTGCATCAAACGTGACTGTAACAAAAACAAAACATTCAGCAAAACAAAAATACTTATCCAGTAACTTGGAACTTGGCAAGTAGTGTCTCGATATTACAGGTGTCCATTTATGACTGACATTCAGTAGCACATGTGTCAACTGATTCCGTTCATACACCGGATGTTTCCGTTCATCTGCAGGATGTTTCCGTTCATACAGCGTCATTTTTGACACTTGCTTGGGGGAAAACGTGGCAGTAAGTCGTGTGGCCAGCGCGCTTTTGAGATATTGCAAGAATAAGGTAGCTAATTGGTTGGGCTATGTGTACGATAAGTACCAAGGTGCTAGTAATCCTCATGATAACACACGCGGGCCGAACGTGGCAGAATTGCCTGATTCTTTAACATTTTCTTGTTTTTCTCGCTCTATTATCGAATCTGACCCCTGATTTGTACATGATCACCAAAACCATTGCCTGTTACAACATTTCGCTTGAACAGAAGTTTATAAAAACCCATGGCTTTTGTACAATCACTTGTCTTTTGAAAACATGCAGATTCCGTTCATACACCATGTTTCCGTTCGTACAAAAGTGCATGTTTCCGTTTGCACGAACAGCGTTTCCGTTCCTACACATTCGTTAGATCAGAGCAAAACAGGCCCCCACTACAAGTTCTGTGTGTTCCAATGGTCGTCAGATAGCACAAAGTACGAATGCGTGTGATATTGGACCTATGTGAACCATTAGATTAATTGAGTAGGTCAAAAGTTCTTAATACAGTAACTTGGAACTTGGCAAGCAGTGTCTCAACATTACAGGTGTCCATTTATGACTGACATTCAGTGGGTCAAAAATTCTTAAAAACAAGAACAAGAATTTATTACACCATGTAACATAAAAGCCAATGGTATTTTTCCTTGTGTGGATATCAATCATACACCCATACACTCCTTGCATATACTATAAAATAATATAAGCAAAAGGCTAACAACAAGCAAAAGTCATCAACGAAGTACAGGTGACAAAAAAAGTTTTCATCATGCATGTCTTACAGTAGTACATGTACCTGGGATGACAGGACACCCTTGGAACTTGAAGAAAGTGACCCAACATTACAGGTGTCCTTTCATGACAGGTACATTCTGGTTAAGGGGACAACATGATGTACTCTGACACTGTCCTCTCTTTGCGTCACATTTATTTACAGTGGTACCTGCAATGTGTGGCCCCTCCAATGAGAGGACACCTCCCTTAAAAGGACACATTTTGAGGTCCCTTTGTCTATTATCTCTACCAAAATATACCTGTCATGACAGGCCACCTGCAATGTAGGGACACTTTGCTGGTCCCAAGGGTGTCCTTTCATCACAGGTACCACTGTAGTGTACTTACAAACCTTGCATATAAGTGACCCAAAAAGTGAACTCTAAACAAACCAAACAGCCTCTTATCAACACAAAAGCAGTGTCATATGCATGGAACAATTTTTTTCATGATAACATGTAACACATACTGCTACATACTATCTCACCGTTCTGCCTTTGCCAACAATCAGTGGAAGTTTGATATCGTCTTTCGTCATGTATTTAGAAGTCCTGCAAACAAAACAAAAAATCCTGTGACTTGTACAGTTCATACAAAATAATAGCACATGTACTCTCTTGTTGATGTTGTTCTAACTATTGTTATTATTCTTGATGTTGAAACTGATGTTGTCACGTAATACTTTTTCTGTTCAGGCACCTGTAAATAGAAGTTTTTGTTTTCTGATAAACATGTTTTACCTAGTCAACAATGCATGCCATTTCATTTATCTAGAATGAAACTAAAAACTGAAACAAAATTCTTGAATGCATAAACCAGTCATACTCATAGCTTAGTTGTAATGACCTCCAAAAACCTGAGAAAATCAGGTCAAAAAAAGGAGGGAGTCTGAAATGGGGTAAATTTACAAAGGTTATGAACAGAAAATCTGAAAAAACAGGGTTTTTAAAGGAAGGGAGTCTTAAATAGGGGGGGGGGTGTCCATTGTATACAGATGTGTTAGATACTCACCATCCCGTGTACGTTGGCGGCTTGCACCAAACCTTTTCACCGACATGCATGGGTCCCAGCTTGGTCATTCTCACGTACCTGTCCATGGTGAACACTCCACCAAGCAGATCGGGTCGACAGAACGCCTGAAATCACGGGACAGGTCTGGTGATATTCAGCTGAAATACTGGGCTGTTTTTAGACTAGATTAACAGAATTTTATCAAATAAGCACCACAATGATACCTTTGATGAAAAAGCACTCTTAATTAGGACCTTCGCAAAATATCCCTACATTACAGATGTGCTGTCATGATAGATGTGTTTTAGTTAACAGGGTTATAGGACTGGGTAAATAATAAAAATGCCTACTGATACTTGACCCCCTTCTAAGAATTCTCTGAAGATAATTTGGACCTAACAAATTGGCTTATAACCATCTTTTTCTTCACACACACACACACACGCACACGCACACCAGAATGATAGTTACAGATTAACAATACCTACTGTATGATAAATTCTGTCCATGTCACGGTCAGCTTTGAAGTCTACAGAAAGAGGTACAGGAATGTTCCCAATGTATGCCACTGCTCTTGAATTAAAGAAGAAACAAGTATGTTAGATAATACAGACTGTTAGCAAATGTAATTCATAACTGAAGCAAACAGCTACTGAGCACTTCTTTTAAACGTTGTGTGTGTGTGTGTGCTTGCGTGCATGTGTGCATTCCTGCATGCGTGTGTGTGTGTGTGTGTGTGTGTGTGTGCGCACAAGTTTGTGTATGTGTGTGTGTGCGTGTGTCTGTCCATCTGTGATTTTCAAGTCATTTTTTTACCCATTTTACATTCCCTTGTTTGACTTTGTGAAACTACAGTCTAACCTTCGCTTGAAAACTGGCTTAAGAACGAAAGAAAAAGTTCTAAAACAATTACCTGCAATCGCCAGCATTGGCAACATAAACTTTTCCACAAATAAAGAGTGCGACCAGAGCACAACAGCCTCCAGTGATGTTGAACGATGCCTTTTCCCTTTCTATGTGTTCATCCTGAATCAGGGGGGAAAAAAGTCGCGTAAGGCGAAAATACAACATTTAGTCAAGTAGCTGTCGAACTCACAGAATGAAACTGAACGCAATGCCATTTTTCAGCAAGACCGTATACTCGTAGCATCGTCAGTCCACCGCTCATGGCAAAGGCAGTAAAATTGACAAGAAGAGCGGGGGAGTAGTTGCGCTAAGAAGGATAGCACGCTTTTCTGTACCTCTCTTTGTTTTAACTTTCTGAGCGTGTTTTTAATCCAAACATATCATATCTATATGTTTTTGGAATCAGGAACCGACAAGGAATAAGATGAAAGTGTTTTTAAATTGATTTCGACAATTTAATTTTGATAATAATTTTTATATATTTAATTTTCAGAGCTTGTTTTTAATCCAAATATAACATATTTAAATGTTTTTGGAATCAGAAAATGATGGAGAATAAAATGAACATAAATTTGGATCGCTTTATAAATTTTTATTTTGTTTTACAATTTTCAGATTTTTAATGACCAAAGTCATTAATTAATTTTTAAGCCACCAAGCTGAAATGCAATACCGAAGTCCGGGCTTTGTCGAAGATTACTTGACCAAAATTTCAACCAATTTGGTTGAAAAATGAGAGCGTGACAGTGCCGCCTCAACTTTCACGAAAAGCCGGATATGACGTCATAAAAGAAATTTATCAAAAAAATGAAAAAAAACGTCTGGGGATTTCATACCCAGGAACTCTCATGTCAAATTTCATAAAGATCGGTCCAGTAGTTTAGTCTGAATCGCTCTACACACACACACAGACAGACACACACACACACACACACACACGCACGCACGCACATACACCACGACCCTCGTCTCGATTCCCCCTCTACGTTAAAACATTTAGTCAAAACTTGACTAAATGTAAAAAAGACATGAAAAACAAGAAAGGTTGGCAATTGGAATGGTCATAGAGAAAATAAACAAAGTATTTACTAGTATGGCAAGCTAGTAGTCTTTGAATGTGGAAGGACATACACCAATACAGTGGAACCCCCTTTTTAAGACATCGAAAATGTTTAACAAATCAGGTCTTAAAGGGAGGGAGTCTTGAAATGAGGGTCAATTTACAGAGGGCGCGGTGGCGTGGCGGTAAGACGTCGGCCTCCTAATCAGGAGGTCGTGAGTTCAAATCCCGGTCGCTGCCGCCTGGTGGGTTAAGAATGGCAATTTTTCCAATCTCCCAGGTCAACTTATGTGCAGACCTGCTAGTGACTTAACCCCCTTCGTGTGTACATGCAAGCACAAGACCAAGTGCGCACGGAAAAGATCCTGTAATCCATGTCAGATTTCGGTGGGTTATGGAAACACGAAAATACCCAGCATGCCTACTCAACGAAAGAGGAGTGAAGCTGACTAAGCTCTCAGAGTATAGTTTGGAGAACCCATATGGGCAAACAAGCTCACACGTAACCAGAAAATTCTGGAACACTGAAGAAGAAGAAGAATACATGAGAAAACAGGGGCTTTAATGGAAGGGAGTCTTCAAATGGGGAGTTCCACCGTATAGTGACAAACTGGTTACAAAGCCAGTACGCTACGGACTAAGCTACAGAACTGTCCCCCATTTCTTTCAGGTGAGCATTGCTTATGGCTGAGCCTGTTCCTATGCAAGTCAGCGAGAGTGTATAAAGAAACATATGGTTTGATGGCTTTAAGCTCAGCAACAATTAAACATGATTGGTTGATACCAAAAAAAGTCGTCTGCACTGGTCGGTCGTCGGCCATGAACAGCCAACGGATAGGCAGCTGTGCGGCCACCATTTTTTTCTCGCATAGCGAGCATCTCCAAGGGATGCTCGCCTACTCTCGCCAATACCTAGCGAGAATTGCCCAATACCTAGCGAGAATTGCCCAATACCTAGTGAGAATTGCCCAATACCTAGCGAGAATTGCCCAATACCTAGCGAGAATTGCCCAATACCTAACGAGAATTGCCCAATACTTAGCGAGAATTGCCCAATACCTAGCGAGAATTGCCCAATACCTAGCGAGAATTGCCCAAAACATGCTGCTTTCTGGTCCCTCCACTTCACTCGCCAAATCTCGCGCCAAAGAAACAGGGGACTGCCATCAATGGCGACTAACTCACCATGTCACGAAAGGAAGCCTCCAGGGCACCTACAATCAAGTCATCGAAGGTGATACCACTGGGACTGAGCTTGCACTCCGATCTTTTCGACTTGGAAGAAGAATTTGATAATGCGCTGCGCTCCAGTTCCTCACTACTGCTGGGGTCTTCCGAGGCCAGAAGTTTCTTCTGTTCTGCCCGCTGTTTCTTCTCTATCAAGGCCAGCTCAAAGATCTCTTTCTGCACTTCAACCAGCTTCTCCTAAAAGTGCATGAAAGAGAAAGAAAGAGAAAAGAAAATGTAACCGAGTGCACAAAACACAACACTCCCCTTTGGAGGCAAAGCCAGTCAAACAGGGTCGAGATTTTAGAGCTAACTTAATAGCCCTACAAAAACTGCTATGGGTATACGCAAAGGTTCAAACACACACACATACACACACACATGCAGAGTGAACAGGAAGCACTGGTAAAAACATGTCTAAACTGAGAAAGAAAGCAGACACAGCCACTGCAAACAGAGAAAGATACCTACAAGGAAGCAAAGGGCACAATCAATAAGACAAACAGTATGACAGAGAAAAGAGAATGTGGCCATTCTGAAAGAAAGACAGGAAACTCTGCTTGACAATGTTATTTTACGCTCTACTATGAAAGCACGGATTACACAGACACCGGTGTGCACGCACTCTCTCCTTTTCTCTTTCTCTCAAAAAGAACAACATCTTCACACACACACACACACACTGTTACACAATGCACACACACACACACGCACACACACACACACACACACACACACTCACACACACACACACAGACAGACACACACACACACACACACACACACACACACACACACACTGTTACACAATGCACACACACACACACGCACACACATAATTAGTGCAGTCTCTTGCAAGTGTACTTTGTACCTTCAGAAAGTGAAATTGAAAGTTTTGGGAAAAAGTGAGAGTGTTACATGTACCTGTATGTGGTTAAGAAGCTGGTCAGCTACAATCAGGCTTGCTCCATGACCCCCGTGCCCATCGAACACTCCATAGTACATTCCTCGTATGCTTGCCACAGATGCCTGAAACAAGTTAAACATTTACAATACAATTCCCATACTTGTTGTTGTTGTTGTTGTTTGTTGTTGAATATTGTTGTTGTTGTTTGTTGAATGTTGGTGTCGTTTGTTGAATGTTGTTGTTTTTGTTGTTGTTTGTTAAATGTTGTTGTTGTTCAGTATTCCCATACTTGTTTGTTTTTGTTGTTGTTTGTTGAATGTTGTTGTTCAATATTCCCATACTTGTTGCTGTTGTTGATCTTGTTCTTCAGTCATGACTGTTTGTTTGCTTTTGTCTGGGTTTTTTGTATACAATGTATGGATGTCTCTATTACATTCTGTGTTAAACAAAAATTCAAGCAGGTTATTAAAGCACATCCGTTCACTAGTAAACCATTTAGCTCACCTGATCTCTGATCTGGCCAGTCTTGTACATAGGATAAGACTTATCTCTCTGCTTAGACCCATACCAAAAAACAACACCCTGACTGCTTTTCATGCCGTGTGAATTTTTGAAGAATTATCTTCTTTAAGGCCACAGGAAGGAGTGTGTCTTAAATAAACTAGCATAAACGCATAAAATATGTACTTATCACCCATTTAAAAAACAAGAAGAGCAAACGCTCGATCGAGTCACTTTCGCAGTTCTGAATATTATATGAGGCATCAGATGGACAGGAAGAAATTGCTATTCACAACACAATACAGATGTAAATAATTTGATGTAAAGAATAATCCTATAAAGTTTGAATCAAATCCGATGAATAGTTTCAGAGATATGATATTTCAATTTTTTTCCTTCAAGACATACCTGTGACCTTGAAAAAGGTCAAAGGTCACCAAAGCAGACGTCAAAGTGTAGAGGTCACTGGGAGTCACGTTCACATAAAATTTGAGCCCGGTCACTTTTATAGTTTCCGAGAAAAGCCCAACGTTAAGTTGTGTGTTGCCGAACAGAAAAGGCTAGTTATCTCCCTTGTTTTTCTGATAACGTTCGTAAAAGGCTACAGATGTAAATACTTTGATGTAAAGAATAATCCTACAAAGTTTCAATCACATCCGATGAACTTTGTCAAAGATATAAAATGTCTAATTTTTCCTTTGACGCTGACCTGTGACCTTGAAAAAGGTCAAAGGTCAACGAAACCATCGTTAAAGTGTAGAGGTCATTGGAGGTCACGACTAAACAAAATATGAGCCCGATCGCTTTGATAGTTTCCGAGAAAAGTCCAACGTTAAGGTGGTGTCTACGGACGGCCGGCCGGACGGCCGGCCGGCCGGCCGGACAGCCGGCCGGCCGGACAGACTAACACTGACCGATTACATAGAGTCACATTTTCTCAAGTGACTCAAAAAGTCAATTCCTAATTCCTGCCACGCGATAAAAGTAAACAAATGCCGTCTTGAGGGCTTGTGATACAACACACTGATATGCATCCATATTATTTCACGCCATTGCACCTCCGCCATTGCATCTCATTTGTATAAAAACAAATTCAGGTCATGTCTTCAAATGGAGGGAGTCTGAAAGTGGAGGTAAATTTACAGACATTATGAACAGACAATCTAAAACAGCAAGGTCTTAAACAGGGGGATGCCTTTATAAAGGGAGGCTACTAAACGGCAGGTAAATCAAGTCTTTTCACTGGGGGGGGGGGGGGGGGGGGGGGGGGGAGGGGGGGGGGGGAGGGGGGGGGGGGGGGAGGGGGGGGGGGGGGGGGGCAGGGGTCCAAAAAAGTTCTGACGTCAGCAAAAACAATGGCTTGGTCGATAAACAAAAAAATGATTTTGTTTTTCAATGCCTCACATGTGCTTCTGTAATGGATTTGAGGTCCTCCTGCTGTTGCCTGGTCAGTTGATGGTCCAGTTTGACCTCCCCGAAAGCAGTCTGGTCTTCGTTCTTCTTCTTGTTGGCAGAGGTGCATCTGCAAGGGACAGAAGCTTCATAAAATGATGATAATGTTGTTTTTGCCCTCACAGTGAAATCATTAGGGGCATGTTCCCGGGTGTTATCCCGACTTAAGATGAGAAACACAGGTGTATAATGCGTGTTTAGGAGGAATCAGCCACATGCACTTATGGCAGAATGACCAAAGTCTTTTATGTGCCACTGTGGTGACACAGGGGTGGGACATTGATATCGTCTATGAGTCTGCACATAAAGTTGACCCATGTCCGTCCCGGCCCGGATTCGAACTCATGACTCCAGGACCACAAGTCCAGTGCTGCACCACCTGAGCTACCGGGCTCCCTTGCTTCCTGAGCTACCGGGCTCCCTTGCTTCCTGAGCTACCGGGCTCCCTTGCTTCCTGAGCTACCGGGCTCCCTTGCTTCCTGAGCTACCGGGCTCCCTTGCTTCCTGAGCTACCGGGCTCCCTTGCTTCCTGAGCTACCGGGCTCCCTTGCTTCCTGAGCTACCGGGCTCCCTTGCTTCCTGAGCTACCGGGCTCCCTTGCTTCCTGAGCTACCGGGCTCCCTTGCTTCCTGAGCTACCGGGCTCCCTTGCTTCCTGAGCTACCGGGCTCCCTTGCTTCCTGAGCTACCGGGCTCCCTTGCTTCCTGAGCTACCGGGCTCCCTTGCTTCCTGAGCTACCGGGCTCCCTTGCTTCCTGAGCTACCGGGCTCCCTTGCTTCCTGAGCTACCGGGCTCCCTTGCTTCCTGAGCTTACTTGTGAAATGTTATATATATGGTACAGCTGACAAAAACTTAAAAAATATTCAATGTAATAATTAAGTCAACAAATAACATGAGAAGAACAAGAACAAGAATTTTTTTCGCCATATAGCATAACAGCCATTGGAATTTGTCCTGGTGTGGAAACACTCATACATCCATGAGCATCTGCACGGAACGGAACCATTGCTTATTGTTTCCCTTTGTGTTTGCGTGTTTGTTTGTTAGTCCTAAAGAAGCTTCCACAAGCAAAGATTTGATTTAGTATTGTATGTGCTAGCTGTTCTTGTATCATGGTGAGTACAGAATTCTTTAGTTTTTTTTAAACTTTAAATGTCTGGTGCTATATGTATAGGTTACAACACGAGTGGTTTTTTATATGGCTTGTATTTCAGTCAAGACCCAGCGGATGAATATCATCGGGAGACACGAGCCTTTGGCGAGTGGCTCTCGATTGATATTCCCGCTGGGTCTTGACTGAAATACAAGCCATATAAAAAACCACGAGTGTTGTAATCTGTATATCCCATTCTACCATCAAACACAAAGTGTAGACTACTAGCGGCACTGTTGCGATCTGTGGAGTGTGGAACAGTGTTTTCAGCGAGACTTGGCCTTTTTGCAACCTTAAACTAAGTGACCGTCGCTGAAAAAATAAAACGAATGAGTGCATCTATAAGTACGCGGTAACACTACTTTCAGACCGTTTAAAAGCTTTAAGTAAAGGTTCATAAGTTGCAAGAAAGTAATGAAGTCGTATAGAAATCCATTTAGTTGAAGCGCACAATTCTTTTGCGTTTCAGGTCGGCGGAACGGGGAAACCGGTTTGGCCCCCATTTGGCTTACTCGACTCGATTCAGAATCGATTCCACGTTGTTTTTTTCGAACGCATTATTATACAATTAGTCTTATTGACAGAGAAGCAAATTTTAGGGAACACATATGTAGATTTAACCATTTGCTCCCTATTTGAAATGTATCTACATGTTTTGCGAGTGTGTTTGCATGAACCTAAACTGGTATGGGTGCGAGGAAAACAGGACCCAAGTCTGTCACCGCCGCTTGATTGCATTTTGAAAGAATATGACTGGATTACGGAAAAATACACACATGTTAAGTTCTTAGATACCTTCATCGCCAATGTGGACTTACTGCAGAGCCAGGCAAAAGAGTAGACTTGCTCGCAAAACACGTGAAACAGCTGATGATAGCGAAGCCCAACCGTGCCAGGTAAGGACGGTCTGACAGATTCTCAAAAGTCGTCTGCTAACGAAGCAAGGGGAGGGTACTCGTGTTTTTGTTTTGGTTCGCTAGCATCTGGTTATCTTGTAAGTTGAATGTTCGTTTTTTCCCACCTGCATTGCTTTCATAATGAAAGAAACGTTTGCTTATTGCATCTCATACATCAGATCAGTTCTGAGATTCATTTTTGCGTGCAACTGATATGGTTTTCTGAGCCGTGCAATACGATTTTGGAACTTCATACAAATGTGTCACATTGTTCGGCGCGAGGTCAAAGGTCGGGAGCAAAGTAGTTCTTCGCCCAAATCGGAATCTGCACTATCATATATTTTTTTGAGTCCATGATGTATTTATTGAGCTATAAAAATACAACATATATACCCATTCTGAAGTAACAGAGACAAAGAAGGGAGGTCATGGGATATTATAAGATGTTTGATGGGTTGTTGACAGACCAGCTTTTTTGTCGTCCGAGGGGGAGCATATCGTCTTTTGTTTCATATTTATTGACCAAGGCCGAAGGCCGCGGTCAATAAATATGAAACAAAAGTCGATATGCCCCCCGAGGACCGACAAAAAAAGCTGGTCTGACAACAAACCACCAAACATCGTTTTTGTCATCATTTTGGTTGTGAGAAAATAAGATAACAATCAACCCAGGGAGCCATGCTTTGAAACACGGGTTCCGTGCTGCTAACCACACGAGTTCCGTGCGGATAACCACTGGCAATCAAAGCTGGCGTGTGAAAGCAACTTTCTGTATTTTTGAGTTCATAAAATGTTTGGATGAATATGTCAGGTTTGAGGATGCACAGTTCTGTTTGTTCATCTCGGTATTCCACTCCCTCGGCTTTCAGTTGTGAGTATTAAGCTTAGTAATCGAATGTGGAAGCTACGTTGGGTCAAAGATCACAGAAGATTTGCGTCGTGCAGCGAAGGAAACTAAGAATCGCGATCTTGTTTCCGACTCAGTACCTTTCTTTTTCATTAGATCTGTCAATCTGCTTGCTCGGCTTTGTGAGATGTGTGCATGTCTTGTTGCTATTTTCCTTGCTTCTATCATTATTTCTTATTTGTGCTTCGTTTATCGATACAACGTCTTGTGCACGGGTCAAAATGTGTGTGTCAGGGGTCAATTGGTTTGACTTGAACTTGGCGTTCGTGTTTCTCACACAAAGATACACGCACTCCATGACTTTGTAAGAAGACATAACATATCGGTAGGTTTCATTTGTTTGTGATGAATGTATTGAAGTAGTTTTGTTTTTATGTTTACTTTTGCTAGTTTGCCAGTTGGTTTTTGGAACTTTGCAAAGCAGTGTCGTGTCGTCTGTTTAGGTCTGGGGAAACGCCAATGAAAAGAGCCGAAGAATCCTCGAGCGTTTCTATTGGGTTTGCCTTTGATTATCCATGTAATAGGGCTTCCTGCAACTATGGTAACCGGGGATTTATTCCCCGGGGAACATGAGATTTATTTCCCAGGTGCTTGTGAATGAAAACTCGTGAAAATGATGACAAATATATATATATATCCCATGACCTCCCTTCTTTGTCTCTGCAAATATAGTACTCCAGGTATATTTCTTGTATTTCCATTGTTCTCTTGTTACTGTATTGCAATCTTATAACACATAAAATAGTGGATAAATAAGGGTGCACGAAATACATCATAGCTGGCTCTACTTTCTGTCGTCCTTGACATTCCAAAGTGCACATGTACCTGTCGACCGGATTATGCAACGGGTTACCACACTTTTGAGAACTTGCGCGAGAGTCGTTCAGTGCTATTGCTGAGTTTTAGTCTCGACTTGCCGAGACTATCATCACAGCGTCATAGATTTCATGACGTCTGTCGTCCATCGCGTCATATTATGGGGACGTAATCTGTTATTCGCTGTTCTATTTCTCTCTTGTGATCAACATGACAAGCCGTATGTGTTTGAGTGTGTGTGCTCGTGCTCTTAACTAAAACAGAAGTCAAACTAGCAATCGTTAAAAACCCAGTTAGTCCGACCAACACTGCTATGCTCAGGCTATGCTCATGTGAAGTTACACTGTGCCCGGTACACACGCCCTTATCAGTACATCATCGACTAAGATTGTTTTCTGCACAAGCTGTTTAATGCATTTTGCGAGTATTTCTAGCTCTTCTGCGGTGCAGGAGGTCCTATAGTATAGACGATGAAGGTGTCCACGATCTGGCTTGTATTTCAGTCAAGACCCAGCGGGAATATCAAAGGGACTCGCCAGAGGCTCGTGAGTCCCTTGATATTCATCCGCTGGGTCTTGACTGAAATACAAGCCATATATAAAAAACCACTCGTGTTGTAACCTCTATATACAGGGTGGGCCATAAAAAGTGTCCACATTTAATTTGTTAATATTTTTCCTGTAAAGTGATATTTTCTTTTCTGTTTCAGATAGAATTTGAGACAAGCATCTTAGAATTCTTTTAAAGCCTGAATGGATCGCATTCCAGTACAGGAAAGGACCAAAATCGTTGAACTTTACTTTGCTACCAATTCTGTGGTTCTCGCCCAGCGCGCTTTTCGGAGAGAGTTCCCTGGCACACACTGTCCATGTGCGAGAACTGTGAAGCGCCTCGTGGATAAATTCAGGAACACTGGTAGTCTCGCAGATAACAATAAAGGGCATAACCCTGAATTTATCCACGAGGCGCTTCACAGTTCTTGCACATGGACAGTGTGTGCCAGGGAACTCTCTCCGAAAAGCGCGCTGGGCGAGAACCACAGAATTGGTAGCAAAGTAAAGTTCAACGATTTTGGTCCTTTCCTGTACTGGAATGCGATCCATTCAGGCTTTAAAAGAATTCTAAGATGCTTGTCTCAAATTCTATCTGAAACAGAAAAGAAAATATCACTTTACAGGAAAAATATTAACAAATTAAATGTGGACACTTTTTATGGCCCACCCTGTATATATGATAGAGCTGGCAAAAGCTCACACACACAAATAATTGGATCAGGGCACTATCATCTCCAAAAGTATGGTTGACCTGTCCCTTGATTTTGTGTGTGTGTGTGTAGGGGGGGGGGTGTCATTGTCGATCAGAACATGTTTGAGGGCCCCAAAGGGTTTAAAATCGTGATCGTGATTTGTGTTTTTTGACCTTTCTGTGACCGTGATTGCCGAAATTTCCATTTCTGTGATCGTGATGGGACTTTGCCCGTGATCCGTGATGACAAAAAAATCAAGTCTCGTGATCGTGATTGTCATTTGTTTTCGTGATCGTGATGGGCATTATTGCAAAGCATTTTATTTTCAACGTACATTTTTCACAGCTGTATCACTCTATGAGTATGATCCTCTATTCGTCAAGGAGCTAATCCCGATTGAAGGGAAGCAACAACACATTCAGAAGTATGATTTTGACAGCGATTGCTTCCCTTTAAGAGAACCAATCACACAAAAAAAGAGATCCAATCAGAAGGCGAATTGCAAAAGTCTGCCAAACTTCATCCAATGGAAGGGCTTCGTGCTAAAGTTTTGAGTGCATTCAGTCAAATTCGAATTCGAAGATCAAAAATTGCGTGCAGCGGTACTGTCCAGGGGGCAAAGCCCCGTGGTGGGGGTCCAGGGGGTGAAGCCCCCTTAGTGGTGGAGGTTGCAAGGAGGCTTCGCCCCCTTGAAGCTGAACGTTTTTTGATGTTTCTGGAGGGAAAGGAAGCCTCTCATTGAACGAAAAAGGTAAATTCGACAGCAAGCTGTATAGGCAATGAAGAAGAATTGAGATTGTAAGGACTCATACTTTTCATCACAAAAATCGTTGAAGAAAAATGTCTTTCGAAAGGGGGTGAGAGGTGCGATTTCTCCTCGGATTTCATGATGATCCAGATGCAAACCCCCCCCCCCCCCCCTCCCTCCCCCACAAAAAAAAGCGTTTGGGAGGTACATGCTTAAGCCAGGGGGGGGGGGGGGGATTGCGAAACCCCCGTAACCCCTCCCCCCTAGTCCGGCCCTGTCTATGTTGCTCAATGACTGTTCTGAATGTAGGCAAAGATCTTGAAATTTGTTAAAGATCTTTGAGTTTGATTGAGATCATTGACATTGTCGACATTGCCACGTCCGGCTGTCACTCGCTCAGTATGACCTCGACTGGCTCGAGTCTGATCGAGTCTGCGTGTAGCCAAAACCGAAACAAGAAATGTGTTTTTCATCCCAGCAACGTGGACACGCTTGGCATAGATTCTAATTGTCGCTTCTTTGCTTGGATTTATTTTAGCGCCTGTAAACTTATCAACAATGGGTTAAATTCAGGAACTGTGGCGGGGAGACGTGCCAGTTTGGGTCACTTGATCCTCATGTCAAAGTCGACCAAAGTCATGTTCGTTGGGGATTTTGTTATTATAGACTCTACCATCACACATACATGTACTTTAATTTCAATCCACCCAATAGTTTTTGAGAAAATGGGTTTAAAAGATTTAGCTCTGGAAATGTGAAATTGTGCAAGTATATAATTATTCATGTGTGTGAGTGAGGGTGTGGGAGTTGAATGTGTATGAGTGCAGGGGCGGGTTACAGAGGTTCCGGACCCCCCCCCCACCCCCCCCCCCCCCCGGCTGTCAAAAAAAATAAAACATAATATTAACTTTAAAAGAAATAATGAGTGGCTGCTGACGCCAGTTGATCATGTTTAAAATCAAGGATAAGCCATAAATTGTTCATAAAATAGCTAAATCTCTTCAGCTTCTGGGGGGCTAAGCCCCCCAGACCCCCTAACGGGGCCTTGCCCTGGACCCCAGGTTGTAACCCCCCCCCCCTCCCCTCTGGCTTAACTGCTCCGCCCCTGGAGTGTATATTCCTGTGAGTGTCTGTATGAGAGAGAGAGAGAGCGAGAGAAAAAACAATGAAAACAACATTCTTGTTACTGATTACAAATCATGATATGTATTTCTATGTGTGTATGAAAGAGAATTAAAAAAAATTAATAAAAAAGTGCAACAGTTGTCACTTTGTGTTGAATAAACAATAGATCCAGAGGAGCGAATTACTGTGTGGTTGTGTTTACTTTGACACGTGCTTTCTGTACCTGCAACTTTTACCGTGACCGTGATTTGCCACTGGTGTTCGTGATCGTGAAAACAAAAATCAAGGTAACTGTGATCGTGAAAGCTAAAATTTCCCTTCCCGTGATCGTGATGATACCCCCCCTTTGGGGCCCTCATGTTTGGCTTCAATTTCAAATAAGGTTGCAAGTCTTCAAAAATAAAAATTACACTAACAATGATCAACTATATTGGGCAAAACAAAGTTGTGTATATGACTTTTACTTCTGTTCTCACTTTGTTTAAATCCTCTATGCATGTGCATGCATGTGTGTAGGTTGGGGGGCATATGTTAGGGGGATTTTCCTTGTAGAGTGATGATCAAAATCGCCCATTATACTATCTCTAAACTCTCAATCAAAAATATAAAAATATATTATGATAGAAGACAATTATCAAAATACGTCTGCCAACACTGAAGGACAAAAAGTGCTTTTGCAACTCTCTCTCTCTCTCTCTCTCTCTCTCTCTCTCTCTCTCTCTCTCTCTCTCTCTCTCTCTCTCTCTCTCTCTCTCTCTCTCTCTCTCTCTCTCTCTCTCTCTCTCTCTCTACAGATGCCAAAAAGTATATATTTATGCTAATAATTAGTAATATTCTTGTTAACCTAAAAAAAATAAAGAATTGTCACTGTCATTCTCGCTCTCTCAGACTCTCGCTTTCCCAGCTGCACTTACTCTGCGTAGCCGGCTTTCCAGGGCAAAGAAGTCTCAGATTTCGGCACAACAATGGGTCTTGTCGTGAAATCCAAACACGCCCCGAGTTCGGCATGTGTCTGGTTCAGGAAACTTGGCCTGCTGTATGCGTTGCGGTCAGGGGTTTTGTGCACCTCTTGTACGTTGTTTTCCTCGTGCGTTCGGTGTGAAGAACCGCCTCGAATGTTGTTGAATCGGTTTCGAAATGAAGAAAACATGGTGGAGTCGCCGTTACTGACATCTGGCAGCTCTGTCGGGTTTCAGTGTCTGACGATACGGAAGCGGAAAACGAAAGGCGGCGATCGACATGCCACAGTGGCCATTTTGCAACAAGTGTCTAAATGGGTAAGCTTACAGTGCAGACGACAAAAGTTTGGCGTCACGTGACTAATTAGAGATGTCATCCTCGCCACAGGCGCACGAATCGTGTTGGAGAGCTTGCTACAGTATCTCTGGAGAGCTGTCTCATTATTGCATATATCTTTTTTGTCGTATTTATTGCAATTTTTATTTGTTTTATTCATGTAACCCTAGGGTTTTTTTGAAATAAATATTGACTTGCCTTGACTTGTACGGATCATTTCTGCAGGAGAAAAGCTCTTTGGTTAGAAGTAGGTTGTAATTCAAGTTCTGGTGTCTAAGATTGAAGGAAGCTGTTTTGTGTCATAAACAACACAATCTGCCGTACATATACATATATAAGATAAAATTTACTCGGATATGACTCGATGTCATCAATCAGTGTTGAAACAGCTGTGTTTTCATCTGAGTTTGGGCATAGACCTGTCTAAATATAGGTCCCTGGTTTGGGTAAGACAACATTTATGTTGAGTAAGTTGGCTTTAACCAACAAACTAAAGAAGTAATAGAGAGAGATGTGTTGGCATTATAATGGAGACGAGTGATGTAGTAAAAACAAAATTAATTCTGGCGCCTGCGCTCTGTTTTGCTCAACTCCAAGACTCAGTCAAGCAAATGCAAATACAACACACAATTTCAGCTACTATCAACACGTACATTAGTATCGTGACATATTTATTTCCTATTGTATGTTCAGATCGTATTATTCATCAGTCTAATTGTTTCCGCGTGACAGAGTCAGATCAGCCACGTTGTTCCCTATTCCCAGCGCCAGTGTTACAGTGATTCATTGTATACATGTATATATCGCCGTGTGAGTGTGTTTGTTTTGTACAGAACTTGACTAGAATACAAGTAAGCTTAGCACAAGGCAGTCAACGAACAACGGCATCTTATTGCTGATGCTGTTTACGCGGAGCTGAGGGGGCGATAAGTTATCATTTTCACATATTAACTTGAAGATGATTCTGTTACTAATTAAATTGGTACTCTTGGTATCTATTTTGTTATTTGATTGCTTTATGAAAGTTACTCAGTAAATGAATACTCTTGACTTGGGCTGAGACTGATTCTTCAGTCACAGAAGAGTGGGCGTGAGGGCTATCTGTCATGCTATGTGATTGCTTTTTGAAAGTTACACCGAGTGTCCTTTACAATTCAGAGCCATGGTACGGAGCCGGGCTCTCAGGGACCGTTTTTCGACAGTCAAGCCTCAGGCATCTATTCATTTGAAATTAGACCAAATTCCATTGACTTTCTTGCAAGGAATCCAAAATCAAATAGCCTGACTGCCAACGTTCCAAAATTCAGAATAAAACAAGTCGCGTAAGGCGAAATTACTACATTTAGTCAAGCTGTGGAACTCACAGAATGAAACTGAACGTAGTCCGCCGCTAGTGCAAAAGGCAGTGAAAGTGACGAGCCTGTTTGGCGCGGCAGCGGTTGCGCTGTGCTTCATAGCACGCTTTACTGTACCTCTCTTCGTTTTAACTTTCTGAGCGTGTTTTTAATCCAAACATATCATATCTATATGTTTTTGGAATCAGGAACCGACAAGGAATAAGATGAAATAGTTTTTGAATCGATTTCGGAAATTTAATTTTGATCATAATTTTTATATTTTTAATTTTCAGAGATTGTTTTTAATCCAAATATAACATATGTATATGTTTTTGGAATCAGAAAATGACGAAGAATAAGATGAAATTGTTTTTGGATCGTTTAATAAAAACATAATTTTAATTACAAGTTTCCGATTTTTAATGACCAAACTCACTCATTAGTTTTTAAGCCACCCAGCTGAAATGCAATACCAAACCCCGGCCTTCGTCGAAGATTGCTTTGCCAAAATTTCAATCAATTTAATTGAAAAATGAGGGTGTGACAGTGCCGCCTCAACTTTTACAAAAAGCCGGATATGACGTCATCAAAGGTATTTATCGAAAAAATGAAAAAAATGTCCGAGGATATCATACCCAGGAACTCTCATGTCAAATTTCATAAAGATCGGCCCAGTAGTTTAGTCTGAATCGCTCTACACACACACACACACACACACACACACACACACATACACCCCGACCCTCGTCTCGATTCCCCCCTCTGTGTTAAAACATTTAGTCAAAACTTGACTAAATGTAAAAACAGGAAAGGTATGTTGTTGGAACGTTTAATTATTGAAACAAAACCAGACCACAGATATATCGACCCAGCGGTCTTTTAAGTGCACAGACAAAGATCGCTTGTGTCTTCCCTGCAAGCGGCTGAACATTTTGTTAGATAAGTTTTGTCTAATTATTCTTTGTCTGTGCACAAAACCTTTTGTTTTTTAATTCTTCTTCCAAGGAGTTAAAAACTGACTATTGTCTTACGTATTAATTTTCACGCCAGTGTCCGGCGGCCAGGACAGCGTGGCCCTCTATTAGGCTCACATCAGGTCCCGTGCGTGAACACTTGAAAATACGTTAAAAGCCATCATACACACACACCGGGCACACACACAAAGGCACACACATACTCACACACACTAGGCTGCCGTGACACACTCAGTGCCAGGCACACACTGACACACATACACCGGCACACACCGGCACACATACACTGACATACACATACACACACACACACACACAGACACACTGATACACACACACACACACACTCTCTCTCTCTCTCTCTCTCTCTCTCTCTCTCTCTCTCTCTCTCTCTCTCTCTCTCTCTCTCTCTCTCTCTCTCTCTCTGTCACTCCGATGGATTCACAGTAAACCATTTCTGAGTTTTTTCTGAGTTCTCTCTCTGTCACTCCGTCCGCCGTCAGTTTGTCCGTCACTCTGTTTTTGGCTCACGTAGGCCTAAGTGTAGCCTATGCGATGCTAACTTTTGTCTGTCTGTGCGTGCGCGCGTGCCGCATGTATGTATGTATGTATGTATGTATGTATGTATGTCAGTGCTAGAGGAATACCCGGCCGGCTTCGCCGGGGTGAATCGCGAGACAGAGACAGACAGCGTGGCGGTTCACCACAATCACCTTTGAAGGCGAAGTCCCCTCAAACGGGATTGAGAATTTTAGAGCTTATTTCTAAGCCCTATATTATCTGTTATGGCTTCTCAAATGCCAGAACATACAAACAGACAAAAGCCGCCAGACCCCATCACAAACAGAACTCTACAATCCACAGGTGTTGCCTCCACACACACACACACACACTGACACACACAGACACAGACACAGAAGCCGTATATATCTATCTATATATATAAATATAAAGAGATAGATGCATATGACAGTGGATGTTTTTGATAAATAGATTCGACCTTTGCACTTTTACAGTGAGGACAACTTACGGGTACATGCAAGGAAAGCCCACAACTTCTAAGGCGAACAACTCTGCAGAGTCTGCTGTGAAGGGCGACGGTAATCTCCCTGTCACACTCGACCCCCTTTGAATGAACTTAGGTCCCTCCCAGGTAGAATGGGAACAGCACGAAAATGATTCAGTGGCCTGAACATTTCATGTCGAGTCCCATCGCTGTCGACGACGCCAAATGTAACCGAGTGCCGAAACACCACAATCACCTTTGAAGGCGAAGTCCACTCACCTTTGAAGGCGAAGTCCACTCAAACGGGATTGAGAATAACTGTTATGGCTTCTCGAAGGAAGGCCTGAACATACAGACACACCAAAGCCGCCAGACCACATCACAAACAGAACTCCACAATCCACAGGTGTTGCCCACACACACACACACACAAACACACAGTCATTATTGAATTTTTAAGCCACCAAGCTGAAATGCAATACCGAAGTCCGGCCTTCGTCGAAGATTGCCTTGGCCAAAATTTCAATCAATTTGATTGAAAAATGAGGGTGTGACAGTGCCGCCTCAACTTTTACAAAAAGCCGGATATGACGTCATCAAAGACATTTATCGAAAAAATGAAAAAAACGTCCGGGGATATCATACCCAGGAACTCCTTCTTCTTCTTCTTAGTGATAGGTAGCCAACATCAGCATGGTGATGAATCTGCTACGCTTGGGTGATGGTGGTTCCGGTCTATTGCTGAGGGCCCCAAAGGGTTTAAAATCGTGATCGTGATTGGCGTTTTTTGACCTTTCTGTGACCGTGATTGCCGAAATTTCCATTTCTGTGATCGTGATGGGACTTTGCCCGTGATCCGTGATGACAAAAAAATCAAGTCTCGTGATCGTGATCGTCATTTGTTTTCGTGATCGTGATGGGCATTATTGCAAAGCATTTTATTTTCAACGTACATTTTTCACAGCTGTATCACTCTAGTCTATCCTGTAGGGGCGACCACCCCCAACCAGGCGCGTTCACAGGTGGCGGATAGTGTGATGGCCTTCAGATATGGAGGTTAGCTGCGAAATAAGCCAGGCTTGCCAGGACGAATAAGCAGTCGCGGACCAACTGGCGGTGCTTCCAACAGGAGGGGGCGGGGTAACAGGTGGCACTGTTACACCCAAGAAATACCCCAGGTGTCCAATGACGGGAGCATCATGCGAACAAGAGCCGCATTTTAAGTTCTAGCCCTGGGGAAGGTCACCTCAGATAAACAAACCAGCCAGCTATGGCCAAATAGCCGGGTAGACTGGACTCGACAGCCCTGTAAAGCCACCAGTCTAGGAGAAGGATCACTCCGATAAAAACACGCTGAAGCCGGATGAGCTGGGCCATGTATGGCGCATAACGACAGCTCAACGCATCAACGCTCATATGACAGACGACTCTAGTCTATGGTCCTCTATTCGTCAAGGTGTTTGTGATCGTGAAAACAAAAATCAAGGTAACTGTGATCGTGAAAGCTAAAATTTCCCTTCCCGTGATCGTGATGATACCCCCCCCCCCCCCCCCCCTTTGGGGCCCTCATTGCTTGGTCAGGGGTGAAGTTCAGGGCCGGGGGGGGGGGGGGGTAGGGGGGGGGGATGATGGGTCAGTGGAGAGTTGCCAGCCTGGCCTGAAAGGATGCCAGGGATGGCGCTGTGGCAGTTTCTACAGGCAGGCGGTTCCACTCTGGAATCAGTGGTGCGCGGGAAGAATTTCATAAAGATCGGTCCAGTAGTTTACTCTGAATCGCTCTACACACACACACACACGCACACACACACACACATACACCATGACCCTCGTCTCGATTCCCCCTCTATGTTAAAACATTTAGTCAAAACTTGACTAAATGTAAAAAGACCTCAAAAATTTGAAATAAGGCCTTAATTTTAGAAATTGACTAAGGCCATATTTCCTGAAATAAGATCTTCTTTCAGGAAATAAGTCCTTAATTATTTAAGGCCTTATTTGTGGGAATGTTGACTCTTTGTGCTAAGGATAGGTTCCTACCTTTGCGCAAAGAAGCGTGGTTGCCAGGTTGGTCTCCGTGTACTCTGCCGTCTACGGTCTCTGGTAGCAGACGACACGAAGGGAGGTCAATTTCGAAATAAAGACCTCTCCCGTCAAGAAAGACAAGAATTTCCGTGTGCGCTTTCAAAATGGCGGCGCACGGAGAGGCGGATCAGCTTGGAACAACTTCGGATTCGGATCAAGGTGAACTAAATGAAACTGATGCGCCCGGAAAAAGCGAAGATGCAATTCTTTTTGCGAGTGACGATTTTGACAATTTAACGTACGAGGGACTTGCGGAGGAAGCTCAGAAACCTGTACAAAAAGGAACAATTCATGCAATAGTTCGCCAGTCATCAAACGATGTCGATTCACGAAGCAACACCCCCAACAATATTGACCACGACTCCTCCGAAGTCTCGGCAGGAGAGGAATCAGTCGAAGAAACAGCAGAGGTACCTTGTGGCATTTGATTGTCATTTTCCGGATTCTCTTCGTACGACGATTAGTTGACACAATTTTACCATTACACTTTTAGGTGACCCTGCTAAAGTTCGACTCATGTTTTGGAAAGAGACTCAGGGGAAAAAAAGAAAAAAGTTTGTAATTGTAGTTTGCTCATGATGTTTCTAAATCATTGCAGTTTATTGGATAAAATGATTTCTAATGCAGGCTTTGTAGTATCCCTAATATATCTTTTCTACACCCTAACAAAACTACTTATAATTATATTGTGTTCAATTTCAAAAGTGGATTTGTTTTTGGGATATTTTTTTCTGTGAGTGTGTGTGTGACAGTGTGTCTTGGAGCAGGTTGCATACTCTGTTTGACCATATGTCTGATCATGACTGACAGTGACATACTTATACCTTGAATTTTATATCAGCAAGCACAGATAACGCCAAGAGCAGACAATACAGAAGTTCCTGACACAGTTGATGCAAGTAGGATAGAGATAGAAGAGGAAGATGCCTACAATCCGGAGTGGAAAAACCAGAAAAAGCATGTCTTCATCCTCAGTGCATCTGGAAAGCCTATTTACTCAAGGTAAGCATAACAAATCAGTTAATTTGCTGTTTACAGTGGAGCTCCCCTTTACGACCTCAGGAAATCTGAGGAAAATAAATCATGTCTTCAAAATCAAAAAACAAGAAAGGTAGGTTGTTGGAACGTTTGTTATTGACAAAACAATACATTCACAAATATATCGACCCAACATATATATTTTGTGAATGTATTGTTTTGTCAATAACAAACGTTCCAACAACCTACCTTTCTTGTTTTTTTTATTCTGAATTTTGAAACGTTGGCAGTCTCTTTGTTTTTGGATCATGTATTCAAAAAGGAAGGAGTCTGCAATGGAGGTAAATTTACAGAAGAGAAAATCTGAAAACGGAAGGTCTTAAAGGGATTCTTAAATACATGTGTTAGTTAAATTGGGAGGTCTTGAAAGGGGGATTCCACTGTATTTCACCGTTCAGTTGAACTAAGTGAGATACAAAGTTGTTAATCAGGTTACATCTCCATGTGACTTTCTCTTTACAAATGCTGTGTGTATCATTATATTAGCATTGTTTATTTGTCCACTCCAGTGAGTCTCCTAAAGCTTTTCATGGTTAACGATTGAACATGTCATCACTGAGCTGTAGAAGGTGTTTTGCTTTCTTTGAGGAGTACAAGATAATTATATTAATACTTAACTTTTATCAACCATGTTACAACTCACGTACTGTAACAAACAAACACAAGAGGCGAAGCCTTCAAGGCTCACGTAAGAAATCGACAAACAGTAACACAAACTCAATCACTCCGTCACACATACACACACACACACACACACACACACAGTAAGCATAGGTGAAACTGTGCAAGAAAGCGAGACACTAGATCTGCCAACTAGTCTCGGCCCGCTCACAATAACAATGACCGAGACTTTCAGTAATTCCTTCGCGTGACGTCTAACCCTCTTACGTCATAATGTGACGTCTTCAAATGTTAAAGTTTCTATCACACACGTCAAACACTTTTGACCGAGACGTAATCTTCTTATGCGAGCTTTATCCATAGACTCGGAAATGTTAAAGTTTCTATCACACACACACACACGCACGCACGCACAGACAGACAAAAGTTAGCATCGCATAGGCTACACTTACGTGAGCCAAAAATGCAGAAGCTACCTCTGTTTGAAATCAAACTGCTTATCTTTAACTGTTTTGGGTGTGCAACACAGGCTAGGTAACAATAACTTGACTTGACTTGATCAGAGGTTGAGGCCTTTGAGGGCCTGTTCACCATTCCAAAGTTAGTGGGGAAAAAATACACAAAATGGTGGCAATGCGCAGCGGTGTAAAAAAAAGTCTATGTCACGATATTGCAATCTGGGACATATTTTGAGGGTAGATTTTGCCAGTGTTCGTCCAGTCTACTCTTGAAGCTGTTGACTGTGGGACTGGGAGTAGTCACCATGCATGGAAATCGAAACACTGGTTAATTTGAAAACGACAATACTTGCCTGTATTACTAGGTAAGTACTAACATAGAACTTGATATCATTCATTCGCTTGTGACTTGCTGGCAAGCGGCTGGACATTCCATCAAGATAAGTTTTTGTCACTAATTGTTTGTCTGTGCACTTAAAAGACCGTTGGGTCGATATATTTGTGACAGTAACGTATTGTTTCGTCAATAACAAACGTTCCAACAACCTACCTTTCTTGTTTTTTGATTCAGTATAACTAGGAACATTGTTTGTTTCAGGCACGGAAAGGAAGACAAGCTTGTAACCATCATGGGTGTGATGCAAGCCTTGGTGTCTTTCGTACAAGACGCAAAAGACCAGCTACGGTCCATTGTAGCGGGCCAGCACAAGTTTGTGTTCCTTGTGCGCGACCACCTCATCTTGGTGGGGGTGACGCGAGGCATGGACTCAACACAACAGATGCTTTTGCAGCTTATGTATGTCTACAATCAGGTTAGTGTCATTGTAACAATAGTTGTGTAATTCGGCATCGCCGCTGTAGGTCTGTTGCCCAACATTTCAACAGCAGTAACCACACCTCCCTGGATGCACGTGTGAAAGGTGTCTGGCAAATGTACAGCACCTCCACAGACAGAAAACAAGTAGAGTCGAATTTCATTTTATCCCTGGGCACATCCACACCTGACGGTTTGAATGCGAAAATGTGATGTACTTGTATTCCCCAAACATACTGTGGATTTACGGTACGTGTGGGTGTGTATTTGTATATGTGTGTGTTTCTTTCTGTGTATGTTTATGTGTTTGGTTTTGTGTGTGTGTTTGCGTGCGTGTGTTTTTCCTCTTTTTTTTTTCTTTTTTTTTTTCTCCCCTTATTCCCTCCCCCCCCCCCCCCCCCCCCCCTTTATGAGTGTGTATTACTTTTAGTCTGTATGCCTGTGCCCTTGACATCATCCAACCACTTCTCTCCCCTTTCATTCATTTCCGTTCCTAGAGTTCCTTCCCCTTTTTGCGTGTTTCCCCTCCATTTTCTTTCAAACCCTGTTCGTTCCGTGTTGCGTCTGCTTTTTGTTGTCTTTTGTGTTCTTTTCCTGATGAAGCTTCCAGAAGCGAAAATTCATAATCGTCTTGTGTCGTCTTTGTATTGGTGAGTACAGTAATCTTTTGTTTTTACATTTAGTCAAGTTTTGACTAAATGTTTTAACATAGAGGGGGGAATCGAGACGAGGGTCGTGGTGTATGTGTGTCTGTCTGTCTGTCTGTGTGTGTGTGTGTAGAGCGATTCAGACTAAACTACTGGGCCGATCTTTATGAAATTTGACATGAGAGTTCCTGGGTATGATATCCCCGGACGTTTTTTTTCATTTTTTCGATAAATACCTTTGATGACGTCATATCCGGCTTTTTGTAAAAGTTGAGGCGGCACTGTCACACCCTCATTTTTCAATTAAATTGATTGAAATTTTGGCAAAGCAATCTTCGACGAAGGCCGGGGTTTGGTATTGCATTTCAGCTGGGTGGCTTAAAAACTAATGAGTGAGTTTGGTCATTAAAAATCGGAAACTTGTAATTAAAATTATTTTTTTATTAAACGATCCAAAAACAATTTCATCTTATTTTTCATCATTTTCTGATTCCAAAAACATATAGATATGTTATATTTGGATTAAAAACAAGCTCTGAAAATTAAAAATATAAAAATTATGATCAAAATTAAATTTCCGAAATCGATTCAAAAACTATTTCATCTTATTCCTTGTCGGTTCCTGATTCCAAAAACATATAGATATGATATGTTTGGATTAAAAACACGCTCAGAAAGTTAAAACGAAGAGAGGTACAGTAAAGCGTGCTATGAAGCACAGCGCAATCGCTACCGCGCCAAACAGGCTCGTCACTTTCACTGCCTTTTGCACTAGCGGCGGACTACGTTCAGTTTCATTCTGTGAGTTCCACAGCTTGACTAAATGTAGTAATTTCGCCTTACGCGACTTGTTTAACTTTTTTTTTAATAATAACTGTAAAATCTGTATTATGATCATGGTACTATTTACTGCCAAGCAGCAATCTTGGGGTGCTTTACAGATCATTAATCACAAAAACAACATTTGGTATTATAAAATTAAACAGTTCGCGCGCACGCACGCACACACACACACACACACACACACACACACACACACACACACACACACACACACACACACACACACACACACACACACACACACACACACACACACACACACACACACACACACACACACACACACGCACACACACACACACACACACACACACAACACACACACACCACACACAAAAACTGTGTCTGTAAAGTACTCCTTTTTAGAATTTCAGCACGAGAAAGATAACAAGGAAATAATAGGGGAATTGCATCTACATAGCAGCAGTGGAAAGATACTGTGAAAGTTCACAGGTATGTACAGTTTACAAATACTGATCTATGAAGATGCATTTAAAAGTGACATTAAACTTTACCTAAATATGTAGTGGGAGTACTTAGAAGGGTTATGAGTTATACATAGCTTTGTACTCTTTCATCTGTACTGCTTGCCGCTGTGGTGACACATGGATACCGTCTCTGGCTCTGCACATGAAGTTGACCCGTGTCTGTCCCAGTCTGGATTTGAACCTTTGACCCTCGGATCACAAGTCAAGTGCTCTACCAACTGAGTTACCCGGCCCCCGATATTGTACGTTATTTTGGGTATTGAACCCTTGCCAACACCATGTGGCTAATACAGGTACTCTTGTTTCGTTATTTCCAGGTTATAAGTGTCTTGACCCACTCTTCCCTGAACAAAATTTTCAAACAACGACGGAACTACGATTTGCGGCGGCTGCTGACAGGGGCAGAAAAGTTCTTCGACAACCTCCTTAACTTGATGGACACGGAGCCAGGCCTCCTCCTGACGGCTGTCCGCTGCCTGCCGCTTGACAGTTCTGTCCGGGAAATTATCGCTCAGAGTATTGTACAGAATGCCAAGCTCAAAGTAAGTCTTCAAACATCAGGTTACTTTTGTGGAATGGTTAGATTTAGATGTACAGAATGCCAAACTCAAAGTAATTTTAGTGTCATCCGAACATCAGGTTGCTTTTGTGCATTGATTTTATGGAACGGTTAGTGTGTACAGTTGACAATTTTATAGATTTTCCCTTTTTTTTCTCTTTATGGAAAACGGGGGGAAAGAAAGGAGGTAGTCTTAAAATGAGGGTAAATTCACAGACGTTATGAACAGAAGTTCTGAACAGTCAAGGTCTTAAAAAGTAAGGAATCTGAAATTGGGGGGGGGAGGGGGGGGGGGGGGTCTTAAAAGGGGGTTGTACTGTCCAAGCCATACATAAAAAGCACTGGTGTTGTAGTTATACATTTTGTGTGGCAGGACCTTGTGTTTGCCCTGATCATCGTCAAGAACCAGCTGGTGACCCTGGTGAGGATGAAGAAGTACTACCTGCACCCCATGGACCTGCACCTCATCATCAACCTCGTCAACGCCTCCGAGTCCTTCAAGGATGCCGAGTCCTGGACGCCCATCTGTCTTCCGAAATTTGATGCTAGGTGAGTTATAATGATAATAATCTTCTTCTTCTTCTTCGTTCATGGGCTTAGACTCCCACGTTAACTCATGTTCTTAGCACGAGTGGATTTTTACGTGTATGACCGTTTTTACCCCGCCATTCAGGTAGCATACGCCGATTTCGGGGGTGATGATAATAAGGGTATTTATATGGCGCAAATCGTAATATAGTTCTAATCGCCTTACGATTAATGTTCATTTGAATAATCTTCATTACAGCAACAATCCACATTTAAAGAATCTTCAAATTAAATAAAAACACAATCTTGTACATAATGTACATTCAAATAAATCGATCGCTATCAACTACAATCATAAAAAAGGAGTTCAGGAGAAGCAAGGCTTTCTGTGTGAATTAATTCATGTATTGTATTACCTTCCTCTCTAAATACCACCCACGGTGTCGACTATGCAAAGCTTCGCGAAGTCTTTATACCGAAAACCAGCAGCTACGGCGAAGTACTTCGTCCACAATATAGCTTCGCAAGTTTTGATATGCAAAGCTACGCCGTAGCTGTGACGAAGTTGTTCTTTCTTTTTTTTTTTTAGAAAAGTGCTTTTTGATTCAAGATGGACGGAGAAATCACACTCGAAAGAGCAGAGTGCATTCCCCTTGACTTTGCAAAGCTATGCTGAAAGTAGTTCAATTAAGGCACGAATTTTCGTTCCGGAAGCTTCGCGAAGTGAGCTACGCGAGTTCGACTTCGTCCAAGCGCATAGTGCTTTTAGTTATGCGCTATAGAAATCTCCTTAATAAAAAATTAAGGACAGGCTTATGTGTCTGTCGAACTGCCTGTCTGTGTTTGTGTGCCCATTCAGTTTTTCTCCAGGCCTTATATATATATATATATATATATATATATATATATACAGTGTATATATATATATACAGTGTATGTGTATATATATATATATCTGGTGTTACTTTATTCTCATTTTTTGTACCTTGATCACTTTTAACTGACAAATGAATTCGGTTGGTTGGTTTATTCCGCAAGTGTTACACGCTTGATTGCAGATTTGTTGTAACTTCGGGTTTCTTGTTCTGCGCGTTCTACGATTTTTTGCAAGTAAAAATATGTATACGTGCAAATTTCTATCAGAGAGGTACCTTACACTTACAGTTACAATGTGTGATATGTATTCTGTCAGTCTAATTGTTTATTGCCATCTTTGATTGTCTCGCTTGTGTTTTCCGAAGGAGCTTCTGGACAGTCTGTCAGATAAGCTTATTTTGTGTATTATAAGTGTTGTCCACGCTGGGTCAAAGATCAGTGACCGTAACGTTTTCTTTTGTCACAATTAAACGTTCCTATAACTTACCTTTCTTGTTTTTATATTCTTATTTCCGTCCTTGTTCCAACTTTCCATGCCTTTTTTACATCTAAATTTATGCTCTGTATAATTTTCAGTGGTTTTGTGCAAGCGCATGTCTCGTACCTGGACAACGACTGTGAAGTGTGTCTATTGCTGCTCTCAGTGGATCGTGATTCCTTCTTCATACTCTCAGAGGCAAAAGACAAAATTAAAGCAGTGAGTCTTTTGTAGAAGTCAGATTTAGTGTGTGTCGTGTTGTGAGCAAATCATTTCAAAAACATCAATACAGTGGAACCCCCCTTTTAAGACCCCCCATTTAAGACTTCCCCATTTAAGACTTCCCCATTGTAAGACCTTGCTTTTTGAGATTTTCAGTTCATAACCTCTATAAATCAACGTCCATTTCAAGACTCCCTCTGTTTCAAGACCTGAGTTTCTGAGGTGTTTTTTTATGTCTTAAAAGAGAGGTTCCACTGTAGTTCAAGCGACAAGAAGAGATTTGTTGATGTATGAATTTTATTATAGAAATCTGTTGTTTATTTGGCTTCCTGTCTTTCTTGTCTTTATATATATGTTTGTGGCTCTATATACCTGAGTAACTGTGTGCCGGCATGCTTGTTTCAATCTTCTTGTGTGTGTTTAGTTTTGTTATGCTCGTTCTGAGTATACTTTTTATTGTCTTCAAAACTTTATTTTCTGTGTGCAATCATTTTGCCTTTTGTCAGATCTATGTTTCTCTCTACAAACATTTATATGTCGATTGAACATTGGAATTTCCTTATTTGAGACATGTAAAGTCAGAGTCCGACAAAAACTCATATCGAAGGCTGCTAGCCAAGACTAACAAAGAGTGCCTGTTTGTGTGCATTCAATCGCTAAAATAATAGGAGTTCAAACTAAAATCGATCGATACATAAATGTCATTTGTACTTTTGACCACAAAAAAAAGACATTTTACGCAGGTCTCAACAGTCATTGTTCAACTCAACCGCTGGCGCCATTTCGGAGAACCACCGAGTCTGACTGTCTTGATCTGTGTAAAATGTCATATTTTGGTCAAAATTACAAATAACGTTTTGATGTCTTTGATAAGTTTCCTTCCCCTTTGACCGCGTCAACATGTTTAAATTCTTCCTTTTAAAAATGTCTTTTTCTTCCCCTCCAGCGCCTTATTCGCTACAACGCTCTACAAGCCATCAACGCGTCTATCAAGCGCACCAGCTACAGCACGCAGCAGTGCGGCATTCCAGACCTGCGTCACTTCCTCTACAAGGCTCGCAGCACTGCGCAGTACACCAGTCCTGAGCTGGAGGCCCCCTACACAGAGCCGGCGGAGCAGGAGCGTCTGTTCGGCATGTACCTCTATCTGCACCATCGGATACACACGTCCGGGCGGCCGCTCAAGATTCTGTTCCACGTCGGGGAGTACGAGACTTTGCTGGGATGGGTGAGTGTTGTGTGTTGAATGCAATGAGAGAATACAGAATCTTTTATTGCCCAAGGTTGGGAATTTGTGATGACATTGCGGTTAAGAAACATTTCAATCCAGCCATATACACCAACACCCGCATACAAACTGATCAATAACATTAATTTAAAAACAACACTGGACAGCATAAGTTTAAAAATACATTCACTAAAACTAGCAGTATACACTCAAAGCTTCCTCGCCTCAAGTCACACACACACACACACACACACACACACACACACACACACACACACACACACACACACACACGCAGAGGGGAATTTCCTGATGCAGAAACTATTGTGGAACCTCCTCCCGCTTAAGACCTGCCGATTTAAGACTACTTCCTCTTTTGGGACCTTGTCTTCTAAGATTTTCTGAAGCACTAGCAGTTTTCTTGTATATTTGTGTACTCTGAAAGATGATAGTTTAAATTCAGAATGCCTGGTCACACATTTACGGGAATCTACCTTTACTTAAAATGCTTGTGTGATTTTAGAGAAAGAAAAAACCGAGGTCACAGTTTAATTCTGCTCGGATTATGGGTTAAGTCATCCCATCAACAGGAAAATTCCTTTTCACTAGAACGTGAGTTAAACTTTGTTTTGTTTTTATTCCAGGTAACTCAGGGATTTGAGCTGTACGCCGTCTTCGGTCCGCTGATCACCAAAACCAGCGCAATCCACGCGGTGAACAAACTGCTTCGCTGGATAAAACGTGAAGAAGACAGACTTTTCATCCTCAACTCTGTGACATTTTGACACGCACTACACGTATCATGGATTTATATGCTTCTTGGGGAGGTTGTTGCTGCTGCTGCTGGTTGTGCTTTGAATACGCCAGATTCATTCCTGGCCAGAGATATTCAGGGACCATTGTGCATGTGAACTGTGACACTGCATGTGTACACTGTACAGATGCCCAGTGAAAACGGCTCCTGTTTGAACGGTGCCAGACGCATGATAAGGACCAACGTCATGGTGCCCAGTGATGTCTTTTGTTTTGGATGTGATCTACTCTACTGGATTCCATTTGGTTCTCGGAGACAGATGCAGCCTCGCCATGTAAGGAGGGGGGGGGGGGGGGGGGGGGGGGAGGGGGGGGGTGGTGTTCTTAAATTTGGCTCGGGATTATATTTCAAGTGATCAAATGTTCTGTGTGGCACAGAAGTCTAGATTGTTACGATGAGGAATAACATGTAACCAGTTATCTGACATGTTTTGGATTAAAAGGTGTAAATGGAACAAGTAACTCTGTTTTTTTAAGGTAGGTTTTATGAAAAAAACATTTTTTTAACTTGCGACACAAGCGTCTTCAGGAGATTTATTTTCAAGCAGAAAATGTCAGAAGTAGTTTGAAGGCAGGAATTGACTTGAGTCTTCCTGCCATGTCCTTGAGAATAATTGTTTAACAAGTTCTACAACAGAAATCTCCGGGGTAGCAGAATTGCTTTAGAATTTTTTCTCAGCTAGCCCTAGTTTTTTTTTTAAAGTACGCTCATATAAAATGCAGATTAAGTTTTCATGCAGACGTTTAAAAGATCAAGAACAAGAATGTAATCCGCCATATAGCAAGCATACAAGCCATTAGTATTTGTCCTGGTGTGGAAACAATCATACATCCATGCACTCCTTGCATCTACGATGCAATCATATGATTAAAAAAAAAGGCTAACAACAACAAGTCAAGGTCGTCACCGAAGTACAGATAATTAAAATGAGGTTGTTCCAAAAGCAGGCATCCTTTTACAGGTTTATAAGGTAGGACTTGGTTTTGGAGCTTTTGAAAGCATTCCCCTGCTATACTCACGATTGACAAGTCCTTTGCTTATGACTGCCTGTAAAAGTCAAAGCTTGCTTGTTCAAGATGAGGGATTTGGCTGACAACATTGTTGCTGCTTACTCACTATTATTGCGAGTGAGTGGCAAGAGTATTTTAGTTTTCATGAAAATAGTTCTGTTGTAACGGCATACTCACTATTGCAGCATGGTTAAAGAGGTATTCAGAGGTTAAATGTGGTTTGGAAAAGCCATTCAGAGGTTAAATGTGGTTTTGAAAAGCCATTCATAGATTAAATGTGGTTTTGAAAAGACGTATTCATAGATTAAATGTGGTTTTGAAAAGACGTATTCAGAGGTTAAATGTGGTTTTGAAAAGACGTATTCAGAGGTTAAATGTGGTTTTGAAAAGACATATTCAGAGGTTAAATGTGGTTTTGAAAATACGTATTCATAGATTAAATGTGGTTTTGAAAAGACATATTCAGAGATTAAATGTGGTTTTGAAAAGACGTTTTCAGAGGTTAAATGTGGTTTTAAAAAGACATTCAGAGGTTAAATGTGGTTCTCTTCTTCTTCTTCTGCGTTCGTGGGCTGAAACTCCCACGTACACCCGTGTTTTTTGCACGAGTGGAATTTTACGTGTACGACCGTTTTTTACCCAGCCATTTAGGCAGCCATACGCCGTTTTCGGAGGAAGCATGCTGGGTATTTTCGTGTTTCTATAACCCACCGAACTTTGACATGGATTACAGGATCTTTTTCGTGCGCACTTGGTCTTGTGCTTGCGTGTACACTTGGGGGTGTTCGGACACCGAGGAGAGTCTGCACACAAAGTTGACTCTGAGAAATAAATCTCTCGCCGAACGTGGGGACGAACTCACGCTGACAGCGGCCAACTGGATACAAATCCAGCGCGCTACCGACTGAGCTACATCCCCACCCCTAAATGTGGTTTTAAAAAGAGGTATTCAGTATTCAGAGGTTAAATGTGGCTTTGAAAAGACGTTTTCAGAAGTTAAATGTGGTTTTGAAAAGACATTCACTGATTCAGAGGTTAAATGTGGTTTTGAAAAGAGGTATTCAGTATTCAGAGGTTAAATGTGGTTTTGAAAAGATGTTTTCAGAGGTTAAATGTGGTTTTGAAAAGACATTCAGAGGTTAAATGTAGTTTTGAAAAGACGTATTCTGTGGTTTTGAAAAGACGTATTCAGTATTCAGTGGTTAAATGTGGTTTGAAGAGCAGTATTCAGTGGTTAAATGTGGTTTTGAAAAGCGGTATTCAGACTGATGCCTTTCTAGTTCCTTCAGATATGTGATACTGTAATAGTTTATACACGTAGTCTTAGCTGCTTTAGTTTCAAGAAACTTCTACTTCTTTAGCAATGTGTTGGTTCTTGAAACTGGTACATAGGCGATTTTATTCAGTGGTCATTGAAAACTGTGATGTTTTGGTCTGTTATTCTGATGATAGTTTCAGAAAAATGTGAATGTTAAAGTGCATTGATGTGTGGGTTTGAGTCAGAGAAAGAGAAAGAAAGAGACTGTGTCTGTGTGTATGTTTGCGTCTTTGTTTGCATGCTACACTCTTGCAGTTATGCTTGCTTATGTGTGTGTTAGAGATTATTAATGTATTATGTTGGAATGGACATAAACAGAAATGCTTGAGGTTTGTATGCATGTATCATGTGTTTTAGGCACATAATTAACTACATATACTGTCAATGTGAAACTATCTATTATGCTTTTTGCGCATACTTATGTTAAAGATTTTTACTGCAATGCAGACCTGGGAACCCCTGTATTGCACTTGGAGTATTCCCAAACAAACTTCTTGTATTTTCAAAAAGATATGCGTACTCCACACATCATTTGAACATCCATGATTCAAACATGCTTCAAACACGTTAATTAAGTTTACCAATGCGTTTAAAACAAAATGCTTCTTTCAATGTTTACTGAAAAAAACATGAATCATGTGTTAAAATACTGGATCAGCTTCGGGATGCGCTTGTGAAGAAAACTAGTCTGGGAATTTCTCTCGTCATATTTTTTTCCACTGACCGTTCTGATCGTATTCTAGACAATCATGCATACAAAATACGGCGATATCATATGGGTTCCCAGGTCTGGCAATGCCTATGCTTTGGAACTATTCTCTAAGATGTCAGTAATCTCTAATAATCTCCAATATGTCCATATTCTGTGTCAATGAACTTTAAATTGAAAAATCATAACATGGAATAGAATGTTTGGGTAGAATAATGCAGACACAGTCTCAAGTAGCACAGTTTAAGAAATTTAGGTATGTTGTTATTTTAAGCTATTTTACTTAAAAGGCATTGGGGTTTTGTTTGTTTCTGTTTTTTGTTTTTGTTTTTTTTGCAGGTTTCTTATTTACATTTAGTGACACTATAATACTGTTGCAGGATTTTTTTTGCAATAGAATGCAGCGACTTTCTGGTACATAATTCCACTATTTTCAAAAGCAACAAGTTCATTTGGCTTGCAGTCAATTGCCTTTCGCGAAATCTTCAGTACAATGTACATGTAAATTTGATTAATTGTGCTTCTAGCTTTGCAGTGTGCACATCAGGGCTTGATCAGTGGTTTGCAGAACATTATTAGCCTTATATGTTTGTAGCTGCGAAGAAAAGTAGTTTTATGCACACATTAAACACTCAGCTTGCTGCTTTTTATGGTGTTTTTATCTTTTGCAAGTAGTCAAAGTTAAAGAGTTCATTATTGCTTTGTAAATTGTACGTTTACCATGTAATTGTATTTATGTAACAACACAAGAAGCTCAAGCAACAGAGTTGCCCAAAATACATGTACAGTCGAACCTGTCTAAAGAGACCACCCAAGGGACTGAGCAAAAGTGGTCTCTTTAGACAGGTGGTCTCTTTTGACAGGTGGTCCTTATGGACAGGTGATTTATATAGTCGTAAAATCTGTCGGGGATCCTTTGGGGTGGTCTTAATGGGCAGGTGGTCTTTATGGGCAGGAGGTATCCACGGCAGGTTCGACTGTACCCCTAAGAGTCCATAGCTGGTACCAAGCAATCGTACAGTGGAACCCTGGTTTAGACTCCCCCCTCGCCCCTCCACTTGATTGATTGATTAAAAGACCGTGTAGGGTGAGCCATTTTGCTTGAAAACCACGATTTGGAGGACGCTTTTCATTTTCATTTTCTGGCTCAGCAGATTTTGATTCGCGTTGACTGTCGTCTGCTATGTCGTCTGCTACACTACTACCACTCACACTGACACTGTCCACATTCGCGGTGTTCCTGTCATTTTGTCCGGAATCACTTACCTTGGCGAAGGGTAGCAAACCTTGGCCAATTTAGTTTATTTCTCAGACCTTCTGTCCACAACTTCTGGAAGTAACCCCAATTTTCAGACTCTCTCATTTAAGACCTGATTTTCTTGGATTTGTTGTGGTCTTAAAAAGGGGCTTCTATTGTAACAGACAGTTTTTTCCTCGTAAAAACGCACAAACTTCTGGCAATGTGCTCTAGCTAAGAGATGCTGTGTACTTCAAGTTTGGTGTGGATGCCTGGACATCAAGTATGAATGCAAAATCTTGGGGCTGTTGGTGTGGATGCATGGACATCAAGTATGAATGCAAAATCTTGGGGCTGTTGGTATAGATGCATGGACATCAAGTATGAATGCAGAATCTTGGGGCTGTTGGTGTGGTTGCATGGACATCAAGTATGAATGCAGAATCTTGGGGCTGTTGGTATAGATGCATGGACATCAAGTATGAATGCAGAATCTTGGGGCTGTTGGTATAGATGCATGGACATCAAGTATGAATGCAGAATCTTGGGGCTGTTGGTTTGGATGCATGGACATCAAATATGAATGCAAAATCTTGGGGCTGTTGGTGTGGATGCACGGACATCAAGTATGATTGAAGAATCTTGGGGCTATTGGTTTGGATGCATGGACATCAAGTATGAATGCAGAATCTTGGGGCTGTTGGTTTGGATGCATGGACATCAAATATGAATGCAAAATCTTGGGGCTGTTGGTGTGGATGCACGGACATCAAGTATGATTGAAGAATCTTGGGGCTATTGGTGTGGATGCACGGACATCAAGTATGAATGCAAAATCTTGGGGCTGTTGGTATGGATGCATGGACATCAAGTATGAATGCAAAATTTGGGGCTGTTGACAGTTTGTGGTCCTCATCTTTACTCTCTTCTTATCTAGTCTTACTTAAAAGAAGGTCAGTAAATCTATGTACATTTTTAATTAACTCTTAAAAAATGGTGTATTTTGTCTTTCTTTGTCTTGTCCTTTGTTTAACTTTGGGAATCGTGTTCTTTTGTTTGGGTTTTTAGTTTTACCTCGTCTTCTCTAGTTGGAAAGTTTGCTGTTAGAGATGCTGATTTTGCATGCGATTTGCCCTTTCGGATATGTTTATTGTCATGAGTTTTGCTTATTGTGATATGCTGGCATACCTGAAGCCCAAAAGTATTGAGATGTCATCTCTTCTCTTCTTCTTTCAACCTGATTTGAGCTTGGCCTATTTTTTGTATCAAATAAAAGCTATACACCCGGTACTAACAATATGAAATGCTGGTGAGATGTAGATGAAGTACAGTGGTACCTGTGATGAAAGGTCAAGTTTGAAACTCAAGTTAAAAGTGGCCTGTCATGACAGGTATATTGAACAGTGGAACTCCAATTTTAAAACCTCCAGAAATCTGAGAAAAGCAGGTCTTAAAAAGGAGGGAGTCTTAAAAAGGGGGTATATTTACAGAAAATCGTGAAAATCAGGGTCGTAAAAGGGAGGGAGTCTTAGATTGGGAGGTCTCATAATGTGGGTTCCACTGTATTTTGGTCGAGCAAAAATGGACACCAGAAAGAGTTCTCTCTTGGGAGGTGTCCTCTCACCAGAGGGACCTCACAGTGCAGGTATCACTGTACCAACATTACACACGTCAGTTACAGCAAAATGCTGTTCAGGCTCTTTGTAAATTAAGAGCACGCCTTACATCATTTAGAGGCACAGTAAGCCTCCCGTAAACCATCACAGATACTGTCAGGCTTTTACACACAGTACAAACACCCTTTCATTTAAACACTCACCGCTTGAGAACATCCTAGGTGCCCTCCGTAAAGAGCGAGCAATTTTCAAAGAATTTATTTTTGCGTGGTTTATCTTACCCCTGAGCCATCATGAACCCGTGTGATCCACTTTCCCTTTTTCACAATGTAGTCGTCAGTTAGTAATTTGAATGCGACTCGATGTGAGCTTACCTGCAATAGCACGTTAGTATGTACCTCTGACTATGCACGAAACAAACGGCTGTGGTTCACAAGAACTCTAGCGATGGCTTTTGACTGTTCAGAGGAACTGGCGATAGGCATAAACCGTCTTCTGCTGCGAGAACCACGACCTTGCGTGACCCTGCTTCCGGGCTTTTCTTTTTTCAAACTTTCAAAACTTCGAATTGTACTGATCTTGTCTTGATGAAAAAAGAATTCTTTTATGATTTAAGAATGTTTGTGTAACAAGCTGTCAATTTATTATTTAGATTTTAAAAGTTAGGTCTAGCGCCAAAACGCACCACGGTCCGATTGTCTGAGAGACAATCCGTAAAATTAATTCTTTAAACATTGCTCACTCTTTACGTAGGGCACCTAGGATGTTCCCGTTTGGTGAGCGTTCAAATGGAAGGGTGTTTGTACTGTGTGTAAAAGCCTGACAGTATCTGTGATGGTTTACGGGAGGCGTACTGTGCCTTTAAGAATGTAATGGTTCAATAGACTAGAACATGTGCTTGTATAAAGCCGTAATAATAGAACTGAGATGCTTATTAACTCAGAAATTCACATGTAAACCAGAGAAATGAATTACAGTTCTATGCAAAAGTAAGAATGCTGAGATGTATCACATTTACTTCACACCTGCTACATGTATTAGGTGACTAGAAATGTATGTGCAGCAAGTGTTATGGCTGGCACAAAATATACCATCAAGTAAGCACAATACATGTATTTAAATACTCATTACTTTCTTATCAAGTGCAAGTCTTCTATTGTATTCAAGACAAAGTATTGAAATACAAAATCGCTGCAAGCAGTACAAGAATGCAATCAATAGTTTCAGAGATATAATTATGATTAAATAACAAAGCATCTCAGATAGACAAAATGCAGTAGCCAAGAAGTTTGTCAGTTGGTCTGAACCATTTGTCAGTTCGTCTGAACCAACTCTGTTGTATGTTGTCTCTCAAGCACAGGGAAAGTGGCAGAACATGAACACTTATAATCTAGCTGTACTTCTTTTTTAATTTCATATGTGAACATGTGTATTTTAAAGAGTGTGTGTGTGTGTGTGTGTGTGTGTGTGTGTGTGTGTGTGTGTGTGTGTGTGTGTGTGTGTGTGTGTGTGTGTGTTTGAGAGAGCATGTCTCTTTAGACAGCAACTTTGAATTAAGTGGACATTGAGGTATTGTCAAAAAAAGAATTCATCGAAAAAAGGAAATCTACTTTTTTTTCATCCTTTATTGGATTTGCTTCTCTTCCTTCTCTATTTCTCCAAGCCCATGCCACTGTTTGTATTGTGTTCTTTTTCCCCCCATGTTTGAAGAAGGAAAAATCATTGTGGATGAGGATATTTAAATGCATGTATGTTGAGACTGAGAGAGAAGAGAGAAAAAAAAACGAATACAACTGGTATACAATGTATATATATGATCGTGAATGTACCTTTGGGCTTATGAGCATGTGTGTGTGAGTGTGTATGTACATGTATGTATATAGGTGTGTGTGTGTGTGTGCAAGACAAAAAAAAAACATTTAAAAAAACACAGATTTGAATTTTAAAGGAGCACTGCACTTGTTATTCCTTCTTTTCCAGACTGATGTGTTTATGAATTTTGAACTACATTTGTTCCAAAATGATTAAAATTGAACAACTTTCTTCTGTTTGAATCTTTTTATCTCCTTTTTATCTCTATTCTTATTTTTTTAAGGTTTTGAATGTGTGCACCTGTCCGTTTCTGTGGGCTTGTTTCTGGATATGTGGGCTTGACTTTGATGAAAAACCAGATAAAACGTCATAAAAGACATTTATTGAAGTATTAAGGAAAACGCGTCTCGGGGTATTTCCTAAAACGGTTCACATGTACAGTTTGGTAAATATTTGTCCTTTACTTTTCATGGAATTGCACTTCATATGCACTTGCAAACAAAGGACATAATTTGCATAAACCGATTTTGTTTACATTGAGCATATTTTCAGAGCAAAAATTACATATCTATATATTTTTTGAGTCAGTGAATGACGTAGAATACAATACACTCAATTTTTAATCTGTTCCTAAAATTTCAATTTTAATTGTAATGCAATCTCATAGTCCTGACTGAGTCGCCCACAGCTTGGCCAAAATTCAAATAAATTTGAGTAAAAAATGACGTCATCACCCGCGGCCTCAACTTTTGCAACAAGCCGAATATGTCATCAAATGCATTTATCAACAACAACAAAAAGAGAAAAACTGTGTCTGTGTAATATCTGGAAGAGCTTTGATGTAAAGTTTCATACAGATTTGTCTGAAAGTTTTCCTGGAATTGCTGTACACACTAACACACTCACACACACATCACGACCCTCGTCTCGATTCATGGTCTATGTTAAAACATTTAGTCTTCTTCTTCTTCTTCTGCGTTCGTGGGCTGAAACTCCCACGTACACTCGTGTTTTTTGCACGAGTGGAATTTTACGTGTATGACCGTTTTTTACCCCGCCATTTAGGCAGCCATACGCCGTTTTCGGAGGAAAAACATTTAGTCAAAATTGACATGTAAAAAGAGCAGACGGACATATAGCAAGATATGGACGTGTGCGTGTGTGTCTATGTGTGCATGCGTTGGAAGGTGTGTGTCTGCGTGCGTGTGTGTTTGTGCGTCTATGTGAGTTTTACCAGAGTGTAAAGCACGAGTAGTACATAATGACACCCTACAACACACACACAGTCACACACACACACACATACACACACACATGACATGTTTCTGATTATAATAAATGGGTTGGATCGCCCTTCCAGTTTCTTTTACAAGATTCGTTGCATTTCAGCGCATTCAACAGGCTGTATCACAGTCATATTGAAAGATTTTAGTCAAGCAGTATGTAAGAAATGTTAAGTCCTTTGTACTGGAAACTTGCATTCTCCCAGTAAGGTAATATATTGTACTACGTTGCAAGCCCCTGGAGCAATTTTTGATTAGTGCTTTTGTGAACAAGAAACAATTAACAAGTGGCTCTATCCCATCCCCCCCCCCCCCCCCCCCCTTTCCCTGTCGCGATATAACCTTGAACGGTTGAAAACGACGTTAAACACCAAATAAATAAATAAAACAGTTATATCAATTAAGACCTGAATTTCTCAGATTCTTTGAGGTCTTAATGACATCGGACAGCAATTGTGCCCCCCAAAAATAGATTTCGCTAATATTAAATGTGCCTGTCATATTTTTAGAGTGTGTTGAAACAAGTGTAAAAAAAAAATGAGAGAAATCAGACTATGATACATAATTTTGAATATGATGACATGCCAACAATCGGATAAACGAGGCTAGGAAATTGAATGGTGTTTCTGTCACACTTATTTCAACACATTCTGAAACTATCATAGACAAAATATTAGTAAACTATAAGTAAAGTCGATTTTCGGGGTCAATCGCTGTGGGATGTCATTAAGGATCCAATCACACAATTGCCACTTTGTGACATCATTTGACCCCCAAACCTCCACACACACAAAACTCATAACCCTTCCAGCATTTGGTGGCGTAAAATTTTTATTATAGAAAGTAAGATAGCTTGCGCGTTTTGTTTTGCATCCACAGGTAAAACGCACGTTTAAGCCGTATGCGAAGGGAACTAGTCAGCGCTAGTTCAGCATGTCATTCCTATTCGCTCTCTTTCTGCAGGCAACTCTCCAGTAGTTCTGAAACAAGAAACGTTAACTGTCTTAGATATGTGGAAGATGTCAATCTTCTCATTGACATTTTCATTCTGAACTGCAGAAGATAATATACATTGTTCAAGGATTCTAAAAACATGGCTATACGATGCCACCACACATCCCCCCCCCCCCAACTCACCACCACCACCACCCTGGTGACCCAAATTCTCTCACGAAAACCCCATTCCTATTCCTCATTATTTTCATCTGTTTCATTCAAACTATGTTAGGATTTTCGCCACAAATATCTGTTACTATTATTATCATTATCATTATTATTATTGTTATTAATATTATTATTTTCATTATTATCATCATAATGATTATTTATTTTACTGAGCGCCACGCGTCTCCATCTACCCATATCCCTCCGGTATTTCAGCTGACAATGCTAAACAGTCACCAACGGATGTTCTGCACGGGTGGAGACTGACTCTATAACTTACCCAGGGCTTTCACAAACTTGCGAGGCTCTGTTCCCTCCAGGATGTCGTCAGCCTTACCTGCAATTCATAATAATTTTTTTAGCAATGTATTGAATGACACATCATATTCTGCACTCGTGTACACATGTGTGTACTCATGCGCACGCGCACGCGCACGCACACACACACACACACACACACACACACACACTAACACAAGTCACAAACACGGCACACACACACACACACACACAACACGCACACTGAAATAGATAGAAACAAACACGCACGCAAACACACTGACACACGCACACACCCACACACACCCACACACACACACACACACAGGCTAACGCAAACGTCACACACACACACACACACACACACACACACTGAAATAAACAGTAACAAACACTCACACACACACACACACACACACACACACACACAAACACACACTTAGTACATGTAGAATGTGGCGAGGAATAGACAGCAGGGCCGGACTACCGGAGAGATTATGGGGGTTGCGCAACCCCCCCCCCCCCCTAGCCTAAACATGTACCTCACTTATTTAAAACATTTTTTTATTATTGTTTATTTTATGCCGTTTCATGCAAGGAGCGACCATCTTCCTATCTCAGAATATGACCTACCCATCAGCTTCAGGGGGCTTTACCCCCTGACCCCCACAAGGGGCTCTGTCCCTTGACCCCGCCAGGGGAAACATCCACCTGGACCACCACTTGCAACCCCCCCCCCCCCCCCCCCCTCTTAGCCTAGTCCGGCCCTGGACAGAGACTGATACCAACCAGGACCCACTCTGCACTCAAAGTGTCCTGATATTGCAGATGTCCGCAAATGACATACACATACTGTTTGAGTTACGTCACAACAAAATGACGTAATATCATAACACATACATTACACATGACAACGAACTACTGAATCAAAACAGAAGGCGTCCTTTATAAGGAGGTGTCTTGGCATCGAGGGACGCTCAAGTACAGACACCACTGTATTGAATACTACGTAACTCATTCTAGCGTGACTAAGCAAAGTAGTGAAGGATGTAATGTCACCACTATTTTCTGGAACCTTAAATTTGGATTTTTAACAAAAAATCTCAATGGGATTAGGCTTTCATATTTGGATCAACATGGGTTATATCAGGGGTGGAGATTTTTTTGATCTCCCAGGTCAACTTTTGTGCAGACCTGCTAGTGCCCAATCATCCCTCTTCGTACGTGTGTATATTCACTGCGGCACGCACAGGACCAAGCGCGCACGGAAAAGATCCTGTAATTCATGTCAGAGTTCGGTGGGTTATAGAAAAACGAAAATAGGGGAAGGGCTCCTAATATGGACCACTTTTTGTTTCATGCTAATAACTAGCTTGTTTTCTTGCGAAGAGGTTTCATTTTGTGTTTGGTAGTCCTTCTCTCTTAAGTGAACCGTTAGGCCTAATTAGAGTGAAATAGCTTTGATAGACATTCAGCAAAAATTAAATACAGAAAAAAATCACAAATGGTCCATATTAGGAGCCTGGGCGCCTAATATGGACCAGTCAAGCGGCCTTCACGAATCACTGTAAAAAGCCCCCTATACTTCAAAATAACATGATACAACTTAGTGTGCATGTCAGACTAATTCAAATATGCTTTAGATTTACCTGTTTCGGGTTGATGAGGGCATTATTTGAAGCACGCCAGGAAACTAAAGAAGTATATCAAAAACAGAGTGAAAATAAGTGAAATTGTCAACTTCCGCAAAAAGAAGACAATTTGATATATTTTTTTGAAATCTCGAGGGCTAGTTATAGGTTATTTTCAGCAAGCTTCTTAATGAATTAATGAAAATAGCCTTTAGCTTTTATTTTCTTCGATTTGTTGAAGGTGGTCCATATTAGGGGACTCACACATACTTTGAGATTTTGCTATTATTTTTTGTTTGCAGTAGAAACTCGGGGTCAAAATTGCTAAAATGTAACAAATACGGTCTTAGCTGTCATACATAGCAATTTTTGTGTGATAAAAGCTTTGGCTGTGGACAGAAACGAGTCCGTTTTAGGCGTCAAAGTTAGAGTGAACGCTGCCAAAAGTGAAAAAAAGATAAAAAGCCTAACGGTTTTAAGGTTTGTGTTTCTGCAACTGTTTTGACATGCGCAAGTTATCCAGAGAAGGTGAATACAGCGAATGAAATTGTTTTTAGCGCTCTAGCGCCGTTAGTTTGTCAGATCAAGAGGTGGTCCATATTACTAGGAGCCGGTCCATATTAGGAGCCCTTCCCCTACCCAGCATGCTTCCTCCGAAATCGGCGAATGGCTGCCTAACTGGCGGGGTCAAAACAGTCATACACGTAAAAATCCACTCGTGCAAAAACACGAGTGTACGTGGGAGTTTCAGCCCATGAACTCAGAAGTAGGAGAAAAAGAAGGATCAACATCAAAACCTAAAACGAAAAGAAAGGTTCTAACGTGAGGACTGCAATCAGTTTCTACTCCAGAGAGTGTACAAAGTTAACGTTGCTGTTTCTTAATCCAAGAGGTGACTGACACGCTTCTGTGTACCGTCTGATTCGAACATCCGTCTCTAGGAGACCAAGCCTTGCTATTGTTGAAGGCCACAGAGCTACATTTAGTGTTGTGGCCAGCACGAGAAACTAAAGCTACATCTGCCGCGCACAAATGTTGGCCTTTCAAGTAATGAGGGCGGGGTCGGTAGCCGGCGGCGCTGGCTTCAAAACCAGTTGTCGCTATCGGCGTTGGTTCGATCCCCACGTTCGGTGAGGGATTTATTTCCCAGAGTCAACTTTGTGCAGACTCTCCTCGGTGTCCAAAAACCACCGTGGACACGCATGCGCGCGTTAAAGAACCCAAATTCACAGCGCAAGTCTCAGGGCTTGGAAACAAGAATACACGCATGGGAGATGGGTAGCGCCGTATACTGTATGGCAGCTCGCTTTCCCCAGTGAGAAAGCAGCCCGAATTACCACGAGGGTAACCTCACATGACTATATGAAATCTTATCCTTATCCTTATCGTTAATCTTACCCAGTTTATCGAAGCCACGGAACATTTCTGAGATCAGTTTCAAGTTAAAGGTGCTGCTGGAAGCCAGCCCAAGGCCAGAGCACGCGTCATTGAGAAAGTCGGTTTTCATTTCGCCACTCTCCGTAGCCGCCTCGTCGTCACCAGCGGCCGTCGTGACGTCATCATCTGCGTCACGCTTCTTACGTCCGGTATAGTTGACGTCAACGTTGCACGCATTGTTTGTGTCACAGTTCACGTTCTTCTTGACCCAATCTAAGGCCCTTTGCGCAATCTGAAGCAAAACACGCAATACAGTGTTTATGTGAAATCGGTTCTCAAGATGTAAAGGTGCCTTTCTTCTTGTGTGTTCGTAAACCACATTGCCCAGGCTTTAACATAGGGATTCTTTTTTTTATATTTAGTCAAGTTTTGACTAAATATTTTAACATCGAGGGGGAATCGAAACGAGGGTCGTGGTGTATGTGCGTGTGTGCGTGTGTGCGTGTGTCTGTGTGTCTGTGTGTGTGTGTAGAGCGATTCAGACTAAACTACTGGACCGATCTTTATGAAATTTGACATGAGAGTTCCTGGGTATGAAATCCCCGAACGTTTTCTTCATTTTTTTGATAAATGTCTTTGATGACGTCATATCCGGCTTTTCGTGAAAGTTGAGGCGGCACTGTCACGCCCTCATTTTTCAACTAAATTGGTTGAAATTTTGGTCAAGTAATTTTCGACGAAGCCCGGACTTCGGTATTGCATTTCAGCTTGGTGGCTTAAAAATTAATTAATGACTTTGGTCATTAAAAATCTGAAAATTGTAAAAAAAAATAAAAATGTATAAAACGATCCAAATTTACGTTTATCTTATTCTCCATCATTTGGTGATTCCAAAAACATATAAATATGTTATATTCGGATTAAAAACAATCTCTGAAAATTAAATATATAAAAATGATTATCAAAATTAAATTGTCCAAATCAATTTAAAAACACTTTCATCTTATTCCTTGTCGGTTCCTGATTCCAAAAACATATAGATATGATATGTTTGGATTAAAAACACGCTCAGAAAGTTAAAACAAAGAGAGGTACAGAAAAGCTTGCTATCCTTCTTAGCGCAACTACTACCCCGCTCTTCTTGTCAATTTCACTGCCTTTGCCATGAGCGGTGGACTGACGATGCTACGAGTAGGCCTATACGGTCTTGCTGAAAAATGGCATTGCGTTCAGTTTCATTCTGTGAGTTCGACAGCTACTTGACTAAATATTGTATTTTCGCCTTACGCGACTTGTTTAACATGTTTTTACAATGAAGCATGATCGTCAGAGTTGGGCTGAAACAGCTAGATAGCATGGACAGTCTCAAAGGGTTTTTAGAGGATCTGGTCCGGCTTAGCACCAGTCGACTCCGACCCCCCCCCCCCCCCCCCCATCCCCCCCCCCACCCCTATCATATCAAGGTACACGCAGTTTTTACATTTAGTCAAGTTTTGACTAAATGTTTTAACGTAGAGGGGGGAATCGAGACGAGGGTCGTGGTGTATGTGCGTGTGTGTGTGTGTGTGTGTGTGTGTGTCTGTCTGTGTGTGTGTGTAGAGCGATTCAGACTAAACTACTGGACCGATCTTTATGAAATTTGACATGAGAGTTCCTGGGTATGATATCCCCATACGTTTTTTCATTTTTTCAATAAATGTCTTTGATGACGTCATATACGGCTTTTCGTGAAAGTTGAGGCGGCACTGTCACGCTCTCATTTTTCAACCAAATTGGTTGAAATTTTGGTCAAGTAATCTTCGACGAAGGCCGGGGTTTGGTATTGCATTTCAGCTTGGTGGCTTAAAAACTAATGAGTGAGTTTGGTCATTAAAATTCTGAAAATTGTAAAAAAAAATATTTTTTTTATAAAACGATCCAAATTTACGTTCATCTTATTCTTTATCATTTTCTGATTCTAAAAACATATAAATATGTTATATTTGGATTAAAAACAAGCTCTGAAAATTAAAAATATCAAAATTATTATCAAAATTAAATTGTCCAAATCACACCTTCATCTTATTCCTTGTCGGTTCCTGATTCCAAAAACAAAAAGAAATGATATGTTTGGATTAAAAACACGCTCAGAAAGTTAAAACGAAGAGAGGTACAGAAAAGCGTGCTATCCTTCTCAGCGCAAGTACTACCCCGCTCTTCTTGTCAATTTCACTGCCTTTGCCACGGGCGGTGGAGTGACGATGCTACGAGTATACGGTCTTGCTGCGTTGCGTTGCGTTCAGTTTTATTCTGTGAGTTCGACAGCTACTTGACTAAATGTTGTATTTTCGCCTTTCGCGACTTGTTATATTTAGTCAAGTTTTGACTAAATATTTTAACATCGAGGGGGAATCGAAACGAGGGTCGTGGTGTATGTGCGTGCGTGTGTGCGTGTGTGTGTGTGTGTGTGTAGAGCGATTCAGACTAAACTACTGGACCGATCTTTATGAAATTTGACATGAGAGTTCCTGGGTATGAAATCCCCGAACGTTTTCTTCATTTTTTTGATAAATGTCTTTGATGACGTCATATCCGGCTTTTCGTGAAAGTTGAGGCGGCACTGTCACGCCCTCATTTTTCAACCAAATTGGTTCAAATTTTGGTCAAGTAATCTTCGACGAAGCCCGGGGTTCGGTATTGCATTTCAGCTTGGTGGCTTAAAAATTAATTAATGACTTTGGTCATTAAAAATCTGAAAATTGTAAAAAAAAATAAAAATTTATAAAACGATCCAAATTTACGTTTATCTTATTCTCCATCATTTGGTGATTCCAAAAACATATAAATATGTTATATTCGGATTAAAAACAAGCTCTGAAAATTAAATATATAAAAATTATTATCAAAATTAAATTGTCCAAATCAATTTAAAAACACTTTCATCTTATTCCTTGTCGGTTCCTGATTCCAAAAACATATAGATATGATATGTTTGGATTAAAAACACGCTCAGAAAGTTAAAACAAAGAGAGGTACAGAAAAGCGTGCTATCCTTCTTAGCGCAACTACTACCCCGCTCTTCTTGTCAATTTCACTGCCTTTGCCATGAGCGGTGGCCTGACGATGCTACGAGTAAAATGGCATTGCGTTCAGTTTCATTCTGTGAGTTCGACAGCTACTTGACTAAATATTGTATTTTCGCCTTACGCGACTTGTTTTAATCTGCTAATGCCCCTCCTCTCTTCGCCATGTCCTGTTTTTTTTCTGATTGATCATTCCATATCAAGTCAAGTTGTGCAAACCGTGATGAGCAAACTGACTCAAAGAGGGTTTTGACAGACTAAATTCAACCGGAGATGATACATGTACTTACCTCGTTGTCGGTGAGCGAAGCTCCGAGATGGCAGGCCGCCAGGACAGATAACAGAAGCAAAGCCAGCCGCATCTGAATAATGCAAAGCATGGGGTCAAATAGATGAACCCGGGAAAGTGGAGATTGCATTATTTGTATAGTGTGTCGGACCCAAAACCTGAAGGTACTCGGTTCAAATCATGCTGACATCTTTTTCTTTTCTTTTTAACATTTTCCTGGTCAATCGATTAAAATCACAATGCAAAATAACAAAAATGTACTCTTTTATTTAATTTGAAGAATTTGACAAATTTACTGAAACTGATTTTACTGTTCAGTAAATTCATCAATATTGGCATGCCGCTTATTTCAGGAAATTAAAAAAATTCCTAGAAATTTTTGGGAAATCTTATCAAGTTTTAAAATCCCCGAGTGAAACAGGAACTTTACAAATGTGCTGAAATTTTGACGGAATTTGTCATTTTCCTTGATTTTAACATTTACTGTAACATAATATAATACAGTTGAACCTGACTATAACGAACATCCAAGGGACCAACCAAAAGTGGGCCTTATAGACAGGTGGTCCTCATAGAAAGGTGAATTACACTATAGGAAAGAACCTCGTCGGGGTTTCTTAGGGGTGGTCGCTGTGGGCAGGTGGTCGCCAGGGCAAATTCGACTGTACATTAACATCTTCTACAGTAATCTTATTTAATACATTCCAGAGAAAGATTAGTTCAATCAATCATTTGTTTTCATTTCCCTACGTATGTACACAGCTTTTACACTTTTCCGGAAAGATTATTTGTATTCAGCAAGATTATTGGTTATCATAAGAATCGTATTTGTTAGTACATTTATTTTAATGTTTATAGTGTGCTATTCTTCCGTGTGTCTTCATGTTTATAGTGTGCTATTCTTCCGTGTGTCTTCATGTTTATAGTGTGCTATTCTTCCGTGTGTCTTCATGTTTATAGTGTGCTATTCTTCCGTGTGTCTTCATGTTTATAGTGTGCTATTCTTCCGTGTGTCTTCATGTTTATAGTGTGCTATTCTTCCGTGTGTCTTCATGTTTATAGTGTGCTATTCTTCCGTGTGTCTTCATGTTTATAGTGTGCTATTCTTCCGTGTGTCTTCATGTTTATGCACCACTTCTCAGATTTCAGGACGGGTAATAAAGTTAATTTCATTTTATTTTATTTGAGCTGAGCTAACAACATTTTACAAGCTGAATACATGTACCACCTTACGTTTGAAATACCTTCAAAGAGCATTGAAGTCGCAATTTTCGGTGCAGTGCACAGACAATAGATAATCTTGTCTGACATCTTTAATGCCACAGTCTTACTTACCTTTGGAAAGTGATGTGCGGTTGAGGTCAATGATAACTGCACGTGCTGTTTTAGCGTCAACGGTTCAGTTTGTCTACAACAGACTCTCGGCAGTTTCAAATGATGATGGAGTTGGTTTATATACGATTAGTTCTAACGATTGCTTATGTATCACATTACGGATGGTTCGTTTTGAGCAAGGTTTTCTTGGGTATAATTAACCAGCCACGAGTTAGATTTGCATCGACCTGAATTCCGACACCTTGGCAAATATCCTGTTTTCTCTGCAATGATACGTACACTGTTTTTACATTTAGTCAAGTCATGGTGTATGTGTGTATGTGTGTGTGTGTGTAGAGCGATTCAGAGTAAACTACTGGACCGATCTTTATGAAATTTGACATGAGAGTTCCTGGGTATGATATCCCCGGACATTTAGTTCATTTTTTCGTTCAATTTCATTCTGTGAGTTCCACAGCTTGACTAAATGTAGTAATTTCGCCTTACGCGACTTGTTTATTTTAATTTTAATTTTGTTTTACTCTCTCTATTTCTCTTTCTTTGTTCTTCTCTCTTTTTACATTTAGTCAAGTTTTGACTAAATGTTTTAACGTAGGGGGGAAATCGAGACGAGGGTGTGGTGTATGTGTGTGCGTGTGTGTGTGTGTGTGCGTAGAGCGATTCAGACTAAACTACTGGACCGATCTTTATGAAATTTGACATGAGAGTTTCTGGGAATGATATCCCCGGACGGTTTTTTTCATCATTTTTTGTCGAAAAATACCTTTGATGATGTCATATCTGGCTTTTTGTAAACGTTGAGGCGGCACTGTCACTGACACCCTCATTTTTCAATCAAATTGATTGAAATTTTGGCAGAGCAATCTTCGACAAAGGCCGGACTTTGGTAGCTTGGTGGTTTAAAAACTAATGAATGAGTTTGGTCATTAAAAATCGGAAACTTGTAATTAAAATCATTTTTTTGTTAAACGATCCAAAAACAATTTCATCTTATTTTTCGTCATTTTCTGATTCCAAAACATATACATATGTTACATTTGGATTACAAACAAGCTCTGAAAAGTAAAAAATATGAAAATTATGATTAAAATTAATTTTCCGAAATCGATTTAAAAACTATTTCATCTTATTCCTTGTCGGTCCCTGATTCCAAAAACATATAGATATGATATGTTTGGATTAAAAAAAAAACTCAGTAAGCTAAAAAGAATAGAGATACAGAAAAGCGTGTTATCCTGCTCAGCGCGACCACTACCGTGGAGCACTATTCTGGCTTGTAGATTTCACTGCCTTTGCCACGAGCGGTGAACTGACGAAACTACGAGTATGCGGTCTTGGTGGAAAAAAAGCAGTGCGTTCAGTTTCATTCTGTGAGTTCGACAGCTTGACTAAATGTTGTTATTTCGCCTTACGCGACTAGTGTTTTTTCTTCTCCTCTTTCTCTTGTCCCAATGCTTGTTCCTTGTCCCAGCTTGCTCCCCCACCAGTGTTCACTGCTCTATCCACATCTGAATTTCGTTCTGCTGCCAGACTTGTCGATTTAACAGACACTCCAGGGAGGGAGCCGGTACACTGTTAAAACTGTGTCTAGTGAAGCTGGTCAGTTTCGTTTAATGGACATCAAAATACACACAAAATATTTAACTATACCCCCCTCCCCCTCCCCGCAGAAAATGGTTGTATTGCTACACGTTTGGGATCACTAATATCACCCGTGTAAGGACGAAAAATCGCAAGTGTGTGTGTGTGTGTGGTGTGTGTGTGTTTGTTTGTGTTGTAATTTGTTGTTGTTGTAGTTCTGTCCAAAATGTTTGTCACGTGTTGGTATATAATTAGTTTCGGACGTGCCGGCATGTCACCGAAGGACGACAAATTGCGCAAAGCAATGTTTGTGTGTGTGTGTGTGTGTGTGTGTGTGTGCGTGCGTGTGTGTGCGTGCGTGGTGCGCGCGTGTCTCTCTCTCTCTCTCTCTGTCTCTCTGTCTGTCTGTCTCTCTCTTCCTCTCTTCTCACGGTACAGACACACTAAATGATGGAAGCAAACAACTGAAGAAGAACAATCACGCTAATGACTCATTTAAACATCCGTATGCGGCAGGTGTGAGCAGGTAACACCTGAATATTTATCCAAGGACGGCTGAAACATTGTATGTTATGTTACTTGAAACCGTGACCACAGTGCTCTCACACGTGTGTTACATACAGTAGGCTGACGTTAGTTTGCACCACGAAACAATCAACAGATGATGATGATGATGATTATTAGGATGATGATGATCATCATCATCATGCGGGGGGGGGGGGGGGGGGGGGGGGAGAGAGAGCAGGAGGAGGAAGATGATGATGACGACGATGAAGACTATGATGATGACGATGAGAGTGACGGAAGGGGGGGGGGGGGGGAGGAGGAGGCGGAGGCAGATACTGTGCAAGGGTGTATTGTGTGGTATGTATCTTTACACCTCAGCCAAGTGGTTGATTATGGAAATTTAGTTTTAGCGTTCATGACAATCCTGCGGTGCATATAGTGTGCAAACAAAGTTACCAGGAACACATTCTATCCTACAAGTCAGCGAGGATACATTTGATATAGAGGAACCCCCACTTTTATCTTACGCCCCCCCCCCCCCCCCCCAAGTTAAGACTCCCTCCCTTTTTAAGACCATATTTTCTCAGATTGTATGTTCTAACCTCTGTAAATGTACCCCCCTTTTAAGATTCCCTCTGTTTTCAGACCTAATTGTCTAAGATTTGTTAAGGTGTTAAAAGGGGGGGGTCCCACTGTATCTCGCGGATTGCCCTGATTGCCCTGATTGTCCTGATTGCCCTGATTGTCCTGATTGCCCTGATTGTCCTGATTGCCCTGATTGTCCTGGCCGGGACGCAAACCCTGAGTTTCTTTCTTTCTTTATTTGGTGTTTAACGTCGTTTTCAACCACGAAGGTTATATCGCGACGGGGAAAGGGGGGGAGATGGGATAGAGCCACTTGTCAATTGTTTCTTGTTCACAAAAGCACTAATCAAAGATTTGCTCCAGGGGCTTGCAACGTAGTACAATGTATTACCTCACTGGGAGAATGCAAGTTTCCAGTACACTGACATAACATTTCTTACATACTGCTTGACTAAAATCTGTACAAAAATTGACTATATTCTATACAAGAAACACTTAACAAGGGTAAAAAAAGAAACAGAATCCGTTAGTCGCCTCTTACGACATGCTGGGGAGCATCGGGTAAATTCTTCCCCCTAACCCGCGGGGCCCGGTAAACCCTGAGTGAACCGGCCAGAGGATGCGAGTATTGACCACCAAACTATGCACCCACCCCTGTCTAAATCTCACCCACAAGCATATTATGTGTTTTTATGCATGAAATGACTTTGTGTTGCATTATCTGTAGTAATGCAAAATCTATTTTCGTTAATTGTGATCACAATTTAAGAGTAAACAGGACATATGTATATATTTTTAGATTAAGAATTTGATGAAGAATACGACGCAATCAATTGTAAATCTATTTGCAAGAATTTGATTTTAATGACAACTTTAATGAGCAAACTCATTAATTAATGTTTAAGCCTCCAAGCTGAAATACAATACCAATGTCCGGGCTTCGTCGACGATTACTTCACCAAAGTTTTAACCAATTTGGTTGAAAATGAGAGCGTTACAGTGCCGCCTCAACTTTCACAAAAAGCCGGATATGACGTCATCAAAGTCATTTATGGAACAAATGAAAAAACCATCTGGGGATGCCATACTCAGGACCTCTCATGTTAAGTTTCATGAAGATCGGTCCAGTAGTTTTCTCTAAATCGCTCTACACACACACACACACACCACAACCCTCATCTCGATTCCCCCTCTACGTTAAAACATTTAGTCAAAACTTGACTAAATGTAAAAAGATGTGCGGATTTGTAATAGCAAAGCTGTTGTGCAGATTTACTTGAACTTACTGGTCTTACAGAAAAGTAATCACAAATAGCAGAGGTAACCAAGCTGTCACTGCCAAGACTGCTGGAGCTTTAGATAAAACACTGACCCTTTGGAACATAATATCTCTGTTCCACAGATTAACGGGATATCTTCTGACCCTCAGAGGGGCCATACCCATTTTGTTAGTGGTTGATACTGAAACTGACAGTCTTCCTACTTTCGACCTGAAATCTACAGATAATCTAAAGTTTATGGATGGTGTGGGTTTCGAATTCTGTCCATGAGCAGTTTGCTGTGTGGCATATTGCGTGACTTAGACCATCTGCTAAGCCATAGTCAGTACTTCTTATTTGCTTACATTATCTCGGCTTCGCAGAGTTAGTGCTGGTTGAGATGAATTGTTGCCGAAAATGTTTGCTCAAGATGTCTTCAACAACATGCTGGGGAGCATCGGGTAAATTCTTCCCCATAACCCGCGGGGGGAATCAAGCAATAACAAAATCAGAAAAAATTAGAAATCAAGCAACCAAACGGCCGCTTGGCTTTATGTATAGAAAAGTCCCGTTACATCAGCATGGGTGAAACCAGGGGGTCTATGGTGAAACTGATCAGAATTGAAAATAAGGAAAATGAGGCCGGGGTCCAGGGGCCGCCCAGGCCCTGGTGGGGTGCAGGGGCAACGCCCTGGTAGGGGGCCCAGGGGGGCAAAGCCCCCCGGAAGAAAACGGAAAATCAGGCTTTTTAAGGGTAAAAGTAGGCCTCTCCTGGTATCTCAAACACACAAATTTGCACATTAAACAATGGTAACAAATGCCAAGCTGTAGTCCGATAATTCGCGCGCTCAGTGAAACAAAGATTCAGCGATGTCCGGTCACTGTGTTAGAGAAAATACAGATCGGATCGCCGGCGAATAATTTAAATTTTTTTTTTTTTAAAGATTTTCAAAATAAGGAATTCCTTATTTGACCAATTTCATTTGGCGGATTTCCGCCTCACCCATGCATCATTAATTGAAAGCAGCTGAAATGTCAGCGGCTTGCCAGAGTTTGACCCTCTGGTTCCCACGGAGAAAGAGAAACCTGGGATGGGTTGCATGAGACGACTTAAGCTGGGCGGAAATGTGCTCAAAGATGAGATGGTTGACTTTACGCCGAAAGCGCGAAAACCGGGATGCATGAGCGCCTGTGTTGAGTTTACATTGACCGTTGGTCAGTCCCAAAAATAGACTTCTAGCACCATAGATTTACACAGTCCGCTGCAAACTGGCCAATGGCTGCTAGGTCACACTGGCCACCCCATTCCATGGGAGATTTTGACCCTGACCATAGGAAGCAGTCAATGTATTGATTTTTGGTATGTTGCCAAGCAAGTGAAGGGTGGTCATAATATCATGTAAAAGCCATGCCAGATCTGAGATGGTGAGCCGAACCGTTTTCACTGACATAAGCCTTTAATCAGAAATAGCAATATCAGTATCGATGCTGGAACCTTACATTGCTATACATGTATCAACATCAAATTTCAACAGCTGTTTCTCTCTGTGTTTCACACACTGACACACACACAAATACTGCATACTGACACACAAACACACAAACCAACACCACCACTAGCTTTAATTGACTCGAAAAAGTCCTCCGACACCGCCTACCAGAACACATGATATGGCCGGATCTTTGAGAGGTGTGCCTGTGTGTCAGGCTTCAGTGTTGCATGAAAAAATAATTGCCAGATGCTGCCTTGGACAAATAAAAAAAAAATGAGCATCAATCAATTATGATGACCCTGCATGAGGTATTTGGTAAAACTGTAAACCAAGCCGTCAGACACGGAGACTGCGGCTTGTCATCGATAAACTACTCCTGCACGGAACACGTTTGGCAGCTATGCTACAAAGACATTAACATTTCCGGCGATTTGAAATCTAAGGACATAATTATCCCCAACGGATTACATTTTGTGAAGTGCACAGAAGTAGGCCATTTCTACAAATTTCAGTCTCAGTAGCAGCTCCTCAGTACATATATGCCAATGCGCAATTCGATCATACCTCTGCGACTGCTACAGTCCCAATAAAGAGAATGCACGCAATCAAGCAGAGGTCATTTTCTAGTTGGCGCGCGGGGTAGTCATCATTGGAGCACAAGACAGGAAAAGAAAACCTCTGTCGGCACGCAACTGCCTGTCCACTCGGATTGAAAACTATTTCTCATGAGCTCCCGCTTTCCACCCCTGGAAAACAGGTTCGAATTTCGTTTGTCTTCACTGCAGATACAGACAGAGCATGCTCAACAGAGGCAGAGAGAAAGGAAAAGGAGAAAAGGCTTAAAGAGAGAGGACAGCACGAGAGAGACACGAGGTGAGAAAGAGAAAGAAGGCAGGAAGTAGTAACGCGAAATTAGGTGTTGCAAAATACAAAATATCACTTTTCAAAAGTTCTCCCAACTAAAAGTTAGTATTTACACAATTTTGTAACTACAGCAATGGCCATTATTGCGTCATTTTAGTTGATACTGTAAACTTCATAAGTTTGAACAAGTTTGCACGACATTTTGCAAAGAACGGTTTATGGTAGAACCTGTGTTTACGCAAGCGACCACGGCGAAGACCCAGGAACAGAGAATCATTCTCTTGCAGGATTTCGTTATTTCGGAAGGGGAGCCATGTTGAGAAAACTGTGCAAAAATGGACTGGTTTTCACTAGAGGCTTGGACACTAGTTCTACACAATTTGTCGCAACTTCGTCGCAATTGTTGTTCAAACGAAACCGTTCTAGCAATCCTCAATCTACTGTAGCAGACGACACCAAACTTAAGACAGATCAGGGTGATAAAGAGAAACCGCATTCAGCGAAGGTGCGAAAGACAAAAAAACAAAATTAGCAGAACAATATTGTTTTTTTAAAGTTTTAATTTACATGTTGAATGGTGATAATTTGATGTCGCTTTTCAGTAGTAATATCGAGAAAGTCTAATGCAGTCAGGCTGTTCAAAACGTAAAATTAAGATTGCTCTGTGTGTGTTCGTATGGCAGTTTTTAATATGTATTTTTCCTTTTTCAGGTCTTGTATGATGGGGAGTGCAACATCTGTGTGCATGAAATACGTGTGTTAAGGGTGATAGCCAAGGAAAAACCAGTGGACTTTGTAGACATCAACACACCAGACTTTACCTCGGAGGCTTTCAGGGGCGTTACCTACGAAATGGCAATGAAGGAAATGCATGTCATTGGAGCAGATGGAAGGGTAGGTTACAGTACAGGGATATTATTTGGTGTCGGAAGTTGGTAAAAAGCCGAAACGTATTTTAAAATGTCTAAAATTTTGCCTTCATCTCTGCAAAGTTACTGAACCTTTTTCATGCTATAGACTGCCAAAAACTTTCAAAAATTGCCATGACTTTTATGGAAATTTTACCTAATTAATTTTGTCAAAGAAAATAAACCTTAACAACATACCCGCAGTATCTTTACTTGCTCTGCAACTACTACTTATGTAAAAGAATTTAGACAGAGCAGGGAAGTATATATAAAGACAATTGAGACCCGTTGGTATCTTGTGAATTTGTCAGCAAATATTTGATGGCTTTGGAATGCCTGACTTTTAGAAGTGAGGATTCAGTTTACACAAGGAAAACTTTGTCCATTCAGACTGTCTTTTATTCTTTTGTTTTTATTCTTAATTGTTTTCATAATGCCAGTAAAATTTATTTCCATTTTAAGCTCACTTGTGACCAAAATTCTCAGTTTAAAAAAAAAGTTGAAGTCCAAAAGCAGAGGGTCCACTTTATAACATTTAGGTTCCTGAAAACATGTGGATTTAATTTTCTGTTATGTCCCAGGTGCATGTACAAGGTGATGCCATACGGGAGATGTACAGATCTTGTGGACTTGGATGGTTGGCGACAGCAACACAGTTGCCTGGAGTGAAGGAAGTTTGCGACAAAATGTACATTAAGTTTGCTGAGTACAGACTGGAGAAAGCACTGGATCGCTGTGACTCTGGTACCAGTTGTTCTGTTAAGCTGACGCACCTCAGGGATAAACTCAGGCCACACCAAGAATAGAGACAGACATAATGTTGGATGTGGGAGAGATAGAAAGAATGTGTGTGTGTGAGAGAGAAAGAGAGAGAGTATGTTGGGGGGGGGGGTTGGTGGAGACAGACAATGTTTGATGTGGGAGAGATAGAAAGTAGTGTGTGTGTGAGAGAGAAAGAGAGAGAGTATGTTGGGGGGGGGGGGGGTTGGTGGAGACAGACAATGTTTGATGTGGGAGAGATAGAAAGTAGTGTGTGTGTGAGAGAGAAAGAGAGAGAGTATGTTGGGGGGGGGGGGGTGGGGGGGTGGTGGAGACAGACAATGTTGGATGTGGGAGAGATAGAAAGTAGTTGTGTGTGTGTGAGAGAGAAAGAGAGAGAGTATGTTGGGGGGGGGGGGGGGGTGGGGGGGTGGTGGAGACAGACAATGTTGGATGTGGGAGAGATAGAAAGTAGTGTGTGTGTGAGAGAGAAAGAGAGAGAGTATGTTGGGGGGGGGGGGGTTGGTGGAGACAGACAATGTTTGATGTGGGAGAGATAGAAAGTAGTGTGTGTGTGAGAGAGAAAGAGAGAGAGTATGTTGGGGGGGGGGGGGGGTGGGGGGGTGGTGGAGACAGACAATGTTGGATGTGGGAGAGATAGAAAGTAGTTGTGTGTGTGTGAGAGAGAAAGAGAGAGAGTATGTTGGGGGGGGGTGGGGGGGTGGTGGAGACAGACAATGTTGGATGTGGGAGAGATAGAAAGTAGTTGTGTGTGTGTGAGAGAGAAAGAGAGAGAGTATGTTGGGGGGGGGGTGGGGGGGTGGTGGAGACAGACAATGTTGGATGTGGGAGAGATAGAAAGTAGTTGTGCGTGTGTGAGAAAGAGAGAGAGTATGTTGGGGGGGGGGGGGGGGGGTGGAGACAGACAATGTTGGATGTGGGAGAGATAGAAAGTAGTTGTGTGTGTGTGTGTAAAAGAGAAAGAGAGAGTATGTTGGGGGGGGGGGGGGGGGGGGTGGAGACGGACAAACAATGTTGGATGCAGGAGAGATAGAAAGTACAATAGTTGTGTGTGTGGGTAAGAGGGAGAGAGAGAGTATGCTGCACACATAGGTTACAGGACTGTATGAAGATTGTATGGACATATAAATATGAATATGAATGGTTTATTTGCTGTAGGCCATCGGCCTTTAGCAAGGGGGTTGGGGACAGAAGTACATCATCTTTCCAAAATAATCGAACCGAAGGAAACATAATCAGATGTTAGTGCGATTCAGATATTGGTTAGCCACAATCGTGTGCCTGCTTTTGCACCGCGGAATGTCATGTGTGTTTTTGAGTTTGCATCATCGGGAACTGTTTACAACATCGCGAGAAGTAATGTTGATTCCGATCAGCCCAGGTACAGTCTTATCACAGCGATCAAAGCCTCCAAGTGGTATGTAGCCCTCTCCCTCTCCACGACAAAGTCCTCGCTGCCCAGGGGATTGTATGGACAGAATATGCATATTTGAATGAAATGCCTCAAGAAATGAATCTGCTTTTCATACAGTGTTCATTGCAGAATCTCAATATTATATGTGTACATTGTAAATTTCTCTAGTCTTAAAAAAGTGGAATATCCAATTGTTTGAGTGTTGTGAAGATAAGCTTCATGTACAATGTATGTGGCTGTATGATTGTATCTACAATCACATATTTGAGTGAAATGCCCTATGTGCAAGTGTGCAAAACTGCGAAGAAAACCTAACTTATATGTTTTGAAAATCTTTTCAGTTTGCCTCATGGATTATTCTTCACTTATGCTGGATATTAAATGTGTGTTTCAGGATGTTATCAATATTTTAAACAATAAGGAATCTCAAGATATCCATTATTAATTTCATGTCTAAAAAAACAAGAAGAGCAAACGCTCGATCGAGTCACTTTCGCAGTTCTGAATATTATATGAGGCATCAGATGGACAGGAAGAAATTGCTATTCACAACACAATGAGTCACGTTCACATAAAATTTGAGCCCGGTCACTTTTATAGTTTCCGAGAAAAGCCCAACGTTAAGTTGTGTGTTGCCGAACAGAAAAGGCTAGTTATCTCCCTTGTTTTTCTGATAACGTTCGTAAAAGGCTACAGATGTAAATACTTTGATGTAAAGAATAATCCTACAAAGTTTCAATCACATCCGATGAACTTTGTCAAAGATATAAAATGTCTAATTTTTCCTTTGACGCTGACCTGTCACCTTGAAAAAGGTCAAAGGTCAACGAAACCATCGTTAAAGTGTAGAGGTCATTGGAGGTCACGACTAAACAAAATATGAGCCCGATCGCTTTGATAGTTTCCGAGAAAAGTTTGTCAAAGATATAAAATGTCTAATTTTTCCTTTGACGCTGACCTGTGACCTTGAAAAAGGTCAAAGGTCAACGAAACCATCGTTAAAGTGTAGAGGTCATTGGAGGTCACGACTAAACAAAATATGAGCCCGATCGCTTTGATAGTTTCCGAGAAAAGTCCAACGTTAAGGTGGTGTCTACGGACGGCCGGCCGGCCGGACGGCCGGCCGGACGGACGGCCGGCCGGCCGGACAGACTAACACTGACCGATTACATAGAGTCACTTTTTCTCAAGTGACTCAAAAATGGAATCTCCCAGTCAAGCATACCTGTATAAAGAAATGAAGTACTCCCCAGTATGAGGGGGAATGACTTGTTTCTTTGATTGTTTTGACCTTGTAGGTATCTCCACTTCCTCGTGTTCTGTCATTTTTAAATAAAAACTAGTCAAAGGGTACAAGGAACAATCTTTCTGTTGACAGAGAGAGAGAGAGAGAGATTTGATTTGATTTGACGATTTAATGAACAAAGGCCGTCGGCCCATTTCATGGGGATTACAAAGAACATGGCAACAATAATGGCAAGAACAACGAAACCATACCATAATTCGCAGGAGAGAGAGAGCAACTTCGTAAATAAACAGTTAAATCAAGCATTCGATTTGAAAGTATTAAAAGGCACTTTATTGACAAATTATGTCTGTAAAACACACACACACACACACACACTCTCTCACTCACTCACTCACACAAATGTTATCTTTTAAACACCAGAAGCCAGCGAATCACCATTAAGCACATGCACACTCAAGTTATTGACCCACAATCATCCCACTACAGAAAATATAAGACCACACATACCACAAGGAAGGCTTCAGTTAGCCAACTAAATCTCAAAATTCAGGTTAAGCTGTTATAAAATGCCATCCAAAATACTTTGGAATAGAATGCTTAAGCCTGTCCGTAACTGAGCGAAGTCGACTACGCGAAGTATACTTCGCGAAGCTGGCCGCACGGAGCTTTAGCACTGAGTTTTCGGTAAACAGACTTCACGGAATCTTCGCGAAGTCGACTTCGGGATCAATTAAGGACCACCTTTAGAAAAATATACAAATGCATGACACATAATCTTTCTTTCTTTATTTGGTGTTTAACGTCGTTTTCAACCACGAAGGTTATATCGCGACGGGGAAAGGGGGGGTGATGGGATAGAGCCACTTGTCAATTGTTTCTTGTTCACAAAAGCACTAATCAAAAATTTGCTCCAGGGGCTTGCAACGTAGTACAATATATTAACTTACTGGGAGAATGCAAGTTTCCAGAACAAAGGACTTAACATTTCTTACTGTTTGACTAAAATCTTTACAAACATTGACTATATTCTATACAAGAAACACTTAACAAGGGTAAAAGGAGAAACAGAATCCGTTAGTCGCATCTTACGACATGCTGGGGAGCATCTGGTAAATTCTTCCCCCTAACCTGTGGGGGGGACACATAATCTGCATACACTCCAATAACATCTGTGTAAATATGCAGTCCACTTATCAAAACTGAAGTACTTAAAAGCATAAACAATAAACTGGTTATAAAGCATCTTTACATCTGGGTCATTCTCCAGAGCTGGGTACCAGGGGAAACCATGTTACGAAGTTGACTTTTCTTTACTTTAATTAACTGAGACATTTTAACCATACAAATTGATTTCATCAATAAATACTGGTTCCATATATATCCTTGGCCTGCAGATAAAGAATTAGACATACTTGCACAGTTTGTTTGTCTACGTTCAGTCAATTAAGAGGGTTTTAAAGTAAGGCAACTTCGTAACGGGGAAACCAAAGGTTGTGACATGGATTTGAAAACTAAATATCATTAAAAAAATAAAAAAATAAAAAAAATATATCATGTTTCTATGTTGCATGTCTGTATCATTATCTAACTGGAGTACTACTGAAAAAAGAAAGATAATACATTCTAGTTTCCATTTAATTTACGTTATAATAATTCAAAGGACTGAAAATGCATGTCACAAAATGGTACCCAGCTCTGGAGAACAACCCCTCTGTGAAGCAATCTGCTCAACATTGTCTATCAATCCTGGTAATAGCCCTTGTGTAAACATACAAGTCAGATTTTTTATTTCATCTGCATGAATCTATCGCTAACAATCACTAAGCAAACAACAATCTGACAAAACATCATGTAGCAATGGCAAGCAAAGATGCAATTCACACAAAGGGAGACAATAAGTAAGCTAATATAGATGAATTCTTGAAATAACTCGGTGCGAATGAGTACCCTTGCTTTTTCTCGGACAAACCTGCGACACATGGTTCCTGTACACGTCTTTGAGGTACACACCCTCGCTAGTGACTGGCCAATATGCGCTCAGGTGGGAAAGTTTCTCCCGGCGACATTACTTCCCACGTGACGTGAGCTTGTCTGAGGAAAAGCAAGGGTGCTCGCTCTTTCACAACCCATACAATCCTGACAGAGTTATTCCCCACAATAGTCTGTTACAAGCAAGTGCTGTACATTTGTTGCTGGGACATCAAATGTTCCTGACTTGTACAGATGAGCATTTTAAAGACAAAAAGTGCTGGTTTCAATACTTCAATGCACATGCTGTGACAGTAGTGAACACATAGGAGTATTCTTGAGCTTCTTTGAAGTAATCTTTTCAAAATTATGAACAGGAAAATGACACAGAAAATTTGACCTGCTGTTGATTCTCACTAGCTGAGTGTAAAACATTATAATAAAAAAAGTATGCTTTGGTAGACATTAAAGGTCCTTGTCTACATTTTTATACCGAAATCGCCATTTGACCATTAAAATGCAGAGTCTATTATCTACAATTATCAACAATACACCCCCTTTCGATCAGGAAAGACGAAGCCAGTGTAGCCGTTTGAAAATTCATTGTAGTATTCCAGCGTAGTACTCATAGTAGGATATCCTTATTTGGAAAATGCCAAGCGCAAAACTCCTCTCAAATCCCGTGCATTTCGTGCGTTTAAAAAAAGCGTGGACAGCGCTCCAGTGTCAAACTGTTGCTGCACTTGTTTGGGCGTGGCTATAAGCATAGTGACATGAATTTGATTGGTCAGTATTTTTAAGCAAAGCACATGTTCTCAGCAAACAGAAAACAAAATATTGGAAACGTGAATCACGCTACCCAAAAATAAAGTCTTTTTTTACATATATTTTTTTTCCTATAACTTTTTTCCCCATGGTTCATTCATCATCTGACATAACTTTTTAGCGAAATCTAACAATAAGATTATTGAAAAAAAGCAAAAATGTAGATGACCACCTTTTATTAATGTAGATATCCAAGCTATGCGAAAGGAAGATACATGAACTGTAATTCATTTAAAGAAAAAAATCTGTTCTGCTTTTTATTTTTTAGCAAAAAGAAGACACACACAAAAACGATTTATAATAGCAAAGAACAAAGACAACGGGGAAACGTAGCTTTTAGTGAGCATGAATTCATTACATTCCAGCAAAGTAAAAAAACCCAAATAAACGAAGATCGATTAATCTGTTCATACACACTCAGACAAGCACTGCAAGCACACCACCAAAATTGCACGTAACCTCAAAGAATGAAGAGAGCATTACTGATTAGAAATGATACTAAACATAATGGCAAGATTTTCTTTACAGTTGTTTCAAACCTTTTTTTCCTGAGGGGAGCATTATGCTCTTGGAACAGGAATGATTCCAGAAGTTTTGCCAACATGTTCTTGGAAACTACACTTCATTATACTGAATACAGAAATCAAACCATGATATCTTTACAGCTATCTGTGCTCTTATCTATAATGCTCCCAAAAATCTACACTTTTTGATGTGCTACAAATATTAGATGTGAAATAGGAGTGTCACTGAAGTGCGCCTGACAGGTTTTTACAGTGACATTAAAATGAACTTGCACTGACTTACAATGTCATATTAGCAACACAGAAATCAAAGAAACACTGAAAACAGCATTGGCAATGTCCCCTTGTGGAATGACATGTTAATTATTGGCAACAGTTTTTATCTTCAGCAATGGCAACAAATTTAACAATTTGCAGGGATGTTCCCCCAAAAGTAAAAAAAACTTAACATAAACAAGCAGTGTTTTCCCATTCAAGGCTGTTGATTTATTTCCAGTTTGTTTGCCCTCAACACTCTACAAGATGGTTCACATTGTTGATCACAGAACAAGGGAAACACTGTTATCACATTCTGATGCGCAGAGTGCAGATGTGATTGTGAGACGGAATGGCAGCCACACCGGCCAGTGCAATGCCCACTGTGTCACCCACCGTAGCAACACCCAGGCTGTACTCGCGTACCTCTGGCGCCACCTGAAACATGAGAAACGCAATTTTTAAAATACTTTCCATTGACACTAGAAAATCCTGTTTGCAATAAGAATGATCCAAACCAGAACTTCTTGCAGTGGAACCTCCATTTTAAGACCTCAAAAACTCAACAAAAAAATGTTTAAAGTATTAAATGGGAGTAAATTTACAGAGGTTATAAACAAAGTCTGAGAAAACAGTCTTAAAAGGAAGGGAGTCTTAAAAAGGATGGGGAGGGGGGTCACTGACGACGGCTCTAACATAAAACAGTCAACCTGTCTGACCCAGCAGAACAAAGACATCAAACCATGGGGTTATTAAAGTTACACTTGCAGGGGAAAACTTGTCGAACATTTCATTTTTGATATCTTTAGATTTTGACTGGTAAAAATACCAGAAATTACTGGCTAGTGCCATCCGAGCTGAATCACACCAACTGATAACTGCTTACTTGGCACAATTGTAATCGATGTATTCCGTTTCTGAGACACATATAACCGACAAGCACATCTTTCTATCTCTTAACTAGCCTGAGCCATACACATAGATCAAACCCAAAGGGTGACTATTTCCAATACCTGACAATATGAGTCTGTGACTGTGTGTACATATGCCTGTGTGTCCATGTATGCATCTGTCTGTCTGTGTGTGCATGTATGCCTGTGTGCATCTGTCTGTCTGTGTATGTATGTGTGTATCTGTCTCTGTCTGTGCATGTATGCATGTCTTTCTGTGTGTGTATGTATGCAACTGTCTGTGTATGCATGTGTGCATCTGTCTGTCTGTGTATGCATGTATGCATGTGTGCATCTGTCTGTCTGTGTGTGCATCTGTTTGCCTGTGTCTGCATGTATACAGGTGCATCAAGAACTACTCACCTCTTCCCTGATTTTGTAAAACGTGTTGACATAGGCTGAGCCACCCAGAAGACCTTCATACACAATGATGGCTATCAGAATCTCAAAGAATGGGATGAATCGGTAGAACACTTGTGCAATAAGCAATGCCATGTTGCCAACCTGTAAAAGAAACCCAAAACAAAGTAAGTCAGAAAGAGAAACACACACACACACACACAGATGATTGAAGAGACTTATCAATGGGTTTTTTCTTTCTTTTTTTAGAGAGATATAGAAAGAACCTGACTTTTCAAATCTAAGCTTATTCATTACATCAGCAACACATTGTAAAGTATAATTTTATGCGAGAAATGTTAAGTATATCTGTCAATTTTTAATTTCTTTTTAGCAATTCTTTAACCCATTCAAAAACACTATGGTCACACATGCTTGCACACAGAACAAACTCATTCTCTCTCCCCTCTCCCTCTATCTGACACGGCAGCTTCGCATGCGCACAAAAAAACAACAAGTTCACAGCTAAAGTGTCAGGGCTTGGAAACATGAATACACGCATGTAGGAAAAAGAACAAGTCGCGTAAGGCGAAAATACAATATTTAGTCAAGTAGCTGTCGAACTCACAGAATGAAACTGAACGCAATGCCATTTTACTCGTAGCATCGTCAGGCCACCGCTCATGGCAAAGGCAGTGAAATTGACAAGAAGAGCGGGGTAGTAGTTGCGCTAAGAAGGATAGCACGCTTTTCTGTACCTCTCTTTGTTTTAACTTTCTGAGCGTGTTTTTAATCCAAACATATCATATCTATATGTTTTTGGAATCAGGAACCGACAAGGAATAAGATGAAAGTGTTTTTAAATTGATTTGGACAATTTAATTTTGATAATAATTTTTATATATCCAATTTTCAGAGCTTGTTTTTAATCCGAATATAACATATTTATATGTTTTTGGAATCAGCAAATGATGGCGAATAAGATAAACGTAAATTTGGATCGTTTTATAAATTTTTATTTTTTTTTTTACAATTTTCCGATTTTTAATGACCAAAGTCATTAATTAATTTTTAAGCCACCAAGCTGAAATGCAATACCGAACCCCGGGCTTCGTCGAAGATTACTTGACCAAAATTTGAACCAATTTGGTTGAAAAATGAGGGCGTGACAGTGCCGCCTCAACTTTCACGAAAAGCCGGATATGACGTCATCAAAGACATTTATCCAAAAAATGAAAAAAAACGTTCGGGGATTTCATACCCAGGAACTCTCATGTCAAATTTCATAAAGATCGGTCCAGTAGTTTAGTCTGAATCGCTCTACACACACACACAGACACACGCACATACACCACGACCCTCGTTTCGATTCCCCCTCGATGTTAAAATATTTAGTCAAAACTTGACTAAATATAAACAAGTCGCGTAAGGCGAAAATACAATATTTAGTCAAGTAGCTGTCGAACTCACAGAATGAAACTGAACGCAATGCCATTTTTCAGCAAGACCGTATACTCGTAGCATCGTCAGTCCACCGCTCATGGCAAAGGCAGTGAAATTGACAAGAAGAGCGGGGTAGTAGTTGCGCTAAGAAGGATAGCACGCTTTTCTGTACATCTCTTTGTTTTAACTTTCTGAGCGTGTTTTTAATCCAAACATATCATATCTATATGTTTTTGGAATCAGGAACCGACAAGGAATAAGATGAAAGTGTTTTTAAATTGATTTGGACAATTTAATTTTGATAATAATTTTTATATATTTAATTTTCAGAGCTTGTTTTTAATCCGAATATAACATATTTATATGTTTTTGGAATCAGCAAATGATGGAGAATAAGATAAACGTAAATTTGGATCGTTTTATAAATTTTTATTTTTTTTTACAATTTTCAGATTTTTAATGACCAAAGTCATTAATTAATTTTTAAGCCACCAAGCTGAAATGCAATACCGAACCCCGGGCTTCGTCGAAGATTACTTGACCAAAATTTCAACCAATTTGGTTGAAAAATGAGGGCGTGACAGTGCCGCCTCAACTTTCACGAAAAGCCGGATATGACGTCATCAAAGACATTTATCCAAAAAATGAAAAAAAACGTTCGGGGATTTCATACCCAGGAACTCTCATGTCAAATTTCATAAAGATCGGTCCAGTAGTTTAGTCTGAATCGCTCTACACACACACACAGACACACAGACACACGCACATACACCACGACCCTCGTTTCGATTCCCCCTCGATGTTAAAATATTTAGTCAAAACTTGACTAAATATAAACAAGTCGCGTAAGGCGAAAATACAATATTTAGTCAAGTAGCTGTCGAACTCACAGAATGAAACTGAACGCAATGCCATTTTTCAGCAAGACCGTATACTCGTAGCATCGTCAGTCCACCGCTCATGGCAAAGGCAGTGAAATTGACAAGAAGAGCGGGGTAGTAGTTGCGCTAAGAAGGATAGCACGCTTTTCTGTACATCTCTTTGTTTTAACTTTCTGAGCGTGTTTTTAATCCAAACATATCATATCTATATGTTTTTGGAATCAGGAACCGACAAGGAATAAGATGAAAGTGTTTTTAAATTGATTTGGACAATTTAATTTTGATAATAATTTTTATATATTTAATTTTCAGAGCTTGTTTTTAATCCGAATATAACATATTTATATGTTTTTGGAATCAGCAAATGATGGAGAATAAGATAAACGTAAATTTGGATCGTTTTATAAATTTTTATTTTTTTTTACAATTTTCAGATTTTTAATGACCAAAGTCATTAATTAATTTTTAAGCCACCAAGCTGAAATGCAATACCGAACCCCGGGCTTCGTCGAAGATTACTTGACCAAAATTTCAACCAATTTGGTTGAAAAATGAGGGCGTGACAGTGCCGCCTCAACTTTCACGAAAAGCCGGATATGACGTCATCAAAGACATTTATCAAAAAAATGAAAAAAACGTTCGGGGATTTCATACCCAGGAACTCTCATGTCAAATTTCATAAAGATCGGTCCAGTAGTTTAGTCTGAATCGCTCTACACACACACACAGACACACAGACACACACACAGACACACGCACATACACCACGACCCTCGTTTCGATTCCCCCTCGATGTTAAAATATTTAGTCAAAACTTGACTAAATATAAAAAGAGTAGCGCCGTATACTGTATGGCAGCTCGCTTTCCCCAGGGAGAAAGCAGCCCGAATTTCCATGAGGGTAAGCTCACAGGACTATATGAATCTTATCCTTATCCTATCCATATCCTTCATTACATCACTTAAAGGTACTGAACTTGTCAAATCCAGGTGAACGGAGCCCCTGGGGCTTTTAGTCATACCTCAGGCAGCTATCCGTTAGAAGAACTACCAAGTTTCATTGACTTGCACCCAAAGAGTCAAGAACTGCGATTTTTTTACGAATTAATTTCGTACTCGGACCCGGCTGGTCTTGACCTATTTTTGGATCTAAATTTAGATCAGGTAGATCACCACATCATGCACAAAAAGACACGTCACTAGCAAACTATGTCAGACATCATCATGAGTTTGTGTAAAACAAAATGGAGGCCGGAATCACTCAGTTGAATCGAACTCCGACCAAACACCACATAATAACTAGGTTAATTTATGCACTCGCGTGAACAAGAAACTGTCGAGCTTCACAGATGTCGTCGTTGGGTAGTTTTGGGTTTGTTTTACTACAATAGGAGGATTTTTGAACTGTAAATGCACTCAGCTGCAACAAAAACGCAAAACGAAGGCTGTGAGCTGCACTGTGCCTTTAAAACACAACACAATGTCTTGTTCTGATCCTGAGTTGCATTTTCTTTTCTAAGCTACCCTGAAAACAAGAGTATGACAACCTTGAGGGTGGGGGGGGAGGGGGGGCGGTTGAGGGGGTAAAAAACGGCCATATGCAAAGGTGCACTCGTGAAAAAACACATGTCAGTTGCAGCTCATGAATGAAGATGCAGATATGTACTGTATTAACACTTTCGCGACGGGACGCTGATAAATCAGTAACCGCGCTGACACGCCCATGGACGGGACGCGCATTTTTCAGTATCAGTCATACAAGGTACAAGACTCGTGATTGCTTCCCGGTTTTTGAAGATTGCAATAAATTGAGTTGTTTCCCTTGATACACGTGGTTTTCTCTTCCGGCTTGATCAAATTAGTGCAGATTTGCGTGATCGCTACCAGTCTGTCTCTGTGAACGGCCTATCTTCCTCTGCTTCTCCTCTACAGTACGGTGTGCCCCAGGGCTCCGTCCTGGGGCCTATTTTGTTCGTCCTTTACACCCAACCCATCCCTTCAATTGCCGCTCACCACTTTCTCTCTCACCACAGCTTCTCCGACGACAACCAACTCTATCTCTCTGGACCTATCTCTGACCTCCCTCGCCTCATTGCCTCCACCCAGTCTTGTATCACCGACCTCAAGGCGTGGATGGACCTGAATAAGCTGAAGCTTAATGAGGAGAAAACCGAAATGATTCTTGTCTCTCCTAAAAAACATCTCAATCATCCTTCTCTTCCCTCGTCTGTCGATCTCAATGGTTCTTCTATTGCTCTTTCTCCTGCTGTCCGCAACCTAGGTGTCACTCTCGACCAGTCCCTGTCCTTCCATCAGCATGTTGCCAATGTCTGTCGCACTTGCTTCTTTGAAATCCGCCGCATCTCCTCCATCCGTCATCTCCTCACTGAGGATGCCACTAAAACTCTGCTCTGCGCCTTTGTCCTATCCCGACTCGATTATTGCAATTCCATTCTATCTGGCTCTCCCAACTACATCATCGAAAAGCTTCAGCGTGTTCAGAATCATGCCGCCCGCCTCATCTTTCGTTCTTCCAAGCATGACCACATCACCCCTCTTCTTCAAACCCTACACTGGCTGCCTGTTCAACAGAGGATTCAGTTCAAGATCTCCACACTCTGCTTCAGAAACTTTGATCTATCGTCCCCTAGCTATCTTTCTGACCTTCTTGATGTCTACTCCCCCTCTCGCTCCCTAAGATCCTTCGCAGACACCCGCCTTTTTAGGATACCATCAGCACGCACCAAAACATATGGCCAGCGCACCTTCTCCTACCAGGCCCCATCCATCTGGAACCAACTCCCGCATTCACTCAGGCACTCCACATCTATGCAATCATTCAAAACCTCACTCAAAACACACCTCTTTCCTCACTAGTCCGTTAATGACCACACATCACCCTCTCCTGCTGGTCCTTGATCTGTCTCTTTCTTTCTCCTTCTTCTTCCCTTTCCAGCTCTATTCTTCTTCTCTCAACAAACTTTATGTATCCAATACTTTATTTATTTATTTACGACTGTTTTTCCGTCTAGAATGCATGTGCCTGTAGTTGGTATGAGTGAGTGCGTCGCGTTCTCGCTGTGCGCCTGTCTGTGAGTGTATGAGTCCTTGTCGATTTGTGTTTCGTATAATGTTCACTATGTATTTTATATTTTGTAAGCGCCTAGGGCTATATTTAGATTAGGCGCACAAATGTTCATAATAATAATAATAATAATAATGTTTTCGAACAAAAAAAATGAATCGAAGGCGAGCCTTGTCACGGGAGGAGATTCTCCGGATGTTGGATCTTGAGGATCCTGTAGATCATGATACATCGTGTCGTTTTAGCCTCAAGAAAGCGATAATAGCAGTGATATTGAGGAAGAAACAGTCCAGTTGTTGCTAGTACGAGTCGGCAAACTACACGTGGTAGGGGGTGATACTGCTAGACGAACATGTATCTCGGAATCGTGCAGGAGCTATGGGGGCGTGGCAGCACTGATAACAATGGATGGCTGGAGCCTTCTAATCCTTTTGGAAATGTTCATAGGTGTACAGTTGGTACTTTGTTGTGAAAATGTGACATATTCAATATGGATTACCTAGACATCATTTGGTGAGTGTTACAGTTTTGTTTCATTTGAGTCAGGATGCTGTGAGTGAATGCGTGATTTGCTTGTTTTTTATATTTAGTCAAGTTTTGACTAAATATTTTAACATCGAGGGGGAATCGAAACGAGGGTCGTGGTGTATGTGTGTGCGTGTGTGCGTGCGTGCGTGCGTGTAGAGCAATTCAGACCAAACTACTGAACCGATCTTTATGAAATTTGACATGAGAGTTCCTGGGTATGATATCCCCGAACGTTTTTTTTCATTTTTTTGATAAATGTCTTTGATGACGTCATATCCGGCTTTTCGTGAAAGTTGAGGCGGCACTGTCACGCCCTCATTTTTCAACCAAATTGGTTGAAATTTTGGTCAAGTAATCTTCGACGAAGCCCGGACTTCGGTATTGCATTTCAGCTTGGTGGCTTAAAAATTAATTAATGACTTTGGTCATTAAAAATCTGAAAATTGTAAAAAAAAATAAAAATTTATAAAACGATCCAAATTTACGTTTATCTTATTCTCCATCATTTGCTGATTCCAAAAACATATAAATATGTTATATTCGGATTAAAAACAAGCTCTGAAAATTAAATATATAAAAATTATTATCAAAATTAAATTGTCCAAATCAATTTAAAAACACTTTCATCTTATTCCTTGTCGGTTCCTGATTCCAAAAACATATAGATATGATATGTTTGGATTAAAAACACGCTCAGAAAGTTATAACAAAGAGAGGTACAGAAAAGCGTGCTATCCTTCTTAGCGCAACTACTACCCCGCTCTTCTTGTCAATTTCACTGCCTTTGCCATGAGCGGTGGACTGACGATGCTACGAGTATACGGTCTTGCTGAAAAATGGCATTGCGTTCAGTTTCATTCTGTGAGTTCGACAGCTACTTGACTAAATATTGTATTTTCGCCTTACGCGACTTGTTTCTTTGTACTGTCTCCTTATTTCTGTGTACAATGTTAACAATATTTCAGCTAATTCATAGGTTTTACACCTTGTTTGGTTATAACATTATTTATAATACTTTCTGTTAAAAAATAACTTTTAAAAAAAGCAGTGGAAAATAAAACACACACAAAAAAACGTTAAAAAACACAAATTATCCCCCTTTCACCCCCCTTTCACCCCCCTTTGCTAAAACAAATCGCGTGACAAACTTATAAATAGCACGACTGAACTGGGCATCCATTTTTGAATTAGTACACAAAATTTGGTGGTGATTGGACTTAATTCAAGCTTGCTAGACAGATTTCTTTACAGTTACTGATTTTTGGGAAGTTTCTTGGTGGCAAGCTTGGGCAGGCAGGACGTTAACGCCGTGGCAGTGCTAGTCACAATAGTGTTAAGCAAACCAATTTTTACACCAACCAGCCAACGCTTGAAAAGTAAAGATTTTTCTCTAAACACCTAGGTACGCAGTGAGAAAAGTACTTACCTGCAACAGCGGAAGGACCCACAACCAGCGAGTGGGGATGGGGCAGCAGGTGACAGTGGAACGTGAGATGAATACACCTATTTGGTAGCTCACCTGGTACCTGTGCAAGACATTCTAATGTGTCATCCGCTTTCCAAAATGAATGTAACATGTCTACACACACACACACACAAGATCTACTACCTGTGCAAAATACTCTAATATTCATCCAGTTTTCAACATGAACGCAACATGTCTACACATAAAAAAGATCTACTACCTGTGCAAAATACTCTAATATTCATCCAGTTTTCAACATGAACGCAACATGTCTACACACAAAAATGGACTACCTGTGCAAAACATATTAATGTGTCAAAAAAACTGTCATCCACTTACCAACATGAATGCAATATCTCTAAAATAAAAAATAAACCATTTTAACAAAATACTACATGCGCAAAAAAGATACTACATCAGGTGGAAAATGTAATAACCTTCATGAGGTATAAGGAACACTTGAACAAAACAAGTCTGAAAAAAAAGAAGCAACCCTGTTCCCTCTCCTTTGAAGTTTAAGACAAGACTCAAGAACTTCAGATTACATTCCCTTTATAAATAATTAAAATTGCTTCACAGTGTTGGACACCTTAAAACAGAAAATAAATCACATTCAATTAGTTTTTCTCTCAAAATTACTCTGAATTTTGCTTTTGTTGTCAAAGACACAGACAGACTGACAGACAGACTGACAAACAGACGGACAGACAGACAGACAACACACACACATCACTCACCATCTGTACTGTCCAGCCTTGTTCAGAAAATCAGTGTTGTTGAAGTACAACAGTTCATGCTGAAACCAACAGGGCTGGTTTAGTGTGGGAAAGGCAAGTCTAATGGTAAAAGTAAAACATTAGAAAGAGATATTGGCATGGGCAGGTGGAAAGATTTGTGGCACAACTAGGCAACACTAAAACTAAAATAGTTCAATAATCATCATGCCTCAATAAAAGTATTTGAAATTTGAAAAAGTTCTGATAGTGTACTTCCTCGTTGTACACACTATTCTGGGGTGATCTCTGACAGTCTGTTTTTAGACATACAGTAAAACCTGCATCTAGCGGACCCTTATTTCGGCGGACACCTTAGCATAACGGACAATTCAAGTGAGGACGGATGTATTTTACGCTCAAAAACACCTTAAAAGAGCGAAAACAACGAAGTCTCGTCCGCGAGAGTCTCGTTTATAACAACAACAATGGCTGCGCCCTACTGAGACACGTGTTTAGCGGCTGGTAGCGGGCGCTCCGCGGTCAGCCACTGCAGAAAAACAGCGGGCGCTCCGGGGCCAAATGGGTTAAGGCATTTTGCCGACTGCTGAAATCAAACAACATCCCTGAACAACTGGATACATTTGGGTAATAACCCGATTTAGCCTCGTGTGAAGTTCATGGCCCGAATACAGCAATCTCAAACGGTCGCTCTTCTTTTAGTATATGTGACGTCACTTCAACAGGGTTAATTCGGTACTGACTATGCCTAAATTTAATCAAACGTTGCTTACCAGTCCTTGGTTGATGAAGTACTCAGCAAAATACACTGTTGTCAGCGGGATCATGTACTTCATAAGAGGCTGCAAACAAAACACAATTCATTTCAATGCCTAGGAAATATATACATGTATACATGTATATCAAACTGGCAATAAACAACAAATACAAAATAATGTACAAGTCCTGTTTCTTTCAAAACAAGCAAAAGACAAAAAGAGAGCTTTGATTCATGCTAGAGAGAAAACCGTTATTAGATACATTCAGGGGTGGATCAAAAATGTTTGGGGGGGGGGGGGGGGGGGGGGGGGGGGATCCGCCCGGACCCCCCTAGGAGGTTTGAACGCTTCACGCCCTCAACTAATCGCTTCACGGCGTCGAATTGTCCCTAAAAAAAAATGGAACCCCCCCTCCCCCCCCCAAAACGATGTGATCCGCCCCTGACATTATATATTATAGTTACACTCGCACACAGACACACACACGCATGTAAGTTCAGTTACAGGCACACAGAGCACAGCACACTTAAACATGAACAATCACACATATACACAAATGAAAATACTCACAGGTAAAAGTCGTAATTTGTCTTTCGCTGTAAGCACTTTGCGTTTCGGTTTCACCTCTGAAACAGAATAGAAACAATACACAGTGCTGATTCAGTGGAACCCCCCTTTTAAGACCTCTAAAAATGTTTAAAAAATCAGGTCTTAAAGAGGAGGGGGCCTTAACTTAAAATGGGGGTAAAGTTACAGAGGTTGTGAACAGAAAGCCTATGAAAACAAGGTTTTAGAAGAGACAGTCTTAAATTGAGGGTCTTAAAGAGGAGGGGGCCTTAACTTATAATGGGGGTAAAGTTACAGAGGTTGTGAACAGAAAGCCTATGGAAACAAGGTTTTAGAAGAGACCAAAATGACCATTGGAAAATTTAAATTTGGGTGTATTATTGGAAACTGAGCTGAACATTAGGAATAAATTTATGTTATGATTATTTTTATTTATTTATTTATTTAAACTTATTAGTTTACTGATAAAGTTTGTTGATTTAAAAATGTACACATTTGACTGAGAAAAGAAAAGACCTATGAAGAAGGTTTGCTCCAAGCCACACACACACACACACAAAAAAGCAAAAAATAATTGTAGTAGCAAACCTGCATGCAACTGAGGTTAAAAAAAAAAAACTCAGGAAAGAAAAGAAAAAAGAAAAAGGTTTTAGAAGAGACAGTCTTAAATTGAGGGTCTTAGAAGGAGAGTTTGAACACTGTATTCAACAACGGCATGACTGTAAAACTCCAATCTCCTTGTCTGGCACACTGCCTACGAGAATGCTTATTCAATTACCAGAATTCCGGCTTCAGGCATTGCTGCATGCACCTATGACAGTGCTATAACACTGAAACAGCGGCATGATTTATTTGAGATTTATTTGCAAAATACATTAGACAACCTTGCTGTACGTGTTGTTAAAGCCCTTCACAAAAATAAAAAATAAAAAATAAAAAGCCAGGTGCAGGGATCCAAGACTTGAGAAAACAAACTCGGGAAACTACCCTTGACTCTCGTATTCCCTTTTCTCCCCTTGCCCTCATTTTTACATTAAGTAAATATTGGACTGAATGATTTCATGACGATTGAAGGTACCTGTGAGTGTCTGTGGAAATCACACACATCTCTGTGCATTTTGTGTGACTTCCTCTTCATGCCTTCATTGTTTTATTTGTTAGCTCACTTCACCAATTGACATGATGTTCATTTGGTGACATGCTGTAATTTTATTTGCACACTTTTTTTTTACTGACATATCGCTTTTCATTTCAAGCTTGTAATCAAACAGATTGAAAAACTGTTTTAAAAACAAATTTTACTTTTCTTGTTAGATCTTAAACAACAAAATCTCACCTTCTTCTTTCAAAAGCATGGTGGTATCAGAGTTTGAATCAGTTTCTTCAACTGAGATGACGGTCTGTGTTACCTCTGGCTTGGTCAACACTAGAAAGTAGCTGGAAAAAGATGAATGAGTAAAATGAATGATGATGTATAAATGCTGTGGAAAGTAGCGAACAATAAAAAGCAAACATACTTGAGTGAGAGACAAGTCTGACAAAGCCAACAGAATCAAGACAATAATCGGACTGGAGAGTTTGCAATTAACAAAGTACAACAGTTTTTCTTGATATACAATACACACAAACCTATTAGCCACCTGAGCGCACACACAAGAACACACAATGGAGACAGGAAGTCATGCTCACAAGTTCATTCACCCCAAAACTGCCATCAACAGTCTTTTTTCAGCCTATCTAATCAAAGGTCTTGTCCTTCCAGAAGCACCACATTCATCACCCATAATTACATCACAGATCTCAAACACATATTTGTTCACACAAAAACACTACCAAGAAAACTATCCTTCTCTGTCTCCTTTTCAATAAACCCTCTTTACAACTCCTTTTCACTCATAACAACAACTCTCATGATTTCAATTCTTGGCAACATTACAGACTCTTTAAGGATAAGGATAAGATTTCATAAAGTCCTCCAAGGTTAACCTCATGGACATTCGGGCTGCTTTCTCGCAGGGGAAAGCGAGCTGCCATACACTACGGTGCTATCCATTTTCTCTTTCTATCGCTTTCCTCCATGCGAATATTCGCGTTTTCAAGCCCTGAGACTTTTGCTGTGAACTTGGGTTCTTTATTGTACACATGCATGCACACGGGGGTGTTTGGACACCAAGGAAAGTCTACACAAAGTTGACCCCGAGAAATAAATCCCTTGCCGAACATGGGGATTGAACCCACGCCGATAGCGACAACTGGTTTAGAGGCCAGCTACGCTACCGACTGAGCTATTTCCCCGTCCCTTTACACCTCCTACCTTCACAGTAACAGTAATTCACCTGATTGCCATGATGACGGGGATGACCACCAGGGAAAGGACGGTGTTTCTGGGTGACATGACGGCGGTCAAGCCAGCGTAACCCAGCGCTCCAGCCACACCTGCAGCGCCTGTGCCAGATGACCACGTCGCCACAACCTTCCTGGAAACCACCATTTCATGTTGCAATACACTATTTTCAACAATACATCTCAGAGACAGCTTTTTTCTTCTTTTTTTTTTAAAGATTAGTCTTGCAGATGTTGGCCAGCCATTCTTTAGACTCAGTGTTCTCTCTTGTTCTTAACATTACTGGCAATATATCAAATAACCAAAGGGAAATAATCGCTCTTAATGCATACGACATGTGTAATAGAGTAAGCGAGAGTTGTACGGAACCTTTTCTCCTGGCACCTGAGAGAATAACAAGCATTGAAATGAACAAGCGACTTTCATCCTCAAAAAAGGATGATCGCCGCAAGCTCATATGCTCATCATTCTCCAAGGCACTCCAACTAACACCTACGTACACAGTCATATACAAGAACCAGCTTTTATTCTCGACCGGACATAGTCCTTAGATCAAGACTGGTTTTAAACAGAACAAACACACAAATATACACATTGTTACAGGGTCACCTCGAAATGGTAAAATTCAGACATGAGAATAGAACATTTTCAAAACGGAGGAAATTAAGCCTTTAAGGTTTGTCAAATCTTAACAAGACAAAATTAAGAAGATGATATCAGTGTGTTTTAACCCCTATGAAATTTGGGGAAATTGATTTACACATGAGGAGTTTTGCTTACAGCTTCAAAATTAATTTAATGTGCCCATTTTCCATAGCCAACATGAACACCTAGAGAGACTCAAAAGGGGGAATTCCTCAGGAGGAACATTCTCATGCCCAAAAATAAAAATAAAAACACACACACAAAATTCTATATCACACTGATCTGCACATGCATCCAGCCTGCTTAATGCAATATTTCCCATTCTGGACAGACTGGCTTACCATACTTTTAGAGCAAGTTACTCACTGGTCATAAAAAGCTGTCATAGAAAGAAAGGTGATCTCGCCCAGGCCACCACTGCAGCTGGCACAAACAACACCTGTGGAAATTTGTGCAAAGTAATTATGTTAGATTATATGCCATTTCAACAGCTGTATTGATAACAAGAGTGGAAAATAAACCCTTCAACTAATATGTGAGAAGGGAATTAACAATGAACAACAAACGTATTGTTCACATACGTTTATATAATTCATTCACCTCACAATAGTTACAAATGAAGTTTGTGATTTTTTGTTTGAGCACAGCAATTCCAAGCTTGACATAACAGCATAGCAATTTTTCTTATAACGTAGCAACTAGCATGCTACGCTGAAAGCATAACAGTTGGCAACTCTATAAACTGAATTATTTACACTGGAAGGACTGCTCCTTTAACCTCAGGCAGAGAGATTAACTTACCAATGATGCTGAGCCACACTTCATGAGCAAAGGCCACAATCAGGAAGCTGGCCATGGCAAACATGATCACCAGGCTCACTTTAAACCTGCACGCAAAAATGGGGATAAAGCCCGGGTCTTAACAATTGAGGCACAAAACACTGACACATTGAAAAGTAAGTGCTGTGGTGACGTTACAATCAGACAGAGTTACTATTACGTATTATTCATGTGTATACATATTTCCTGCATACATACAGATACACACTCTGAGAGAGAGAGAGAAAGAGAGAGAGAGAGAGAGAGAGAGAGAGAGAGAGAGAGAGAGAGAGAGAGAGAGAGAGAGAGAGAGAGAGAGAGTTAGAGAAGAGCGAGAGAGAGAGATGGAGAGAGATGGAGAGAGAGAAAGGCACAGAGAGAGAGAGGAGAGAGAATGATGAGTATTCACTAAAAGGTTAGTAAACTCATGCAGTTTTACAAAGCAACCTTAAAACAACATGGTTCAATGGTTTACCTGAGTCATAATACAAATTTGCTGAAGATTCAGAAATCATTTGGAATGTCTTACAAAAAACTGCCTTTAACTCATTCGCTGCGTGTCGGAACTGGAATTCCGACACCTGTGTTTAGCGTTGGCTGCGTGCCGGTACTTGAGTTCCGACGGATATCACGAATTTTTAACGGTGTAAACGGTCCTGCTGACCAAGGGAAACAACCCCGCAATGAACTTCTATCTGTCTACAGTGGTACCATTCACTGTAAACAGTTCCTTCCCTTCAATTGTTGGGATTAATTAAATTTTGTTGACGGTGTGCGACCCACGTGTTTTGACTTTTCCAAGATGGCGGATCGTTCTGCTGAGACGTAGTAACTTGAAAAGAGTGCTAGAACTTGTTATTCAGTACGGTTCTGATCTTGACCTCAGTGATGATGATAGTGGAGATGATATTTTAGATTCTGGTGACGAGTTTGTGCCAATGGACGATCATTTGGGTGATGATTCGGGCAATGCAAGTGTCGATCATGACATTGTGTATGATGAACCCATGACGTAGAAAGTTTTTTTGTTTTGCTTCAAATTGGATATTTTGCCTGGATATGAAGACAAGAAAAGGTATGTACTTTCAAATGTTTCATATATTTTCTAAAAGAGTAAGTTCCAAACTTTGCAAAAACATAAAGGTATGTAAGGTTATCTTGTGTTGTTGATTTTTAATAATTTTTTCAAAATGGCTCTAAATCGCGCGCTGGCAGGGAACACAGGGGAAATTTAGACGCGCAGCGAATGAGTTAAGCACTGCCACTGAACTTCAAAGAGCTTCTTTTTTACCTGTAAGACATCCGCTGGATATAAAAGGGTGCCGTCATTTTGATGACAAGAGTAGGAAGAATATCAGCCAGTAAAATCACCTGAAAATGTAAATGATTGATGCAGTTAAGGTTAGCAAACAGTAATCCACATCCTCAAAACAGTTAGAGGTATCATACCTTTTAACTAAAAAAAGGGGACGTATTCAAACCTCCTGCCAAGAATTCAAGGGGGATCAACTTTTTGCGAAACCTGCCTGAAGGTTTCTCTGAATGGCTATTTAAATTACTTACAGTTACACTGAAATGAACAATCGTCTGAACAAAAAAGGAGAGAAAAATGTTTCATATTTGTGTTAATGAACTGCTAATTGCTTTTAAAGTGACAAAGGAGACGTTTGTATTGTTGTGTTTTCACTGTTTTACGCTCACAGAACGTCAATCTTCTCATACCTTCTCACTGTTCACACATCAGTTGTTCATACATCCTGAATCAGATTTCATATTTGAAAAACAAAAGAATTCTGTACTCACCGACACAAGGACAGCACAATAATATGAATTTTCGCTTATTTCATGTTTTAAATTGTATACCTCCTAGCCAAACTCTAACATATGATTTCTGGCATCAGGAGGTACTATACTTCCGATTTTACATGACGTAGAACAGTGGTCAAGGGAACAAGAAAAGACAACAATATGAAGACACAAACAAACATTTTTTCCCACACATACACATGTATTAGAGTCTCAGAGGTTCTGCTCTTATCTTAACCTGTCATATTTTCATGCACACTTTCTGCAGGAGAGATAATGTGCCCAAAAGGCAGTCTATATTACAAAATCAAAAAACAAGAAAGGTAGGTTGTTGGAACGTTTTTTATTGACAAAACAATACATTCACAAATATATTGACCCAACGGTCTTTTAAGTGCACAGACAAACAATTAATAACAAAAACTTATCTGGCTGATTTTTTCTTCCGCCTGCCACGAAGCCGCAAGCGAATGATAAATTTTCGTTATTAATTGTTTGTCTGTGCATCTAAAAGACCATTGGGTCGATATATTTGTGAATGTATTGTTTCGTCAATAATAAACGTTCCAACAACCTACCTTTCTTGTTTTTTTATTCTGAATTTTGGAACGTTGGCAGTCTCTTTGTTTTTGGATTTAGCCTATATTACAATTTTATCTTGTTCTTGTTGACATTAAAATACCTTTTAACAACATTTGATGTTAGAATCTCAAACAGAATGAGGCAGAGCGATGTTAAGATATCAAATAACCAAAGGGCAGTAATCGGTCTAACTGATACTTTCGAGGCGACCCTGTAACAATGTGTGTGTTTGTGTGTTTGTTCTGTTTAAACCAGTCTTGATCTAAGGACTCATGTCCGGTCGACAATAAAAGCTGGTTCTTGTATATGACTGTGTACGTAGGTGTTAGTTGGAGTGCCTTAGAGAATGATGAGCATATGAGCTTGTGGTGATCATCTTTTTTTGAGGATGAAAGTCGCTTGTTCATTTCAATGCTTGTTATTCTCTCAGGTGCCAGGAGATAAGGTTCCGTACAACTCTCGCTTACTCTATTACACATGTCGTATACATAAAGAGCGATTACTTCCCTTTGGTTATTTGATAACATTTGATGTGTCAAGATCCCTTGACTGCGGCTTGAGGGCTCACTCTTGAATCTGTTTCAGTGTGTTATAAATAATTTGCTTTGGATAATTTTCAACCACTATTTAGTTTTTCCTTCAATGTCCCTGGAGGGCTTAGGCCTTGAATATTTGAATATGTATAAGTGTGCTGCTGATGCATAATGTTCAATTCTGTGATTTTTTTCTTGTCCTAATGTAATCATTTTGTGTCAAGAGAAATGTATTACATGAATTGGTTAGCCTGAGGCACATTTTTTTGTAGGACATTGACGGGCGCTGTGGCGGGGTGGTAAGACGTCGGCCTCTTAATCGGAAGGTCGAGGGTTCGAATCCCGGCTACGGCCGCCTGGTGGGTTAAGTGTGGAGATTTTTCCGATTTCCCAGGTCAACTTATGTGCAGACCACCTAGTGGCTTATCCCCCTTCGTGTGTACACGCAAGCACAAGACCAAGTGCGCACAGAAAAGATCCTGTAATCCATGTCAGAGTTTGGTGGGTTATAGAAACACAAAAATACCCAGCATGCTTCCTCCGAAAGCGGCGTATGTAGAGGTTACATGCCGAGTCTCAGTGATTATTAAAAAAAATGGTCGAAGTTGGCGGATCATGAAAAATGCGAGCTTCAGCGAGCTTTTTCATGACCGCGAACTGAGACCATTAATTTTAATAATCACTGAGACGAGGTGTGTAACCTCTTTATTCCTCCTTTCTTCAGTTATTCAAAGAAAACAGGAGTTTTTGTGCGAAAGTTTAATCGAAACCGAATCACTCAACCAGTCAACATGTGCAGGCGATCAATTAATGCGCGGTTGTATAGTTCCGTGCAAATCATTCCATTCTGTTAACACTTCTTGTCAGTTTCTCTGTTTTGGACTAAAATCAAGTACACAGATATGCTGTTATTCTGCTGTGGCGGTAAAGGCAGATATTGTGTATTCTGTTTATGTTTTAGTATCGCTTAGGATAATGTTCTTTCGTCAAATGGGACTAGCAGACGAACTTTTGCACCCGTGTTCCAACGTTAATTACTGTATGAAGTTCAGTTTTCTGGGGAAAATAGTGTATGAAACCACTTTATGTTGTTTAAATTGATGAGATGTGTGCATTTGGTTGTGTATGATCTGTTTATAAAATGAAATATTGTTGAAAACTGACCGTCGGATTGCAGTCAGTGTTGTCGAAGAAACTGAGTGAAAAGAAGGGGAACTACTCTTGTCGCTAGACAAAGTATGAGTTACTTGCCTTGGAAATTTGCTTGTGATGAACGTTTGTGCACGGCAGATCTAGATTCAGAAAACAACCGAACTCATGGATTTTATATGGAGATTCATGTGTTCAGGCCTGTACTTGTTAATTTAAATGCGGTATGTTTGTATTGTTTGCTCCAGAGATGTATACTTCGTACGTATAGAGCGTTCGGAACTTTTCAGTCGCAAAAGTAGTACCGAAACAGAACAGCTTCTCAACCCATTGCACTATCGAGGATTCAGGCTGTTGCTGGCTCGTTATTTGTTTGGTTGCTGGGTCATTATCGAAAAATAACTAGCTCTACAAGTTTACAGAGGTAAAGAAGCAGAGGGGGGAATAAGGCTGCTTAAATGGCGGGGTTAAAACGGTCATACACGTAATAATCCACTCGTGCAAAAACACGAGTGTACGTGGGAGTTTTAGCCCACGAACGCAGAAGAAGAAGGCGCCTGTTTTTGTGATTGTACTTTTAATAAAACAATAGGAGTCAGTCTATTATAGAAACAGCCTGAAAAGACAAACAAACTGTGTGTACATTATGCAAGCTTGACCATCAAACAGCACCACCAAAAACGAGCAATCAAGAATATCTTCATTGATAACTGATCAATTGTAAAAATCTAAAAGTTATCTCATCATTGTTTTGAGCAGAGCACTTTGAGGAATAAGGGCTTATTCCTCCCCCACCCCCCATTGGACTTGTCATTCAAGAAAACAATGCGGTTGCTCGTGTGGTAAAAAAGGTAATACACATACACCTCTGAAAACCTTGTTAGCACCACATCACTGTGACATGACGCTGATGTTGAAAAAGAGGGAAATGATAGATAAAAAAAAGAATGGTTACAACAGCACAATATGCCCTCTTCACCCTCCCCCCCCCCACCCCCATACACACACACACAACTCACCCCTGTGCTGATGGCATTACAGGTAAGATACTCCACACTTGGGTCAGGTGTGCTCGTTACATTTCCGGCAGGTGTGGCAGTCACAGGTGCAACCGTCTACAAAAAACAAAAACAAAACAGTCAGGAAGAGCATCGTCCTGTAAATGCACTGATCATTCTGGATCTGTTCAGATTGCATTGCAACTACAGTGGAACCCATCTCCCCCCCTCCTCTCCCCCCCTCCCCCCCCCTTGACCTTTCCTGTCACAGACCACCCATTTCTAGAATGCCAGGTTGATCAGCTCATTTGAAAATTACTTCAGCAATCGTGGATTTCATCAGAGCTGCTAATAGTAATACAATATTTACACATTAACATGCTTCCATTTGAAACTTCGAGGTCTTCACCGGGAATTGACGCCCGACAAAAGCTAATTGAAGCCCGACGGAGCGAAGCGACGGAGGGCTTCAATCAGACTTTGGGAGGGCGTCAATCCACGATGAAGACCGAGAAGTTTCAAATGGAAGCATGTTAATGTTATTGTAATTCAATCTGACGACGATCTCTTTCCTGCTTTCATGCGGTTGTAAACAGACAGAATTGGTTCTGTTCTGTTCACACACTACTTTCAGTCCACCAACCTGCAAGGGTCAAGTCCCAAGAAATATGTCTCTGTATTCCTATCGTATCACTCTGCTCCTGTTTTGTTTTCTTTCACACACATTTTCCCTTCTTTTTTGACGGGTTTCTGGACAGCAAACTCTAAAACAAATTCTTTTCATCACAAAAGCGATCTTTGGAATTGACTGACGTAGTCCGGAAGAATTCATGCATCAACTTACGTCACGTATTCGACGTCATCACTTCGCATACCTTATGGTCTCGGTATTTCGTTGGCCTTCATATTTCCTACTTGTAAAATGACCCTCAAAGCTAACCGAGACTAGTTGAGGCTGTATCAATGCGCCTCGCTAGCATGTTGTTAATGGATCTTTTAGCGAGTGGTTATCGACAATTAATGACCGGTAATTTTAAATGAATTGGGGCATTCTGACCAATCACAGGATCTGTTTCATTAAAACGCAAACTCGATTGAATTACAATATACGTTATTTGCGTGTTTGACCAAAATATGACATTTTACACAGATCGAGACAGTCATTGTTCTCCGAGACCGCGCTAGCGGTCGAGGTGAACAATGACTGTCGAGATCTGTGTAAAATGTCATATTTTGGTCAAAAACGCAAATAACATTTATGTATCGATCGAATTCCTTTCAGGTACTGACTTTGTTGTTGTTTTGACGATTGAACGAGCACACACACACATTCAATCAAACACAGAAGCTTCATATTTGGGCGTTTCAGGTTGACCGAAACTTCAAAGGAACTACAAAACACACGTCATGTACTGACTTTGTTGTTGTTTTGACATTGAACAGCACACACACATGCAATCAAACACATGACGTGTGTTTTGTAGTTCCTTTAAAGTTTCGGTCAACCTGAAACGCCCAATTATAAAGTTTTGTAGGCCTCTGACGTCACATGGCTCAAAGAAGGGAATTCCAATGTCCAATCGATACAATATTTAATGACTACTGACTTCACTGAGGTTACGAGCTAGGACAGGATCATGTTGAAAGCATGATCAGGCCAAGTAAGATTGACCGTGTACAACGTCATTTGTAAGGCCATTTCCAGAAAGGTCCTCTACAAAAACAATAAAATAATGTGTGGACAATGTCAACACTGCTTAATTAGAGTAACAATCACCCTGCTAGTTAATAACAATCAAAGTTTTACACATGGTTATTTTTATATGATAATTGACATATATAAATCATTTGTGACTATACCAATCTGAATAGGTGCACATAAGCTTGTAAACCAAATCTGCAACAATTTGATGAGAACTACTAATACTCAACGTGCGGTAGGCTGTTCCATTATTGTCATCTTCCCCCTCTAGAACAATTAGATGAGAACTTGTTATACTCACAGTGCCATTGGCTGTTCCATTGTTAATATATCCCCCCTCTTCCTCCTTGAGAATGTCATGGGCAGCAGACAGCATCACAACATAGGCAAAGTTGTTGGTAAGGCCCAGAAACCTAAAATGTATCAAATCAAATCAAATCAACTTAACTTTATCATCTTAAATCTGAGAAATTACATTGGTGGCGCACATCCCCCGGAATCAGCGTATGCTGCCTGAAAGGCGGGGTAAAAACGGTCATACACATAAAAATTCACTCATGCAAAAACATGAGTGAACGTGGGAGTTTCAGCCCATGAACGAAGAAGAAGAAGAAGGTGGCACACTAACATGAAGACAAACAGAACACTACACCATTTATAACATTAAAATAAATGTACATGTACTAACTAATACGATTCTTATCCAATTAAAAATCTCGCTAAATATAAATAATCTTTCTGCAAAGATGTATTCAGTTACTGTGAAGACAAAGTAAAATTTACGAAAAATTACATTCAGTGACATAACAACCAGGTTACATGATCAGAACCCTGTTAATAACAAGGGGTTTCGACAGGCGCAGTGCTTAGGTGGTAAGACGTCGGCCTCCTAATCGGGAGGTCGTGAGTTCGAATCCCAATCGCTGCCGCCTGGTGGGTTAAAAATGGAGATTTTTCCGATCTCCCAGGTCAATTTATGTGCAGACCTGCTAGTGACTTAACCCCCTTCGTGTGTACACGCAAGCACAAGACTAAGTGCGCACGGAAAAGATCCTGTAATCCATGTCAGAGTTCGGTGGGTTATAGAAACACGAAAATACCCAGCATGCCTCCCCCGAAATCGGCGTATGCTGCCGGCATGGCGGGGTAAAAACGGTCATACACGTAAAATTCACTCGTGCTAAAACATGAGTGAACGTGAGAGTTTCAGCCCACGAAGAAGAAGAAGAAGACAAGGGGTTTCCAGCTCTTGGCAAAAAATATATATATTTTGTATTATATTATTATATATATCACATTGCACGGATCTGCTGTAATACCTTCAGCAGATTAACTTGCAAAAAAAGGAATCCTGAAGCTTTAACTTTAAGGGGTGTTAATCAAACACATCTGATACTTGTAACATCAAAAACAATGCAATACAAATTACAATCATACCAAAATGCAGTCAAGTTCCTCAGTTTTTCCCATCGTCTCCATACTGGAATAGCCATAGCTTCTTCAGGCATATCTGTTGCAACATATATATAAATATATATATATATATATATATATATATATATATAATGTTCAGTTGTAGTTGTACATCAGACGGGGAAAAAGCTATTCAATCTTCTCAAACACTGAAGTATATAATTATATAAAGCCAAAAACAAAAAGCCTACAACCGAGCAAATAAAGAGGGAAAACCGCTAACTTTACCTTTAATAGAACAGTATTGTCTGCAGACTTAAAAACATACAAACGTAATATGAATAGATTTTCCACTCTGAAACTAATTAACACATGTATACACATACAACGGCAAAGCCTTGACATTATTTTATGACAGTGCTCATATATATATTTGACATTCACGCACTGCTGTTTTAATAGACCCTATCGGTATTCCAAGCTCTCGTAATCTCTCGCAAACTTCAGAGCATAGCAAAGCATGCGGTACAGCGATCTCGTGCGAGCTGCACAAGCGAAGGTTCGAAGTTCTCGCGATGTTCAAAGCATAACAAAGAGCGTGTCTCGCGAGAGCTGCTCAGATACCGAAAAGGTCTATTGCCCTCCATTGGCTGCTACACATGAATCATTTATGTCAAAACGGCACACCTCAATAACAGTTAACAGAATTTAGTGAGTGCCTATTAATTGGTGTCAAACTGGTACATCTTTGTGCAGGATCATGCCCGAGGACATCAGGAAATGCGCCCACAGGGAATGCACCCTTTTTTGGTCGACTTTGACCCCTTCTGCCCCTCTGACCTCTCTACAGTGCTGTTTTTTTTCCTCACACCTGTACAAATCTGTTTCACTGCATTCCTCGGTCGGGGTGAGGGGTTTTGTTTTTGATTTGTGAAAATTTACGTGTACAGACAACAGTGAACTGTGTACAAGCTGGAAACAACCCTGTAATTTACCACGAGCATGCAAGGCTTACCTGTAAGGTGCAGCTTGCTCTGGATTTATCCGAGATATGCATCAGGAGCGTTTATGTCAAGTAATAGAACGGCCCGCATGCGCAGAACTCACACTTCAGAGAACGAATGTACACTATTAACTGATATAAACAATGCTAGGTCAAGCATGACAAGAAAGGGAGGGAAAATTAAGGGAGGGACTACATAAACGCTCCTGATGCATATCTCGGATAAATCCAGAGCAAGCTGCACCTTACTAAGTTACTTAGGCCAAAAAAAAAAAATAGGTGTGGTTACGGTAACATAGCCAAAAAAATAGGGTAGGAAGGTAGGCAATCACTTTTTTTTTGGTTTACTTTTTTTCTAATGTGTACAAATTAAACCTACTTGACAGGGAAATAAGTGTGCGACTCGGGCGCTTTCGCTTTCATTGCGTTTTCCAGGGGTGGGCACCTGTCGCATTGTCGCATTTTTTTGCGACAAGGGAAGCCGATTTTGCGATAGGCGAAATTGCGACAAGTTGCGACAGAGTGCTCTTTTTAAATTTGCTATGTGTTTTTTTCCCCAGATCTATTTTAGCTGATTCCAAGGCTGATCAATCGGTGGTGTGTAGCCTGACCATATCGAGCACTCTTTGGCACTCTTCTGTTCTGAAGTCTGGAAAAGTCGTAAAATTAAGGTTATCCCAGATGAGATGTTTTTGCTGTTTTAGTGTTTTGGTTAGCGTTCAGGTGTTTGAACAGTAAATCGGCTGAGGCCTTTCGATCTACAACAGTGGGTACCAACAGGTGTATGCCCAAGTGTATTGACTGGTATGTTAAGTGTATGTTAAGGGGCAAACAGGCGATTTTCCACAAAAATCAGTGACAAAATCTGCTGCCAGAAACTGGCAATTATCACCCTCAGAATGCACCAGATTGTACCATTTGCTTCCTTTTTTTCAAAAATTTTCAGGGGGGGCATGCCCCCGGACCCCCCTAGCAAACTAGGCGCTTCGCGCCGTCGACTTGGCGCTTCGCGCCAAGTTCTGCTACAAACAATATTACTTTTGCTACAAGCAAAGATATTGTGCCCACCCCTGGTTTTCTGCACTCGTTTACTTGTGTGTGTGTTTTTTTGTGTTTTTTTTTACAAATGTAATAAAAAGTTATAGGATCGGCCCCTAAAAATAGGGTAGGTCGGGTTACCGTAACCACACCTATTTTTTTTTTAGGCCTTATAGTACTATAATCGTCCAAAACAACTTGTCTTCTAGAGCACTATATAAAAGTTGCCTCGATTTTTAAAAAATAATGTTAAAACGTCTTCCACCTGCTCCTCGGCCAGACTATGCCTTACTACGCAGGTACTATGCTAGTGATTGAATCAATGAATGCAAAATTTCCTTTCAAACCAAGGTAAACAAATTAATGAAAACCGAATTCAGACACTCTTCTAGTAAACATAGGCATGAACATGCAGAAAAGTACAGAAATACCTACTCAATAGATTCACATTCACAAAACAAAACAAGTGTATACACACTTCCAAGCAGCCGTGTAGGGGTAAACTTTCAATTTCCCTGCGTCCTGTTCAGCTGATTTTCCTGGCCATCACAAGACAGCTAACTCTATACGACGAAAAAATAATTACTTCCCCCGGAAGAAGGGTACATGTATGGAAAGCGAATGTTGCCAAATTGACTTTTACCGAAATAATTTATTAGCTCATCGACGTTTACTTGAGTTTGACGAATTGATCAATTTATTTATTTATTATTAATTCAAAACATTTGATCTAAAATTGAAATGTTCATAACAGATTAAAAAATAATTGTATTCTGTATCATTCAGTTTCGGAATTACAAGGCTTATCATGACTGAAGTTATATGGACACGGTGTCAGTCACGCATGTAGGCTACTAAAGCACGCACGCACGCACGCACGCACGCACGCACACACACACCGGCACTTGACACGCGACCTTACAAGGCTTTGGAAGATAAGGTGCTCCAAATTCTACTACTGATGAACCATATACCACTTTTTTTCCCCCAAGTCATTTTGCTAATCTTTTCAGCTTTCACCACACCGTCGAACACCATGAAATTCAAGACTACCACTTTATCGGGACCTTTGTCTGGACTCTTTCTTTACCTTCTCATCGCCACCTCTAGTCCTAGTACACATGGGGCAGCTTTTTCGCTGGACTCCGGGTGTGCACCCAACATATGCTGGGTGGTTGACTGTGCCCCACCCGTTTGCCACCCTCCCTACGTCTCCATGCCTGGTGCTGGCTTCTGTGGCTGTTGCCCTGCCTGTGTTCTGGAATTAGGTGAGGAACATTGCTAGGAATGGGGTGTCAGTTTTAGGGATAAATTAATTTTATAGGAGAGGTGAACCACTAGACCACTCAGTCGGAAGCTTTTATGAAAGTGGTGTTGAAGGCGAGATACACTGCTAGAAACGAGGTGTTCTCTGTGGAATTTTTCTGTGATAGGAGAGTAGCCTAATGTTCTATGCGTGTTACACTGCTGGGAATGTGGTACTGTTTAAGATGGTCTTTTACCGCTAGGACAGCGGTGATGTCCAATGCGAGTTAGGGGAAGGCCGCTCCTAATATGGACCGGCTCCTCAGTAATATGGACCACCACCAACTAACGGCGCTAGAGCGCTCAAAAAAGTTTTATTCGCTGTATTCACCCTCTTTTGATAACTTGCACATGTCAAAACAGTTGCAGAAACACAAATCTCAAAACCGTTAGGCTTTTTCTCTTTTTTCACTTTTGGCAGCGTTCACTCTAAAGTTGCCGCCTAAAACGGACTCGTTTCTGTCTACAGCCAAAGCTTTTATCAAACAGAAATGGCTATATATGACAGCTAAAACCGTATTTGTTACATTTTAGCAGTGTTGACCCCGAGTTTCTACTGCAAACAAAACATAATAGCAAAATCTCAAAGTATGTGCGAGTCCCCTAATATGGACCACCTTCAACAAATCGAAGAAAATAAAAGCTAAAGGCTATTTTCATTAATTCATTAAGAAGCTTGCTGGTAATAACCTATAACTAGCCCTCAAGATTTAAAAAAAATGCAACGAAAAGTCTTCTTTTTGTGGAAGTTGATAATTTCACTTATTTTCACTCTGTTTTTGATAAGCTTCTTTAGTTTCCTGGTGTGCTTCAAATAATGCTCTCATCAACCCGAAACAGATAAATCTAGAGCATATTTTAATTAGGCTGACTTGTACACTAAGTTGTATCATGTTATTTTGAAATATAGGGGGCTTTTTACAGTGATTCGTGAAGGCCGCTTCACTGGTCCATATTAGGCGCCCAGGCTCCTAATATGGACCCTTTGTGATTTTTTCTGTATTTAATTTTTGCTGAATGTGTATCAAAGCTATTTTACTCTAATTAGGCCTAACGGTTCACCTAAGAAAGAAGGACTACCAAACACAAAATGAAACTTCTTTGCACGAAAACAAGCTAGTTATCAGCAATAAACAACAAGTCGCGTAAGGCGAAAATACAATATTTAGTCAAGTAGCTGTCGAACTCACAGAATGAAACTGAACGCAATGCCATTTTTCAGCAAGACCGTATACTCGTAGCATCGTCAGTCCACCGCTCGTGGCAAAGGCAGTGAAATTGACAAGAAGAGCGGGGTAGTAGTTGCACTAAGAAGGATAGCACGCTTTTCTGTACCTCTCTTTGTTTTAACTTTCTGAGCGTGTTTTTAATCCAAACATATCATATCTATATGTTTTTGGAATCAGAAACCGACAAGGAATAAGATGAAAGTGTTTTTAAATTGATTTGGACAATTTAATTTTGATAATAATTTATATATATTTAATTTTCAGAGCTTGTTTTTAATCCGAATATAACATATTTATATGTTTTTGGAATCAGCAAATGATGTAGAATAAGATAAACGTAAATTTGGATCGTTTTATAAATTTTTAATTTTTTTTACAATTTTCAGATTTTTAATGACCAAAGTCATTAATTAATTTTTAAGCCACCAAGCTGAAATGCAATACCGAAGTCCGGGCTTCGTCGAAGATTACTTGACCAAAATTTCAACCAATTTGGTTGAAAAATGAGGGCGTGACAGTGCCGCCTCAACTTTCACGAAAAGCCGGATATGACGTCATCAAAGACATTTATCAAAAAAATGAAAAAAACGTTCGGGGATTTCATTCCCAGGAACTCTCATGTCAAATTTCATAAAGATCGGTCCAGTAGTTTAGTCTGAATCGCTCTACACACACACACAGACACACACACAGACACACACACAGACACACGCACATACACCATACCCTCGTTTCGATTCCCCCTCGATGTTAAAATATTTAGTCAAAACTTGACTAAATATAAAAAGTGGTCAATATTAGGGGCCCTTCCCCTACGTTGCTAAAAATGTGGTGTTCTAGAGAGATGGATTTTACCACCAGGAGAGTGATGTTCTATGCGAGTTACACATCTAGGGATGCGGTGTTCTACCAGAGAGAGATGCATTTTACCGACAGGAAATTGGTCTTCTTTGCGAATTACATTGCTAAAAATGTGGTTTTCTAGACATAGATGGATTTTAGCGTTACTAGGAAAGTGATGTTCTACAGGCTAGAAATAGGGTGTTCTAGAGATAGATGGATTTTCTAAGTAAAGTGGTATTCTAGGTGAGTTACACTGCTAGCCGGTGTCACGAACTGAAACCTCTGCTGAACAATCCTTCTCAGTCATTGCGGTCAATGCGCATGCGCCAATCTTGGACTTAAAAAATGCGACCCTTTGACCGAACTTAACCATGGGTTAAGGTTTGGGTTAGGGTTAGGATTAGAGTTAGGATTAGGGTAAGGGTTAGGGTAAGGGTAAGGGTTAGGTTGTTGACTCAAGTTGTTCACGACCCGATTAATCTCCCCATGTTAGCGCATGCGCATTGACCGCAGATGAGAAGGATTGTTCAGAGTTTTCAGTTCGTGACACCGGCAATGCCATGGTGTTCTGGAGAAAAATGAATTTTACCGACAGGAGAATGGTGTTCTATGCGAATTACAGTGCTACAAAGGTGGTGTTTTAGGAGATAGACGGACATTACCACCCTCCCTCCCCCGCCCGGGAATAAAACAAAACAAACAACTGGTCATCAGGGACACACACACACACACACACACACACACACACACACACGCACGCACAGAGAATTTGAACATGACTACATTTTAAGTTTATTTCGTTTTGCAATGGTTACAGAATAAGCGTGCACAATTCGCACATGTAGGCCTCAGGGGCGGATCTGTTGCTTTGTAAGGGGGGGTGCACTTTGAATCGAAAGTGAATGTGATGGGCGCGAAGCGCCCGAATTTGCTAGGGGGGTCCGGAGGCATGCCCCCCCGGAAATTTTTTTTGCCCAAAGAAGCAAAATGGTGCCATCTGGTGCCATTTGAACTTAGAAATGGTCATAGAATCAGCATAGAAAAATCTTTTTTTTTCTTCTTCTTTTTTTTTCTTTTTTTTTCGGGCGGGGGGGGGGGGGGGCACGTGCCCCCTGTGCCCCCCCCCCCTCGTCCGCCCCTGGGCCTCCTGCTTTATTTCATCCGGTCCTTGAATAACAAGAACAATTAAACAACATATGGTTACATATGTATATGAGTTCCTTTATAAATAATAATAGATAAAATAAAATGAAAATGAAATGAAATGAAACAACGTTTCTCGTTTGAAATAGGCCAATCAACAATGCACACAAGAAAATGTATCTCAACGGCCGCAATTGTCAAAACGAATTCCCAACCTTGGGTAACAATTTTTCTGTAAATCGTTTAAAAAAGTAAAGTCAGTTAGAATCAAAGAAAGAGAGAGAGAGAGAGAGAGAGAGAGAGAGAGAGAGAGAGAGAGAGAGAGAGAGAGAGAGAGAGAGAGAGAGAGAGAGAGAGAGAGAGAGAGAGAGAGAGATCATGGGATGATAGTGCAGCATCAACATAAATGTGTAAGGCAAAAAAAAAAGTTGTATGTTTCTGGTAACATGGCTACAAAAAATAGGGTAGGTGGGTAGGGATTTTTTTGTTTTGGTCAGGGTAGAAAATAACTATAAAGTGACGCAAAGAGACTGGACTTACTGTACAAAGAGAAAGACAATACATTACAATACAAATGAGACAAAAGGGATGCGGGGTTATCCCCCTTGTGTCGTCTGCCGTCTGTTACTTTCGTTTTGACGCTTTTTTTCAGTTTTTTTAACAATTGCAATAACAAGTCTAGGGTCGGCGGGAAAAAACTAGGTAGGGTCGGGTGACCAGAAACATACAACTTTTTTTTGTTGCCCTAAGCTATGCACGGTATGAGTTACAGATAGTAAACACTTCTGCAAATAAAGGCCAATGCGTACGAGCTGGTGTCGCCACCGATCCGATACAATCATAATTGTCATGAGGGCCCCAAAGGGTTTAAAATCGTGATCGTGATTGGCGTTTTTTGACCTTTCTGTGACCGTGATTGCCGAAATTTCCATTTCTGTGATCGTGATGGGACTTTGCCCGTGATCCGTGATGACAAAAAAATCAAGTCTCGTGATCGTGATCGTCATTTGTTTTCGTGATCGTGATGGGCATTATTGCAAAGCATGTTATTTTCAACATACATTTTTCGTTGGGGATTTTGTCAGGCATGCTACTTTTCCGGTAATTGCTGGAAATCCGATAAAGCCGTTTTCAAAATCCGGTAAAGTCAAATTTATTCCGGTGAAGTTGAAAAATTTCCGCAAAAACGATCCGTGTGAATATTGCGCAACGCGACCGGGCGCCGGTCTCAATGAAGCCAGCGCACAGTAGTGTTGTTTTCACCAGTTTGGAGGTGTGTTGAATGGTGGTGGGGGGAGGCTAAAATGGGATTTTTAACAAGATCACAACACTATTACAGCCCTGAAAATGATGCCCAGAATGCACCAGATTGCACAGATTTTAACCGTTTTTTGAAAAAAATTCCGGGGGGGCATGCCCCCGGACCCCCCTACTTGGCTCGCCTGCTGTGCAGGCTCAGGTAAAACCATTTTTGGGCTGTAGCATTCCTGTTTGTTGTCAAGACCATGAAACCAGGCGATGGTGTACCTCAAATTGTATGGAAAAGTTGAAAATAAAGAACCCATCACACATACATGTACTTTAATTTCAATCCACCCAAAAGTTTATGAGAAAATGGGTTTACAAGATTTAGCTCTGGAAATGTGAAATTGTGCAAGTATATATTCATGTGTGTGAGTGAGGGTGTGGGAGTTGAATGTGCATGAGTGGAGAGAGAGAGAGAGAGAGAGAGAGAGAGAGAGAGAGAGAGAGAGAGAGAGAGAGAGAGAGAGAGAGAGAGAGAGAGAGAGAGAGAGAGAGAGAGAGAGAGAGAGAGAGAGAGAGAGAGAAACCCAATGAAAACAACATTCTTGTTTCTGATTACTAATCATGATATGTATTTCTATGTGTGTATGAAAGAGAATTAAAAAAATAATAAAAAAGTGCAACAGTTCTCACTTTGTTGAATAAACAATAGATCCAGAGGAGCGAATTACTGTGTGGTTGGGTTTACTTTGACACGTGCTTTCTGTACATGCAACTTTTACCGTGACCGTTATTTTGCCACTGGTGTTCGTGATCGTGAAAACAAAAATCAAGGTAACTGTGATCGTGAAAGCTAAAATTTCCCTTCCCGTGATCGTGATGATACCCCCCCTTTGGGGCCCTCTGTCATCACATCCACCACATAATTGTCAGCTCAAAATTAATGTATGTTGCTTTGGTGTTATTTTTGCCGGCCTAACAGATCAACATATCTATGATCAGCAAAAGGACAGCCGTAATCGTGAGTGCTCGTAAAAAAAAAATTAATAACAGTTTGCTCTGAAACCTTAAACATTATTTTGCTTGATGATACCAGATTGCTACAAGCATTTTAAACACATAAACAAACAATAATAAATATGAATCCCAGTACAAATGTCAAAGTATGTAATGAAAACCCCAGCAAAAAGTAAAAGACTGCAAGACGGTTTCGTTTCAAAACGTAGGCTACATCATAAGACAAGTAGAGGTTACATGCCGAGTCTCAGTGATTATTAAAAATAATGGTCGAAGTTAGCGGATCATGAAAAATGCGAGCTTCAGCGAGCTTTTTCATGACCGCGAACTGAGACCATTATTTTTAATAATCACTGAGACGAGGTGTGTAACCTCTTTATTCCTCCTTTCTTCAGTTATTCAAAGAAAACAGGAGTTTTTGTGCGAAAGTTTGATCGAATCCGAATCACTCAACCAGTCAACCTGCGCAGGCGATCGACTAATGCGCGGTTGTATAGTTCCGTGCAAATCATTCCATTCTGTTTACACTTCTTGTCAGTTTCCCTGTTTTGGACTAAAATCAAGTACACAGATATGCTGTTATTCTGCTGTGGCGGTAAAGGCAGATGTTGTGTGTTCTTTTTATGTTTTAGTATCGCTTAAGATTACCCGCTATTACGAGCTAGTCGTGTGACAGAGAGTTTTCTTGCACACGAGACTGTAGATGTTTCACGACGGCTTTAGCCGGAGTGAAACAGCAGCAGTCGAGTGTGCAAGAAAACTCTCTGTCACACGACTAGCTCGTAATGGCGATTATGTCTCACAGCTTCAACAGAGGAGAGAACAAACACGTTTTGCGTACTCACGCTTGATAAACCTAAACACAGGAGCAGCCATTGTGGAGAGATCTACTTTTTGACGAAAGTGACCGAACAACTATAAATGACGTCTCGGAATATGTGAATGACGTCACAGTCATCGTCACAGTCTGTATCTTTTGAAGCATCGCAATCTTCATGACGTCTTTCTGTGTCTGCATCCGCGAAATGTTTGTTCTTTCCGGGATCTTTGTCATCTATGTTCACAACTCTGTCCTTATAGTGTCAGACTAACAGGCCTCCTGAGCGAGCCACTTTCCAAGGGCAGCTAAATTCGCGTATGGAAACAGTACTGTCGTCTGGGATGCCGTTTTCAGTATTCTGAGCGTTGAAGAATTTGTAAAGAGAAGAAACGATAACAGCAGGAGAAATAAAAGTCGTGTGTGCATTTTGGGGTTTTTGGGGGGACGATTTCGAGTTTGAATCCGTTCTTGCACATGCTCCAAAGCGCGTAACATACAATCTTGCACACGTTTGCTTTAGTAGTGGCAAAGAAGGAAAGCGTGTGACATAATGTTCTTTCGTCAAATGGGACTAGCAGACGAACATTTGCACCCGTGTTCCAACGTTAATTACTGTATGAAGTTAAGTTTTCTGGGGAAAATAGTGTATGAAACCGCTTTATGTTGTTTAAATTGATGAGATGTGTGCATTTGGTTGCGTGTGATCTGTTTATAAAATGAAATATTGTTAAAAACTGACCGTCGGATTGCAGTCAGTGTTGTCGAAGAAACTGCGTTAAAAGAAGGGGAACTACTCTTGTCGCTAGAGTATGAGTTACTTGCCTTGGGAATTTGCTTGTGATGAACGGTTTGTACACGGCAGATCTAGATTCAGAAAACAACCGAACTCATGGATTTTATATGGAGATTCATGTGTTCAGGCCTGTAGTTGTTAATTTAAATGCGGTATGTTTGTATCGTTTGCTCCAGAAATGTATACTTCGTACATTAGAGCGTTCGGAACTTTTCAGTCCCAAAAGTAGTACCGAAACAGAACAGCTTCTCAACCCATTGCACTATCGAGGATTCAGGCTGTTGCTGGCTCGTTATTTGTTTGGTTGCTGGGTCATTATCGAAAAATAACTAGCTCTACAAGTTTACAGAGGTAAAGAAGCAGAGGGGGGAATAAGTAGAGGTTACATGCCGAGTCTCAGTGATTATTAAAAATAATGGTCGAAGTTAGCGGATCATGAAAAATGCGAGCTTCAGCGAGCTTTTTCATGACCGCGAACTGAGACCATTATTTTTAATAATCACTGAGACGAGGTGTGTAACCTCTTTATTCCTCCTTTCTTCAGTTATTCAAAGAAAACAGGAGTTTTTGTGCGAAAGTTTGATCGAATCCGAATCACTCAACCAGTCAACCTGCGCAGGCGATCGATTAATGCGCGGTTGTATAGTTCCGTGCAAATCATTCCATTCTGTTAACACTTCTTGTCAGTTTCCCTGTTTTAGACTAAAATCAAGTACACAGATATGCTGTTATTCTGCTGTGGCGGTAAAGGCAGATATTGTGTGTTCTGTTTATGTTTTAGTATCGCTTAGGATAATGTTTTTTCGTCAAATGGGACTAGCAGACGAACTTTTGCACCCGTGTTCCAACGTTAATTACTGTATGAAGTTCAGTTTTCTGGGGAAAATAGTGTATGAAACCGCTTTATGTTGTTTAAATTGATGAGATGTGTGCATTTGGTTGCGTGTGATCTGTTTATAAAATGAAATATTGTTGAAAACTGACCGTCGGATTGCAGTCAGTGTTGTCGAAGAAACTGCGTTAAAAGAAGGGGAACTACTCTTGTCGGCTAGAGTATGAGTTACTTGCCTTGGGAATTTGCTTGTGATGAACGGTTTGTGCACAGCAGATCTAGATTCAGAAAACAACAACACTCATGGATTTTATATGGAGATTCATGTGTTCAGGCTTGTAGTTGTTAATTTAAATGCGGTATGTTTGTATTGTTTGCTCCAGAGATGTATACTTCGTACGTATAGAGCGTTCGGAACTTTTCAGTCGCAAAAGTAGTACCAAAACAGAACAGCTTCTCAACCCATTGCACTATCGAGGATTCAGGCTGTTGCTGGCTCGTTATTTGTTTGGTTGCTGGGTCATTATCGAAAAATAACTAGCTCTACAAGTTTACAGAGGTAAAGAAGCAGAGGGGGGAATAAGTAGAGGTTACATGCCGAGTCTCAGTGATTATTAAAAATAATGGTCGAAGTTAGCGGATCATGAAAAATGCGAGCTTCAGCGAGCTTTTTCATGACCGCGAACTGAGACCATTATTTTTAATAATCACTGAGACGAGGTGTGTAACCTCTTTATTCCCCCTTTCTTCAGTTATTCAAAGAAAACAGGAGTTTTTGTGCGAAAGTTTGATCGAATCCGAATCACTCAACCAGTCAACCTGCGCAGGCGATCGATTAATGCGCGGTTGTATAGTTCCGTGCAAATCATTCCATTCTGTTAACACTTCTTGTCAGTTTCCCTGTTTTAGACTAAAATCAAGTACACAGATAAGCTGTTATTCTGCTGTGGCGGTAAAGGCAGATATTGTGTGTTCTGTTTATGTTTTAGTATCGCTAAAGATAATGTTCTTTCGTCAAATGGGACTAGCAGACGAACTTTTGCACCCGTGTTCCAACGTTAATTACTGTATGAAGTTCAGTTTTTTGGGGAAAATAGTGTATGAAACCGCTTTATGTTGTTTAAATTGATGAGATGTGTGCATTTGGTTGCGTGTGATCTGTTTATAAAATGAAATATTGTTGAAAACTGACCGTCGGATTGCAATCAGTGTTGTCGAAGAAACTGCGTTAAAAGAAGGGGAACTACTCTTGTCGGCAAGAGTATGAGTTACTTGCCTTGGGAATTTGCTTGTGATGAACGGTGTGTGCACAGCAGATCTATATTCAGAAAACAACCGAACTCATGGATTTTATATGGAGATTCATGTGTTCAGGCCTGTAGTTGTTAATTTAAATGCGGTATGTTTGTATTGCTTGCTCCAGAGATGTATATTTCGTACGTATAGAGCGTTTTGAACTTTTCAGTCGCAAAAGTAGTACCAAAACAGAACAGCTTCTCAACCCATTGCACTATCGAGGATTCAGGCTGTTGCTGGCTCGTTATTTGTTTGGTTGCTGGGTCATTATCGAAAAATAACTAGCTCTACAAGTTTACAGAGGTAAAGAAGCAGAGGGGGGAATAAAAGAGAATAAATGTATGTACAGACCACAAAGCGTTTATCTCAAAAAGTCACACACAAAAATCGAACAATAACAAAACATTGGAAGTATAAAAAACGCTCGCGCTGGACCCGAGTACTCTTCAGACATTCACACACACACACACACACACACACACACACTCTCTCTCCCTCACTCCTTCTCTCTCTCCCTCTCTCTCTCTCTCACACACACATACCCACCCACCCACCCACATCTCCATTCTAAAACACGTCACGTTCCAAATCAAAAGACGACATTCTATTTTCTTACGTCACTATTCTTGGTTTACGGTAACATTCGGCGGCTTTGCTACGAGTATGGCATAGTCTTAGTTTGCCGAGACCTTGCACCGTTTTATCAGACTGCCTGGCTGGCTGTTGCACCGCGAATTCCTCCCACCGCCAAGTCGGTTTTTTGTGGTTTATTTCGCATTTAGGTCCCAGGTAACATTATGAAGTTTTAATACGATCAATCGGACCTATTATCAAGTTAGTGTATCAACTTTTGAACGAACTGCGCCCAGTAGTTTCCCAGCAATAAGCTGTTAAGTCGAGACACACACACAGACAGACAGACAGACAGACAATTAAAGTCTGCTGGACCCTTGTACTCGGGGATAATTATTAAGTATACACGTGGCCAATCAAATTTGACCTATGATCCATCCATAATTTTCAATGCACTTTTCTTCGGACAAAGGTATTAAAAAACATAAATCGTTTGTTGTAAGAAAAGTATCTTCGGTAAAAGGAGGCACAGATAACAGCTTTTCCTCTAACAGGGAAATTTGAATTATCATGCAAACATTCTCCAATGACTTTTTTTGTCTGTGACCACTGCACCTTTTTCTGCTTCTTTGTCTTGGTCTTGTTTAGCTCTTAAGTTTGGTGGACTTGGGATAGAACTTAAATCCAATTCTCAGATCTTTGAACACAAGTAATAGGCCTATATAATGAAGAATCCACATTTGCAATGTAAGATAATACGACGTGAAATGAGCGATCAAAACTTAAAAAACAAACACATGCGTAGAAAATGTCTGCATAAAAATCAAAAACAAAACAGCAAGCGTTTCAAATTCACTAAGTGCAAAATTCATTAAAGTTTATGGAAAGCTAAACACACACACACACACACACACACACACACACACACACACACACACACACACACACACACACACACACACACACACATTCCCTAGAAATTTGGTATATCGGTCTTTGAAGTGGACACAAAAGATACTTATTCCCCCCTCTGCTTCTTTACCTCTGTAAACTTGTAGGGGTAGTTATTTTTCGATAATGACCCAGCAACCAAACAAATAACGACCCAGCAACAGCCTGAATCCTCGATAGTGCAATGGGTTGAGAAGTTGTTCTGTTTCGGTACTACTTTTTGCGACTGAAAAGTTCCGAACGCTCTAATGTACGAAGTATACATCTCTGGAGCAAACAATACAAACATACCGCATTTAAATTAACAACTACAGGCCTGAACACATGAATCTCCATGTAAAATCCATGAGTTCGGTTGTTTTCTGAATCTAGATCTGCCGTGCTCAAACGTTCATCACAAGCAATTTCCCGCAAGGCAAGTAACTCATACTTTGTCTAGCGACAAGAGTAGTTCCCCTTCTTTTCACTCAGTTTCTTCGACAACAGACTGCAATCCGACGGTCAGTTTTCAACAATATTTCATTTAATAAACAGATCACACGCAACCAAATGCACACATCTCATCAATTTAAACAACATAAAGCGGTTTCATACACTATTTTCCCCAGAAAACTGAACTTCATACAGTTTTTAACGTTGGAACACGGGTGCAAAAGTTCGTCTGCTAGTCCCATTTGACGAAAGAACATTATCCTAAGCGATACCAAAACATATACAGAACACACAATATCTGCCTTTGCCGCCACAGCAGAATAACAGCATATCTGTGTACTTGATTTTAGTCCAAAATAGGAAAACTGACAAGAAGTGTTAACAGAATGGAATGATTTGCACGGAACTATACAACCGCGCATTAATCGATCGCCTGCGCAGGTTGACTGGTTGAGTGAATAGGATTCGATCAAACTTTCGCAAAAAAACCTCCTCTTTTCTTTGAATAACTGAAGAAAGGAGGAATAAAGAGGTTACACACCTCGTCTCAGTGATTATAAAAAATAATGGTCTCAGTTCGCGGTCATGAAAAAGCTCGCTAAAGCTCGCATTTTTCATGATCCGCTAACTTCGACCATTATTTTTAATAATCACTGAGACTCGGCATGTAACCTCTACATATATGTAGCAGACAGGTAATACCAGAGGATAATTTGCCTATTAATTTTGGAACGTTCGCAGCATATATCTGGTTCGATTTTCTCACAGTAAGACACGTTTTATGACTGTCCAAGTTGATCATTGATATTGCAACACGAACTCCTGACCAAAAATACCATTGTGATCTCTGGCCAGATGATCGTAACATTGTTTCTCCGTCGGAAACTTTTTAGTGCACACCCAACAAAAAACTGCACCGCACGCTGTGCAGTGCATCTTGTTACAGCCCGATATCTTTTCAATGGGGCTCTTACAGCCTGGGCAGCCTCTTCGGTTTTTCGGGTCCTTCTTCACCCAGTCTTCGATCCCTTCGCCGGGTTCTTTGCAACTGCGCAGCATACTGCACGACATTCCATCGTGAGCTTGCTGGTGACATGCTGTGCACGTTCGCGATTTGCATTCTGGGCACAGGAAGACATCTGCGCTGCTCTCGCTTGTAACGCGGTACACCATTGGACAGTCGGGCGTGGTGCAGAATCGAGCCTTGTCGCGATTGGCCAGAACAAAATGGGAGAGGGCGGAAGTGGCGAGGGCGGGGATTTTGATGTGACCGAGACGCGACAGAGTGTAGAAGTCCCGCCAGGCAAGGGGAAGGTCACAACCATCCTGGCAGCAAGTGACAGGGAAGATGTGGTCCTTGATGGCAATGCTCACCTGAAAATTGAAAACCACGAATGTTGTTACTGTTGTAGAACTTGTTCGTGTGTTTCTGGAGAAGATTAGTAAGCTAAACCATGCAGGGACCTATATTTAGATCTATGGCTAACCCGTCGCGATATAATCTTCGTGGTTGAAAACAACGTTAAACACCAAATAAAGAAAGAAAGAAAGAAAGATCTATGGCTAAACACATTCAAAAGTGAATAAAAACGGTTATACGCATAAAACCCACTCGTGCGAAAACGCGAGTGTTCATGGGAGTTTGAGCCCAAGAACGCAGAAGAAGAAGAACGACAACAAAAAGAAGGAGAAGAAGAAAAAGAAGGAGAAGAAGAAGAAAAAGTAATGCACAGTAAAGGGCAAGAATAAATATAAGTAAAAGTTGGAGTATGGTGTCCTTATCAACAACAAAGGAGTATGCCAACAATCCTACTTTTTGCTTTACTTTCTGAACCTTTACATCTGCAGTAACCAGATGCGGACCGACAAAATAGTATCTTGCTGACCTGACGCACAATACAGCCTTTGCAGAGAGCATGAGCGCAGACTTCAAGGCGATACAAATCTCCTTTGTCGATGGGACAGAAGCAGGCGGCACAGTCAATGCTGTCGTCTTCTTGATCAGCACTTCGGGTACTGGATGCCTTCAGAGCCTGGTCCGACTCTTCCACCACTTGCTTGGCTTTTTCGATACTCCCTGGTGGGCCCCTCAGCTTCAGTTTGTGTCTGAAACAGGGTGGAGTTATCAAATGACGTTTGGATCTATACGCAACGTACGTGCACCCGTTGGTATGCTGCGGACGAGGGTTGAATCGCAAGGAAACACTCGATCCACGAAGTCTGTGCTCTTGCAAAAGACCCTCCCAATATGAACAGAAATGTCATGGTCAGGACAACAACAACAAGACGGATTTAAGGGATTTTTTGTTAAAGAATCCCAGCTAGTGGCAACAAAACGTTGACGAGGATGAAGTTACAAAATAAATGTAAATGTACTTACACATACATGTAATCTTAATTTTGCAAATGCAGATCGGCTCGGCAACGTTTCGTAAGTGAGTATAGAAGATGATACTAAACTAATAAACTAGTGTCTCACCTACGATAGTCGACGTCAATACTGAGAAGGCCTGTCGCCTGACGCAGCCCATCGAGATCTTCCCCGTGTTTCACGTGCAGCGTCTTCAGCAGTCCTGGAGATCTCCCGTCTCCTCGGAGCATGATCTCCTCCCCCGTTCCTAAAATCGTGTCGTTCAGGTAGCTGTTGATCTTCAGTCTCACTAGAAAACATGCAATGCCATCACTTGTAATGGATGTGAAGTAGAGTTGATCTTCGTTCTCACGGCAGAAAATGCCATTTATTGCGACTTGTGTGGAAAGGTGTTTGAAGACTTAGAAAACGAAACAAAAATGCGTGTCACTGTCAGCAGCAATAAGGATACGATAAGAAATACACAATTTAAGAACGACAGGAAATAGAATACAAGAAGCAAGCACAAGAGTTTGTCCTGAGGTTTCTGTCATTCTCTTTTAAAACGCAACAAACACAAGCTGACTGTACCCACCTTTTGTGCAAGCTTGCGGGGAGCCGTGAATGGAGACGGTCCTCAGACGATTGTCAACGCTGACATAAGCTGACGTCTCCTTCTCGGCCTCTTTCAGCATCTGACGTCCGGCTGACGTCAGCAGATTACCCAAAGCCGGAATGTCTTTGCACTCCAGGACGTCGCCTCTAATGACATCGCTGAGAAAGGATCTGGCCTGGACCAGATCAGAAATATCATCGGCTTTGAGACAGATGAGTCGGTTGTTGCCTGCCAGTTCCTTCACGGTTACCTCTACGTCCATGTCAGCCAGTTGTCGAGCAATGAGATCATCAAGCTCAGTTTTGCAGACGTCATACACAGGCTGAGGAACTCGCAGGGTGGCGGAGATGATGGGCTCTACCTCAACCTTTGCGCCTCCCAGTGTGAAATCAACTCGAAGAGCTCTGCAAGCTTCCAGGCCTTCAATGGGGTCGCTGAAGCGAGCCTCGCCCAGAAACATAGCCGTCTTCTCCGTCTTTGGCGAGAAGACCGTGACGGTCACTCTCGAAGCAGTCAAATGTCGTTCGATCTTGGCCTTGATTTGATCTTCAAACCGTTTGAGTTCCTGCTTGTCAGTCCCGCCGCAGGGATCTCTAGAGACTGAAACACTCTCCACGATGTCGGGCGCATCCTCGCTCTCGCCGATCGTGTGCAGGACGGTGCGTTTGATGAGGTCCTCGGTCACCTCAGCAGGCAGTTGAGTCAGGTACAAACTGTTTTCGTCCTTCTTATTGATCTTGACACGAACGAGGTTCCCTCCGATGTACACGTTGCTTATGGCGAGACACTTGGAGATGTAGGCTGGAGAGACAGCAACAAACCCAAAGCCCTTAGCTCGGCGGCGGTTCCAAGACAGACGAGCCTTGAACTCAGCGTTGTACTTGGTCAGACGGCGGTGTTCTAGTTCAGCCACGTCGTGATCGTCATCTTTGGAACCTTTTACCGCAGCGGCAGCCTCAGCCGTTGTCCTGAACACCACGCAGCCCCAGTTCTTCCCGCCCTGAAACTTGCGGCAGTAACTGATCTCTCCATACGCCTGAAACTTCTGCTTGATGGCTTCTTCTGTGAGATCATTGGAGGGACTTGAGATGAAGACCTTCCTGGTCTCATGCGGCATGAGGATGTCTGTGATCTGTGCTCCCTGGCCCAGTAGAACACGGACGCCTGACTGTTCAGATCCTACAGATGCCTCTTGGACCTCTCGCTGCAGATCCTTCACAGCGGTGTCAATCGTCTGCCTCAGCTTGTTCTCAAGGGTTTTCACGCTGTCAGTCATATCAGTGCTGAATACTTTCACCTCGCCTGTTTCCCGACTGGCCTCCAGGACAATGACTGAAGATGATTCTGCGGAAGCAATGGTTTCTTGAAGCTCCTTGATGTTCGTGAAGCGGGGACCGACTACAGCAAAGAAGGCATGCGAACCAGCAGCTTGCGTGAAGACGTTTTGCAGTGTCTTCTTCCGGACTTCCTCTGCGTCAAACCCAAAGTGCTCTTTCTTAAGCTGCCTGACCAGGGAGTCATCTACAGGCGTGATGCCAGTGATGAAGTCACGTGAGGTCTGCAGTAGCTGGTCGAAGACCACCCATTCCGGGTAGCTACCCAGGGAGCAGAGCGCTGAGGACGGGTGGAAGAAAACCCGTTTGGAAGCCTGGGCAGCAAAGTAGCCAGCTTTTTCTCGCCCAAGGAAATGACAGAGGTTTTGTGCATTGCAAATGAACAGCATCTTTTTCAACGCATCCAGTGTGCCTGTGTCCTCGGAGAGTTTGTGGGTCACCTGCAACTCCAGGTCGTTCTTCAGCAGCTTGCATACGTCATTGACCGTGTCCCTGACACCTCGGATGACCTTGACGTTGATCGAGTTTTCAACGCACCACTTGTTTTTCTGCTTCTCCTCTACCCCCTGCCATGCCTTGAAGACCTCCAGTGACGTCAGACTGTCGCCACCATTGTGGCTGAACGTCAGCTTGGCTTTATCTAGATTGGCGTGCTCTGCCTCCGTCACGCCTCTGTAAAACAGACCGCTACCGGCACTTACAAGGGCGGCAAGAACAATAGCATCAAAGAGCAGACCACAGTCGCGACCGTGCAATGTCATTAGTCCAAGCTTTGGATCGAAGGGCAGCCTAGCAATCCATCTTCCTTTGTCAGTGATGACGTTCTCCTGCATGGCCCCCAGCTGATGCAGGGTCTTCAAAGCAGCATCTATGGCTTCCTGGCTCGGCGACTGCACAAAATCGTACATGTCAGGCGTGACACCGAGCTCCGCAAGCTTCAGCAGAGCATGTCCGAGGTGAGTCTTGAGGATTTCAGGCAGGCTGATGACATCCATGGCCTGGAAGCTGTGCTGGGAGTACAGCCTGTAGCACTTTCCCGGAGCGGTTCTTCCCGCCCTGCCCTTCCTCTGTTCCGCAGAGCTCTGACTTATCACGGTGACGTTGAGAGATCGCAGGTTCCTCTTGGGGTCGTAACGCATCTCCTTGGCAACGCCGGTGTCCACTACGTACTTGATGCCGTCGATGGTGATGGAGGTCTCCGCGCAGTTGGTGGCGAACACGATCTTTCTCTTGTTCCTCTCCAAGGGTTCAAAAACCTTCTGTTGCTCGTCAGCCTGTAGCTGCCCGTGCAGTTGAAGGCACTTGAAGTCTGTACGGTCTGCCATCCTCTGCTGAAATGTGTCGCAGCATCTCTGGATCTCCACGGCTGATGTGAGGAAGACCAGGATATCTCCTGGTGGCTCTTTCTCGTGTATTTCTACAGCTTTGTTGACGGCAGCCTCCGTGTAATTCCCAAAGTCGTTCTCTTCCTCGCTGACAGAGTCTTGCCACACCACATCCACCGGAAAGGCCCTGCCACTCACGCGCAGGACAGGACAGTTGTTACCAAAGAAACGAACGAAGACTTGTGGATCAATAGTGGCAGAGGTGATGATGACTCTGAGGTCGGGCCTTCTCGCCATGCATCTCTTGACCATGGTCAGCAGGATGTCGGTAAAGAGACTCCGCTCATGAGCCTCGTCCACCACGACACACGAAAACGCCTTGAGGTCTGGGTCCGTCAGGCACTCGTTCAGCAGTGCGTGGTCCGTCATGTACATCACTTTGGTGGAGGGGGAGGTCTTCGCTCTGCTGCCTACCTTGTAGCCCACGTCCTTCCCCACGTTGGTGGCAAGCTCCTGTGCCACGTGTGTCGCCAGGGAAGAGGCGGCCACTTTACGGGGCTGGGTGCACACGATGGCGCCTCGGTCAGCAAGGCCAGCTTCGAGCAAATACTGCACCACTTGAGTGGACTTGCCGGACCCTGTCTCTGCCAGCAGGACGGACACAGGATTTTGCCGCACCAGTTCTACGACTTCCTGACGACGAGCGTACATGGGCAGGGCCTTTTCCAGCCTGCAGCACTCCACCCCGAGCTGCTTTCGTAATGCCTGGCCTTCCTTCTCGTAGTTGTCTCCTTGCAGAAGAGTGCCGAGTTTTTGTCGAAAACCGTCCAAGGCTGCGTTGAACTCTCTCTTCTGTCTCTGGAGTTCTTCCAGTTTGTGTTCCAGGGCAGCGATCTCTTCGAGCGTGTTCTTTGCTGTGTACAAGTCAGACAACTTCTCTTTGGCTTTGTCGATCTTCTCCTGCGTTTCGATTAGCTTCTGATTGTGGGCGCGCACTACCTGTTCTGACCTGGCGTCGAACTCGCGCTCTATTACTCTCCTCAGTTCTCTCTTCGCCTTCTCTGTGTTCTGGCGATGTAGCTCAGCAGGTAGGAAGTCGTCGAAGCTGCAATCTATGAGGGGCGTGAAGCGCGTTCTGTCCTTGAGGATGAGGTTCCTGAGTTTCTTGGCCATGATCTTGCTATTGCAGGTGAGTGTGCAGAAAGTGAACACGTCGCTGTGTCTGATGCACGTCTCTGTCGGGGTCAGCTCCACGCCTGGCATGTTCACTTTTGCAGTCAGCACGTCACTCAGGACCCGTATGTCACGGATGACGTCATGAATTCTGACGTAAACGTTCGTTTGCTGAGGGGCAAGCTTCTTGCGTGCGGGAACAGTGTGTGGAGGTTTTCTTGTCCTTTGTCTTGCCTGTGTTTCAGGATCATTTTTATTTTTCCTGTGTGGCTGGTTTGGGTTTTCTTGCAGGTCTTGTCGTAATTCGTCTCCGTCCGACAAAGTTCTTGCTGTGTTACGGCGATGAAAAGACATTTCTATTATCTTTCCGTTCCTTTCTTTTCTTTCTTTCTTCCGTTATCTTTTTCTTTCTTTCTCAATTTTCTTTTCTATTCCCTTATCTCTTCTCCTTTGTTGAATGTGGTCGAATGTACTGAACTGTCATCAAACTTCAAGTACAGTGCTGAAACAGGAAATGATCGAAACAGCTAGGTCCAAAATGCGGCATGAGCGTAAACTAGTATAGCCTACTACAAACTATAATTTCACTCACCAAATCAGTGGCAAATAAGCAAAAACAACACGCAAGGTAGCTTAAAATATGCTTCATGTTCAGCGTTATTGCCCGTTTGCCTTACGCCTGAGACCAGGTTTTTCGAAAATATCTCGCGATCTACACATATTTTGCAATATGGATAAGAACATAATAAGTACGTCAAAAGTATACCTAATTTTATTTACATTTACTTCAATCATTACTTTCCTCTGGTTAATTATTTCTTCATAAAGACTACTTAAAATGACTCAAATGTTTCCCCCTTACCAGGCCTCTACAAACATGCAGGTCATTTTTGTTTTTCCCTGTGCCGTATTAGCATACTCGTGTATCTCGTGCTGACATGATACATGTCACACTAACACCAAAGCTTTCTAAGGGGTTCAGAGCACTGGCCGTTGACAAGAAAAGTACTGAATTGCCGTCGAACAGGGAGCATCGAGGGGCCAGTAAAAGATCCATGCGGGTTGACGTTGTGTGTGTGTTGTGTGTGTGTGTGTGTGAGTGTTCTCCATCTGTCAGTTTTGATAACGGTCAGCCAGTATATGTATTTGACTTTCTGTGTCTATTTGCATGTACTTGTCAGTGAACGCATTTATGTAGATGTATGCACACACACACACACACACACACACACACACACACACATACAAACACACATACAAACACACATGCACGCACGCACACACACGCACACACACACATACACCACTAGTGCTAGTGTGTGATAGGGTTCGTGTCCGTCTGAAGATGTTAGTTTCTTTGTTAGTCCTATGCTGACAACTCTTTGACAAGCGCTTAGAACTGTACCCACGGAATACGCGCTATATAGCTTCATTTTGATTGATTGATTGACCACCACCACCACAAGAACCACACACATACACAAACAATCTCTCTCTCTCTCTCTCTCTCTCTCTCTCTCTCTCTCTCTCTCTCTCTCAGTCTCTTCAGCTCTTTCTCGCACACGCTGGAGCAACATAGATAGAACACTATATCTATGAGGCAGGAAAGCTTTCAGCATTTGAGACAACCCCAAGTGTTCGATGCGAGCAAAACCCGACACAGTCCTACCTGGATGACTCAAACATTACGCCATGAAATGCACGAGTTTGACCTCTATTTTGCAAAACTGGTCCAGGGGCCCTGGCAAGGGCCCACATTTTATCATCTGGTACAGGATATTATGAAGACCTAATTATACCAATGTGCCTATAGTCTACACACGTAAACTCCTGTTAGGTATACTTTATGGGAACATATTTTCTTCTGTTTGTAGCTGGCGAGATATTTGTGAAAAACCTGGTCTCAGGCGTTGTCACGATCGGGTGACAGAGACCAAGAAAGTGTCACTCAGTGGAGTGCCTGTTCTTGGTCGATTATGATAGAAAGCGCCTGTACGTGATATTGGGCTACAGCAGAGGTTGCTGACAGTGCTCAATGAACACGGATGGTTTGCTGCGCACGAGTTTTACAGTGGAGGTTTCTGCTGTCATAGGGCTGACGGTTTTTCGCTGACAGCGCGCACGGGATTTTCACGGATTGAGTTTCTCGTGTCTTTTTTCTGCTTGGGAGGCAGAATTGTGTATAGCTGGACTGGTTTTGTGACAAGGTCAGTCACGTGTTATTGGCTAGGTTGTCTGAGAGAGACACAAGGGCGGCGCACTTGACACCCAGCGGCAGAAGGGGAAGGATCTAATACACAGTTTCTAGAGTATGATGGTTTTTCACCGAATATTGTATTCGGCACTCTAGGGGAGCTTCCACTAGTTTTTCCTGTCTCACTGCCAGTACTTTGCTGAGGACAAGTCAACATTCCTTCGTCGGCGATGGCTTTCGCATAAGGATTCGACAAGGGGTTCTGGAGGTTTTTGGTCACTGTTGACGAACAGAGGCTGTTCCAGGGAGGAGGCGGACTTTGCTTCCATTGAGAGTACAATCATAGGCTTTTGAGCCTTCGTTCGTTTCTTTCGGTTTCCTGTAACCGCTGCACGGCTGCCTTTGACGGGACACTGCTAGCTGCAGACGTTGGAGCTGGGACCTGAGGAAACTACGCTAACCGGCTAACCAGCAGACCGGCTAACCAGCAGACCGGCTAACCAGCAAACCGGCTAACCAGCAACACGGCTAACCAGCAACCCGGCTAACCAGCATACCGGCTAACCAGCATACAGAAAGAAAGCTAAGTGCACCGTGTCTTACGCACCCCGTTGACCACCGTTGTCTTTTCCTTATCTGTGATTTCATTGGAGTAGTGACAACGTGGGGTGTGTGACCCCTGCATGAACTAGAGCTTTTTGAACAGAACATTCTCATTTTGACTGTATTTACACGGGTTCAGCGTGTTACTATAATTTTCTATATACTACTGGCATTTTGTCAGTGACCACGGGTTTTTTACGTGTTGAGAACGTAAAAGGAACATATTTTGAGTGAAGGCTCGAGGGAGGTGGCGAGTTTATACATAAACAGGCGTCTGAAACTTATACTTTTGTTGACTCTATTTAATTGTATGACTGCGAGAGTGGATCGTGGTGTGGTTAGTTAATTAGTAGTAATTAACCGGTTCATAATCACCTTAAGTGATATATTGAAACGTGACACATGGGGGCCAAGCCGGGATTTACTCAGTTAATTTCCAACTGATAAAGACCCACCAATTAAGGATAACTAAGAGCAGATAATCTCGTCAGTGCTCGACCTATTTTCTGCTTGGTGCTACCCTTTTTTGTATAGTTTTGATCATATACCACACCTTAAGCGATTCACATCTTGCAGGAAATGTAAATTGTAATTTGTGAGTTATTGTATGCGCTAACTGTGATTACTACCCTTTCCTTTGTTTGTGAATCTTTGTTGTTGTACGTTCAGAGTTTTCCGTTGCAGAGAGCTGAGCGGGGTTAGCGGATTTGTTATTCGTTTTACTCAGTTTTCTCTACATTGTTGTTTCGCATTCTGTAACAGGTTACATTTCTACCGTCTTGTTTTACTTGGATTTTTCTCCATATTTTGACTTTGTTGGAATTTTGGGGGGGAAGGGTCCGAGGACTTCTGTCCTAACCAAGGCTGTGGGAAACACTCTGTTTCACCGCAAAAAGCAGCCGATAAAGTAGGCCACGGCTGTGGGAAACACTTTGTTTCACCGCAGAAAGCAGCCATAAAGTAGGCTACGCGATTTGTTCTACACCGTTTGGATTTTTCTTCTGCATTTTCCGGTTGCTGGATTTTTGTATCCACCGCTTTCGTCACCGCGTATTCTAGCTATAGCTGCGTTATACTGACTTTGTTGATAAAGCTTTGCTAAACTAACCATGGCTACAGGGGGATCTCCTACGAGGAGAATAACTTTCGAGACTCCTGGCAGCGAGCAACCGACTGAGCGAGACGCACGCGTTAGAGCCCGAAGCGTTCTAAAACGCTTAGAAGTAGAACGGAAGGAAGAATTTGAGCGACTGACAAGAAAAGAAGAACGTGACCGACAGGACAAGAAGGACGAACTTGACAGACAAGAAAGGGAACGACAGGCTGAACGAGACAGACAGGAAAGGAAAGAAGAACGTGACAGACAGGAAAGGAAAGACGAACGAGACAGACAGGAAAAGAAAGACGAACTTGACAGACAAGAAAGAGAACGAGACAGACAAGAAAAGAAAGACGAGCTTGAGAGACAAGAACGACAGGCCGAACTTGACAGACAGGAAAAGAAAGACGAACGTGACAGACTAGACCGGAAGGATCAGGCGGATCGCGATCACCAGCTAGAGCTAGCTAGGCTACAGGCCGAGAAGGGTACGCTTACTCAGGCTAGCGCGCCGACGTTTGTTGCCGACCGTACGAGACTGCCGACGTTCGACGATGACAAGGACGAGCTCGACGACTTTTTACGCCGGTTTGAGCGCATTGCATCTGACCAGAAGTGGGAAGAGGCCACGTGGGCTAGCCGCCTTAGCACCTGCTTGAAAGGACGCGCATTGCAGCTCTACAATGCTTTGGATGACGACGAGGCGAGAGACTATCAGGCACTTAAGAAGGCGTTACTCCAGCGCTTCAACCTGACTGCTGAAGCCTACCGACGACGTCTGCGTAACAGCAAGAGACTGAGCGGCGAGCTGAGTCATCAGTTTGTGGCACGCCTTAATCTCTACCTGCGGCGCTGGGTGGAGATGGCCGAAAAGGACTGGACCGTCAACGACCTTGCCGACCTCATTGTCATGGAGCAACTGATGTCCAGCCTGCGACCTGAGGTGGTGACCTTCGTGCAGGAACACCAGCCAAAGACTACTCAGGAGGCAGCCGACTGGATCAGAGTACACGAGGACGCCCAGGCGATCTCCGGCAAATCTTCAGGCTCACGGCCGGGAAAATCGGGAAATTCGGGTTCTTCAGGACCCAAGGACGGGAAGGACGATCAGGGACACAAAGGATCAGGTTCCAGAACTGACATCCAGTGTTACTACTGCAACAAGCGGGGCCACGTGAAGAAGGACTGCCACAAGAGACAGGCTGACCAGAAGGGCGTACACTTTGTTGGCAGTGAGGAGTTAAGGGATGTCACGAGCTCATGCACAATTCCACAACTCTGCGTTCCGTGCTCCAGGAAACATTTCCAGCCCCACTGCAACGTCTATGTTAACGGAGTGAAGGGCGAAGGTCTGCGGGACACAGGGGCAGACATGATAGTGGTTCGGGCGAGTCTAGTTCCAGCTATGGCCTACACAGGAGACAGCATCAGGGTGAGAATGGCCGAGGCATCTCACGCTTACGACTTGAACACGGCAGTGATCAAGGTCGTAACACCGTTGTTCACGGGGACCATTGTGGCCGTCGTCATGGACGATCCTCCATGCGACCTGCTCATCGGAAACCGGGTTCAGTTTGTGGACGGCGTCACCAGGGAGGTTCCCGTTTATCGGTCTCCCGACGTCATTTCAGTGCTCACGCGGGCACAGGCGGAGCGAGAGGACAAACCTCTCAAACCCCTACCTGCTGCACGAGCTGCCCTGGGGAACGTGACCCCCGCGCTTCTCGCGAAGGCTCAGGCATCTGATCCGACATTAGCAACTCCTCGGGAGCACGCGAAGTCGGGGAAGGTGAAGCTGAGCGGGAAGCATGGGAGGTCAAAGTTCCTCAGGGACAAGAAGTTGCTCTACCGGGAGTTCAGCAACCAAGAAGGTACATTCAAACAGGTTGTCGTGCCTCGCGAGTTTCGCGAGGGTGTCATGGCAACGGCACACGACTCGATTCTGGGAGGTCATCTTGGTACCAAGAAGACCACGGATCGTGTCTGGCGCCACTTTTACTGGCCAGGCATCTGCACGGATGTCCGACGTTTCTGTGCGTCCTGCGATAAGTGCCAGAAGGTGGTTGCCAAAGGAAGGGTGAGGAAGGTCCCCTTGGAGAAGATGCCGCTCATCGACGAACCCTTTCGTCGGGTGGCAGTGGACATCATCGGGCCCATCTTGCCTGCGTCTGAGGACGGAAACAGATACATTTTGACCATGGTGGACTACGCTACTCGATACCCAGAGGCGATCCCTCTGAAATCGATTGAAGCCACGCGAGTAGCTGAGGCTCTGGTTACTATGTGGTCCCGGCTGGGGATTCCATCAGAGGTACTCACCGACAGAGGCACGCAGTTCACGGGAGGAGTGATGGCGGAGGCAGCACGACTGCTATCACTGGAGCAGCACTTCACCACTCCTTACCATGCTCAGTGCAACGGACTGGTGGAAAGGTTCAATGGCACCTTGAAGACCATGCTGAGGAAACTAGCTCAGGAGAAACCACGCACGTGGGACAGGTACATCCCAGCATTGCTTTTTGCATACCGCGAGGTTCCTCAGGAGAGCTTGGGCTTTTCCCCATTTGAGTTGTTGTACGGCAGACAGGTACGCGGTCCCATGGCTATCCTGCGTCAAGCCTGGACGGACGAAGAAGCTGACGAGGAGGTGCAGACGACAGCGACCTACATAGTAGAACTCAGGAACAGGATTGAAGAGACCTGCAAACTGGCTCAAGAGAACCTGGGAAGAGCAGCACAGCGTTATGCGCGAGGATTCGACCGCAAGGCACGGCCGCGCAGCTTCAAGATTGGAGAACGGGTGTTGCTACTTCTACCTGTCAAACACAACAAGCTACAACTGCAGTGGCAAGGACCTTTTGAGGTGACAGCGAAAGTGGGCCAGAACGACTACAGGATCGTCATGAACGGGAAAGCACGCCTGTACCACGCCAACCTGCTGCGCGCCTACATAGAGAGGACTGCCTACGGGGAAAAGGACAAAGTGACAGAAGCAGTTGCTGTCGTGATGGACGAGACAACGGAAGAACAGGGAGGAGGACGTGTACCAGTTTGTCCGTTGGAGGCTAGTGAGGATCACACGGACGTGCACATCTCACCTGATCTTGGGGACGACCAGCAGGCGGACCTGCAAGAGATCCTGAAGGATGCAGCACGGGTCCTTACAGACATACCACTTCAGACGCATCTAGAGGAGTTTACCTTCGACTTGCTGGAGAAGCAGCCAGTGAGGACGAAGCAGTATCCCATGCCTCATGCCCAGAAGGAGGTGGTCAGGAAGGAAATCGCCGACATGACAAAGTTGGGCGTCATCGAGCCAGCGAACTCTCCCTACAGTTCTCCAATTGTGCTTGTGAAGAAGAAGGATGGACGCGTCAGGTTCTGTGTCGACTACCGGAAGCTGAACAAGATTACGGCGTTTGACGCGGAACCCATGCCTGATGTGGACTACCTCTTCAGTCACTTGGCCAAGGCCAAGTATTTTTCAAAATTAGACCTCACCAAGGGATACTGGCAAATTCCAGTTGCCGAGGAAGATCGCCCAAAGACTGCATTTACCACTCCATTCGGCCAGTTCCAGTGGACAGTCATGCCTTTTGGTCTACAGAATGCAGGTGCCGTCTTCACTCGCATGATGAGGAAACTTTTGGAACCATTGAAGCGCGAGGACATCAGCAGTTTCATCGACGATGTGCTGATCGCGACTGAGACATGGACTGAACATCTCGACGCCCTGCGCGACGTGTTCGGAAGGTTGAAGGACGGAAATCTGGGAGCTAAACCGTCCAAGTGCTTCTTGGGATTTCGGGAATTGTCTTTCCTGGGTCATGTTGTCGGCGAGGGATTGCTCGTTCCAGAGGACGACAAGATCCAGAAGATTCGGGAGGCGGAGCCACCGCGCACGAAGAAAGAAGTCAGGTCTTTCCTGGGCCTAGCCAGCTTCTACAGACGCTTCATCCCGCACTTTGCCGAAATCGCACTACCACTGACCAACCTTACCAAGAAACTACAACCGACCGTTGTAGTGTGGACTGAGGAATGCAGCTCCGCATTCAACACCCTGAAGAGGCGACTCACCAGTCAGCCTATTCTCCGACTACCAGACCTGAACAAGGACTTCGTGCTGAGGACAGACGCTTCAGGGAAGGGACTTGGGGCAGTGTTGCTTCAGGAGACAGAGGGGTTTTTGCACCCTGTTTGCTTCGCCAGCCGTAAGCTGACCTCGGCCGAGGCAGCGTATGCAACGGTTGAACGCGAGTGTCTCGCCATTGTCTGGGGCATCCAGAAGTTCGAAGCGTACCTGTACGGACGACCTTTCTGTCTGGAGACGGACCATCAACCTCTGCAATATCTTCAGGTTGCAAGGTTGGCAAACGCCAGACTTATGCGCTGGGCGTTGATTCTCCAACCGTACCAATTCACGGTACGCGTCATTCCGGGCGCCAACAATGTTGGAGCTGACTTTCTCTCTCGGGCTGTAGAGGAGAACATGACTGTGAGCGAAACCGAGGTTTCGTCTTGAAGAGGGGAGGTGTGTCACGATCGGGTGACAGAGACCAAGAAAGTGTCACTCAGTGGAGTGCCTGTTCTTGGTCGATTATGATAGAAAGCGCCTGTACGTGATATTGGGCTACAGCAGAGGTTGCTGACAGTGCTCAATGAACACGGATGGTTTGCTGCGCACGAGTTTTACAGTGGAGGTTTCTGCTGTCATAGGGCTGACGGTTTTTCGCTGACAGCGCGCACGGGATTTTCACGGATTGAGTTTCTCGTGTCTTTTTTCTGCTTGGGAGGCAGAATTGTGTATAGCTGGACTGGTTTTGTGACAAGGTCAGTCACGTGTTATTGGCTAGGTTGTCTGAGAGAGACACAAGGGCGGCGCACTTGACACCCAGCGGCAGAAGGGGAAGGATCTAATACACAGTTTCTAGAGTATGATGGTTTTTCACCGAATATTGTATTCGGCACTCTAGGGGAGCTTCCACTAGTTTTTCCTGTCTCACTGCCAGTACTTTGCTGAGGACAAGTCGTCAACATTCCTTCGTCGGCGATGGCTTTCGCATAAGGATTCGACAAGGGGTTCTGGAGGTTTTTGGTCACTGTTGACGAACAGAGGCTGTTCCAGGGAGGAGGCGGACTTTGCTTCCATTGAGAGTACAATCATAGGCTTTTGAGCCTTCGTTCGTTTCTGTCGGTTTCCTGTAACCGCTGCACGGCTGCCTTTGACGGGACACTGCTAGCTGCAGACGTTGGAGCTGGGACCTGAGGAAGCTACGCTAACCGGCTAACCAGCAGACCGGCTAACCAGCAGACCGGCTAACCAGCGAACCGGCTAACCAGCAACCCGGCTAACCAGCAACCCGGCTAACCAGCATACCGGCTAACCAGCATACAGAAAGAAAGCTAAGTGCACCGTGTCTTACGCACCCCGTTGACCACCGTTGTCTTTTCCTTATCTGTGATTTCATTGGAGTAGTGACAACGTGGGGTGTGTGACCCCTGCATGAACTAGAGCTTTTTGAACAGAACATTCTCATTTTGACTGTATTTACACGGGTTCAGCGTGTTACTATAATTTTCTATATACTACTGGCATTTTGTCAGTGACCACGGGTTTTTTACGTGTTGAGAACGTAAAAGGAACATATTTTGAGTGAAGGCTCGAGGGAGGTGGCGAGTTTATACATAAACAGGCGTCTGAAACTTATACTTTTGTTGACTCTATTTAATTGTATGACTGCGAGAGTGGATCGTGGTGTGGTTAGTTAATTAGTAGTAATTAACCGGTTCATAATCACCTTAAGTGATATATTGAAACGTGACAGGCGTAAGGCAAACGGGCAATAGGCAGTTCCAATTAAAATGTAGGCCTATATGCACAAAGAAAGTTGATCTTTCAGAGTGGTGATTTGTCCAAAAGCCTGTATCATATGGTTAACACCACAGGAGCTTGTATCAAAGCGCCGGTCGATTTACTCCTTTATCTTTCCTTGTCTATATTACTACTAAATGTAGTATATTTACTAGACCGGCGCTTTGATACAAGCTCCTGTGATCAACACCATATGTCTGCATTTGACTCTTATGATGCCTGTATGGTTGCCTAAGTGTAGTACTTGATTAGTAATGATCTGAAACCAACAAGACGAAATTACTTGATTCAGACGCTTTTCTGTGCAATACTTTAAACTCCTGGCTAAAGCAGCTCGATTGTGTGATCCGCACGCCTGTGGGTAGGCAAAAAATGTCTTGACTTGAATGCTTTCGGAACGACACAGCGAGTATCTGATTTGTCATGTGTTTGCTAAAGAAATGTAACTCTGTTTCCAGCAGACGCCTTTCTTTTGGCAGAGCCTGTCGGATTTTCCTTGAAACGTCGACGAATATATATGAGCCTGTGCCAAAACGTGGTCAGCAAGAAGATAGGCCTACCTACCTTTCAAGAATAATTTCTCTTTATGAAACCAGCAAGTTACTAATAGCACCACTCCTTCTGAAAGTAAACCCTTCAGAGAGATAGTACAGATAATTTCATCAGTTTTTATCAATCAGTGAATTGGAATGTCTCGAAAAGGTTATTAGAATGCCCCAAAATGACAAAATCCGACACTTTCAAAGTGGGACATTTGACACATAGCTATTTCATTGTTTTGTAAGACCATGTATGCTCATTGGAAATTAAATTTCTTGATTGTATTTCTATGAGTGTATAATGAGGATTTGCTCAAATCAAATGAGCTTGCTTGCACCCAAAACATGTTTGAATATTTATGAGAAATTTGAGTTTTAAAAGTGGCGTGTCAACTGTAACGGTTCATGTCCTACATTTCTCAAATTTAAGACTGCAATTTTCTTATTTAATTATATATTTGATAGCTTTCAGTACATTAACATCAAGAAAACAGCCTTTACATTGAAGCCTCATGACAAAAGAAAAACTCAGATGTCATTTCTACACTCTTATTTTTGAAATTTCAAATATTTTATAATTACTGTGTCTTTTCGTTACGATTGACCATTTCCTTATAAAATTCACAATTTGTTTCCTCTCTTTTGAATTACAGTTTAAAATGATAGCTTTTATTCACACCTGCCTGAACAAAACTTAGTTGAAAGGCATGTAGTTATTTTAGGCTACAAAATAAAATATTTGTACTGTGTCCTCTTTACAGAACCGTTACGATTGACATACTGTGTCTTCAGCAGGCCGTTACGATTGACACACAAAAGTCTAAAAATCACCCAAAGCAGCATGTGTCTTGCTTCCCCTTTTGCACAGTTCCTGTGGTTGGTATTCTTAATGATAATTGAGAAAGATTTCAATGTGGTGTCTCAATTGATGTCTTGTCACAGCAGTTATTCATTGTTCGGGACATTTTTAATGTCTTCCGGGACATGTTACAGTTGACACACAAAATTTGAAAACTCATCCTGTGTATGTTTCTCCTGGCTCATTTTGTATTCAAACAATAAGTATGACTTACTTATTACTAATTTTGTCCAAAATTACATCTTTTTTTTAAATAAGTGAACAATATGCTTTGAAACAAAATTTCATGTCTCGTTACAAGTGACACACAAATATGAGTATCTTAGTAATCAGAATAGAAATCCCACCAAGTTTGGATACCAAAACATTTACAATGCCATAAATACAACTCTGAAACTATTTTTGCGTTTGTGAGGAGACAATTTTGACTTGTTATGTCTCAATCGTAACGGAAGACACCGTGGTTACGTCATTTTTTTAGTCCAGCAGTCTCAGCTATGTGAGCAATAGCAATATATCCTTAGCTTACAATGCATGTATGTATAAAAATGTGATTTTGAGCCATTTAACACTTTTTATGAACAAAATATTAAGCATGGTACTGTATCCTGAGTTACAGTTGACACTATGAGTTATTTCTAATATGCTGACTGTTAGCAAATGATAACAGGCATGTCGAGAAAAAAGATATCAAGCATGAGCCTTTTAGGCGAATGCTGATATCGTTTGTGAGACATGCCTGTTATCATTTGATAACAGTCAACATATTAGAAATAACGGTTTTATTACTGTTTGTTTCGACCAAAAGAAATTTCGAAACGACCGCGCGAGTTAGACAGAACAGCCGCAATGGGAACTTGAGCGCTCCTACCTGATTATGCCTGTCAGTCAAAGAATTCTCGTGACCTGGGTCAGCCAATCAGAGTCACACACCTGACGTGATGAATATTCACAGGTCAAATGCGTTTGACACACAACAATCTCACAAGATAAGCCATGTTGAACATGCGTGTCGGTTGCTTTGGATTTTCTTGTTGAACAGAGAGGGACAGATTTAGAACCGACTCCAGACCGATGGGAAATGACGTAAAGATACATTTGACGTAAAGCGAGTGACGCAGTTTCATTTGATTTTTCCGAACTTTGATCGTTTAGATTTCAAGTGAGCAGGTCGCCACTGCACACTTAGAGGATGGGCGGTGCCTTGCTGTTCCGTACAGCACCCACCGGCAAAACTCGCTTTTCGGTATTTTTTACATAAAGAGAGTAGTATCTGACAGTATTTGAAATGTCATTCTTTAGAATAAATCACGCTGATATTGTTGATTTAAAATTTTACTTTGTTTTGTCAATTTTTAGCTTGATAAACAAAAAGGGTCCCTGCCTGAACGTTATAACATTTAACAGGTCACCTAGAATCCTTCCTGATTGGTCAAAAAGCCATATGGGGCACTGAATTGGTAATAAACATAAATATCAAGCTTTGTCCTGGCATTATCAAAAAGGTATGCTACCAGTTATCTTTTAACTGTCAAAAACAGAATCCTAAAACAGTCAAAATGACTATATTAAATTTGCAAAGCTCTGTTTGCATTCTGAATTTTGCATGTGAATGTCCCATTTCAAGGATCACCTTTTGGCACAGGCTCATATACAATGTAGAACATAACAGCTTCTGTGTGAAACAGCGACAACAACATTCAACAACTTATTTATTTATGTTCTTACGTTTTATGTTGTTTTTTGCAAGGCTGTATACACACAACCTGAGTTTCTCTTCGTTGAGATAATAAAGTGTTCTGTGTCTATGTCTATGTCTAACTCGGGACAACAGAAGAGATAACATGATCGACTGAAACACAGACTGACTAGGTTTTATTGTCAACTCATGCTTCATTCAAGGGTGTAAGGTCTAGTTTTTAGTTGAAGGTTAACCGGCCGTGAAACCGGTCACGTATACATATCAAAAATCAAGGAATAAAGAAGCCTCGCTGTGGAACTTACCTGTTCTGTTATTTCCTCAATATTAGCCAGGTGTTAAGCGTGCTGTGCATGTAGCCTAAACTCGCTGAACTAATGCTGACATAAGCCGCATATTCATGAGGTGTATACGCTTATCTAGTTTCTCTTTGGCGCATTCTGGGTACTGTGACTAGCTGAAACCTATATACACGTACACGTCATTATTACATGTATCGGCTCTACTTTTGTTTTCGGTTTGTGGGGGAACAGAAACCACAGGCACATGTATATAATATGCTTCGAAAGTTTATTTGAACAAAAGAACGAATCAATAAAACACAAATGAACAAACAAACAAAAACTAACAAACAAAATCAGTGCTGTGAAAACAATTCTTGAAAAAGTCCTTAGAGCTGACACGTACTTCTCCACGAAAAAAAATGTAAGGGACGTGACATCCATCACGCGCATCGCATGTGTGACCTGCTCGACTCTTTCGGCTGTCGGCTGTCTGACCTGCGCGACTCTTTCGGCTGTCTGTATGTCTGTCTGTCTCTGTCTCACACACACACACACGCATACACACACACACACACACACACACACAGATATAGTACAATTACACGCATGTAACACAGTATCTGCGCTCTGTCTCTGAGTGAGTTTTACATGCACACACGAATGCACTTTTGTGTGTGTGTGTGTGTGTGTGTGTCTGCTGTCTCCTCACCTCTGTCACATGTGCTATTCACTTTACTATTAGCATTGTTGTTGGTGGTTTTTTCGTTAACGGCCTGCCATAAACACACAAATAATATCTGCTTCTTCTCAGTTGCAAGTCCCCTCAATGCCAGCAGTTTCAGTGATTGCATTAGTCGTTCAGTCATTGTTCGGATAATTGGGGGTAGGAAGAAGGGTCGTTTGTTAACAACTAATACTTTATTTTCAATTATGATACACAGTATGAAGAAGAATACAGGATTATGTCTTTTTGCTTTCAGATGAAGGTGCCGCATGCGGAGGAAGCATGATCGAGAGTCTCTGCAAGACTGGACTCACGTGCGATACTGTCACCAACACTTGTCAGCGTCATCAGTGAAAGCAATGACGTCAGCGCCGCAACAAATAACCTCACCTTCTATTACAGTGGTACCTGTCAAGCCCCTCTGATGAGAGGGCACCCTCCCAATAAAGGACGCCTTCTTTGGCTAATACAAGTGTACCTGTTGTAGGCTACCTGCAATGCAGGGACACTGGCTGTTGGCAAGGGTGCTCTTTCATCGCAAGGTACCACGGTACGCATACCGTCAAATTATCAAGAAAATATGTCATTGTCTCTGGCAAATTTAAATTCTGATTCTGGAGTTGCAAGCTCCTAAAACAACTTTCTTTGATTTGAAGCGTTTGGATCATAAAAAACACATCTTTTCTTCACTAAGCTGTGTGTGCTTTTATTTTTTCGTGTGCTAGAGCTACTATTCTATCGTGTGCTATTATTCTATGGGATGCTATTATTTTATCCCCGAGTACGCAGTAGGAGGGTCCAGCAGACTTTAATTGTGTGTGTGTGTGTGTCTGTCTGTGTGTGTGTCTGTCTCGACTTAACAGCTTATTGCTGGGAAACTACTGGGCGCAGTTCGTTCAAAAGTTGATACACTAACTTGATAATAGGTCCGATTGATCGTATTAAAACTTCATAATGCTACCTGGGACCTAAATGCAAAATAATCTACAAAAACGACTCTTAACGGTGGGCGCGATTCGCGGTGGGACAGAACAGCCGTTCGGCTGATAAACCGCCCAGCCAGCCAGCGACACCAGGCTTTGCGTGCGTGCGTGCTTTGCGTGCGTGTACCTCTGCGCGAGGACTATAGGCATTTGAGTTCACTGACGAATGTCAGAGTTAGTGGCTTGGTGGAAAGCGTTTCCGACTATGGCCAAAGTGATCCGGGTTCGATTCCCGGCATGGGCGGTCTATTTTTTTTTAATTCTTGTTTACTATTGTTTATTATGAACGTTTTAATGTTTTATTTTACTCTAATAATTTGTTTAATTGTGTAAAATAAAAATAAATATTTTTTTTTTAAATCCACGTGCACAAGACAAAAACTTTCATACTGGGGGAGCAAGCCAGTCTGAAGAGTACTCGGGTCCAGCGCCAGCGTTTTTTATCATTTTTTGCCTGCGCAAAATATCGTCAACATCATCATCTGGGTCTGTTTGTACATTTTCACTGAACTTATCAATTTAGATTCACTTCTAAAAATAAATGCATGGTCACCGCTGAGAATAATTAGATTTTTCTCCCCTTCCTTGGTGCGTTAAAAGAAATATGATTGCATGAAAATGTGCATTTTATCCTTGTGATGTAAATGTGTGCATGTAACTTCAAAGGCCTTTGCATGTACAGTATTTCTGTGTATGTGTAACATCAGTACATCTCTGGTTATGCATACGCAACGCTGGGCAAAACCTGATACTTTAGAGTACACAGTCTCTGGCTAAACTAACAGAAAGATCAGCACACACACACCAGGGGCGGATCAGTTCATTTTAGGGGGGGGGGGGTCCAAAGGTATATTGTGAAGATATAGGTGTGAAGGCGCGAAGCGCCCAGCTTGCTAGGGGGGTCCGGGGGCATGCTCCCCCGGAAAATTTTGAAAAAAAGGATGCAAAATGGTGCAATTTGATGCATTCTGAGGATGATCATTACCAGTTTTAGGCAGCAGATTTTGTCACTGATTAACAACACAAAAAAACACAAAAAAATATGTATTTTTTTTGGCTGGGGTGGGGGTTTCCGGAAACCCCAGAAACCCCCCCCCCCTAGTCCGCCCCAGAACACACACACACACACACACACACACTCTCTCTCTCCCTCTCTCTCTCAAAGAAACACTGAAACACAAACTGTGTCTTCAAGTAAATTTACTATAAATGTATTTGATTGCATGATTCTTTTTTCCAATAAATCACTGGTCCACAATACTTACGGATGGACTTTAAATTTTCTTAACATGTCCACCCATTCCCTCACTCACTCAGTCCAACACACACACACTTTCTCACTTGTTCTTTCTCTCTTTCTCTGGGATGTCAAGCCACTGCAAAACCACCACAGACCCTCACAGTAACAGTGACACATCTTTCTTTCTTTCTTTATTTCGTGTTTAACGTCGTTTTCAACCACGAAGGTTATATCGCGACGGGAAAAGGGGTGAGATGTGATAGAGCCACTTGTCAATTGTTTCTTGTTCACAAAAGCACTAATAAAAAATTTGCTCCAGGGGCTTGCAACGTAGTACAATATATTACCCTACATACTGCTTGACTAAAATTGACTATATTCTATACAAGAAACACTTAACAAGGGTAAAAGGAGAAACAGAATCCGTTAGTCGCCTCTTACGACATGCTGGGGAGCATCGGGTAAATTCTTCCCCCTAACCCGCGGGGGGTACAGTGAAACAGATGACAATCAAAAAACAATAATTGTATTACACACATTAACAAGTCGCGTAAGGCGAAAATACAACATTTAGTCAAGTAGCTGTCGAACTCACAGAATGAAACTGAACGCAATGCCATTTTTCATCAAGACCGTATACTCGTAGCATCGTCAGTCCACCGCTCATGGCAAAGGCAGTGAAATTGACAAGAAGAGCGGGGTAGTAGTTGCGCTGAGAAGGATAGCACGCTTTTCTGTACCTCTCTTCGTTTGAACTTTCTGAGCGTGTTTTTAATCCAAACATATCATATCTATATGTTTTTGGAATCAGGAACCGACAAGGAATAAGATGAACGTGTTTTTAAATTGATTTCGACAATTTAATTTGGATAATAATTTTTATATTTTTAATTTTCAGAGCTTGTTTTTAATCCAAATATAACATATTTATATGTTTTTGGAATCATAAAATGATGGAGAATAAGATGAACGTAAATTTGGATCGTTTTATAAAAATGTTTTTTTTTTATACAATTTTCAGATCTTTAATGACCAAAGTCATAAATTAATTTTTAAGCCACCAAGCTGAAATGCAATACCGAAGTCCGGGCTTCGTCGAAGATTACTTGACCAAAATTTCAACCAATTTGGTTGAAAAATGAGAGCATGACAGTGCCGCCTCAACTTTCACGAAAAGCTGGATATGACGTCATCAAAGACATTTATCAAAAAAATGAAAAAAACGTCTGGGGATATCATACCCAGGAACTCCCATGTAAAATTTCATAAAGATCGGTCCAGTAGTTTAGTCTGAATCGCTCTACACACGCACACGCACACACACACATACACCACACCCTCGTCTACGTTAAAACATTTAGTCAAAACATTTAGTCAAAACTTGTCTAAATGTAACAAGTCGCGTAAGGCGAAATTACTACATTTAGTCAAGCTGTGGAACTCACAGAATGAAAATGAACGTAGTCCGCCGCTAGTGCAAAAGGCAGTGAAAGTGACGAGCCTTTTTGGCGCGGGAGCGGTTGCGCTGTGCTTCATAGCACGCTTTACTGTACCTCTCTTCGTTTTAACTTTCTGAGCGTGTTTTTAATCCAAACATATCATATCTATATGTTTTTGGAATCAGGAACCGACAAGGAATAAGATGAAATAGTTTTTAAAACGATTTCGGAAATTTAATTTTGATAATAATTTTTATATATTTAATTTTCAGAGCTTGTTTTTAATCCGAATATAACATATTTATATGTTTTTGGAATCAGCAAATGATGGAGAATAAGATAAACGTAAATTTGGATCGTTTTATAAATTTTTATTTTTTTTTACAATTTTCAGATTTTTAATGACCAAAGTCATTAATTAATTTTTAAGCCACCTAGCTGAAATGCAATACCGAAGTCCGGGCTTCGTCGAAGATTACTTGACCAAAATTTCAACCAATTTGGTTGAAAAATGAGGGCGTGACAGTGCCGCCTCAACTTTCACGAAAAGCCGGATATGACGTCATCAAAGACATTAATCAAAAAAATGAAAAAAACGTTCGGGGATTTCATACCCAGGAACTCTCATGTCAAATTTCATAAAGATCGGTCCAGTAGTTTAGTCTGAATCGCTCTACACACACACACAGACACTGACACACACACACACAAACACACACACACACACACACACACACACACACACACACACACACACACACACGCACATACACCACGACCCTCGTCTCGATTCCCCGTCTATGTTAAAACATTTAGTCAAAACATGACAAAATGTAAAACAAAACAAGTCGCGTAAGGCGAAAATACAATATTTAGTCAAGTAGCTGTCGAACTCACAGAATGAAACTGAACGCAATGCCATTTTTCAGCAAGACCGTATACTCGTAGCATCGTCAGTCCACCGCTCATGGCAAAGGCAGTGAAATTGACAAGAAGAGCGGGGTAGTAGTTGCGCTAAGAAGGATAGCACGCTTTTCTGTACCTCTCTTTGTTTTAACTTTCTGAGCGTGTTTTTAATCCAAACATATCATATCTATATGTTTTTGGAATCAGGAACCGACAAGGAATAAGATGAAAGTGTTTTTAAATTGATTTGGACAATTTAATTTTGATAATAATTTTTATATATTTAATTTTCAGAGCTTGTTTTTAATCCGAATATAACATATTTATATGTTTTTGGAATCAGCAAATAATGGAGAATAAGATAAACGTAAATTTGGATCGTTTTATAAATTTTTATTTTTTTTTTACAATTTTCAGATTTTTAATGACCAAAGTCATTAATTAATTTTTAAGCCACCTAGCTGAAATGCAATACCGCAGTCCAGGCTTTGTCGGAGATTATTTGACCAAAATTTCAACCAATTTGGTTGAAAAATGAGGGCGTGACAGTGCCGCCTCAACTTTCACGAAAAGCCGGATATGACGTCATCAAAGACATTAATCAAAAAAATGAAAAAAACGTTCGGGGATTTCATACCCAGGAACTCTCATGTCAAATTTCATAAAGATCGGTCCAGTAGTTTATTCTGAATCGCTCTACACACACACACACAGACACACACACACACACACACACACGCACACACACACACACGCACACACACACGCACATACACCACGACCCTCGTTTCGATTTCCCCTCGATGTTAAAATATTTAGTCAAAACTTGACTAAATATAATGAACCGAGTATGGACAGATTCTTTTAGCAATGGAAACTGATGTTCAGTAAGCAGTGAATACTATTTCTTTCTCATTAACGGAGGAGTATAACTCCACCACAATACAAGGGTGATAAAAAAAAAAATTCAAATACTTAACACAATGAGGCCTGCTAGGATGCACAGGCTATCCAAGGCTGGGGGTTTAGGGGCCCATTGCTAAAAATGTGCTTTCTAGACATAGATGGATTTTAGCGTAACAAGGAAAGTGATGTTCTACAGTCTAGAAATGGGGTGTTCTAGAGATAGATGGATTTTCTAAGTAAAGTTGTATTCTAGGTGAGTTACACTGCTAGCCGGTGTCACGAACTGAAACCTCTGCTGAACAATCCTTCTCATTGCGGTCAATGCGCATGCGCCAATCTTGGACTAAAAAAATGCGACCCTTTGACCGAACGAACCATGGGTTAAGGTTAGGGTTAGGATTAGGGTTAGGGTAAGGGTTAGGGTTAGGGTTGGGTTGTTGACTTGTTCACGATCTGATTAATCTCCCCATGTTAGCACATGCGCATTGACCGCAGATGAGAAGGATTGTTCAGGCAGAGTTTTCAGTTCGTGACACCGGCAATATTTTACCGACAGGAGAATGGTGTTCTATGCGAATTACAGTGCTACAAAGGTGGTGGTTTAGAGATAGATGGACATTACCACGTGGTACCCTCCCTCTCCCGGAATAAAACAAAACAAACACCTGGTCATCAGAGAGAGACACACACACACACACACACACACACACACACACACACACACACACACACACACACACACACACACACACACACACACACACACACACACACACGCACGCACAGAGAATTTGAACATGACTACATTTTAAGTTTATTTCGTTTTGCAATGGTTACAGAATAAGCGTGCACAATTCGCACATGTAGGCATCCGGTCCTTGAAAAACAAGAACAATTAAACAACATATGGTTACATATATGTCTTTCTTTCTTTATTTGGTGTTTAACGTCGTTTTCAACCGTTCAAGGTTATATCGCGACGGGAAAAGGGGGAGATGTGATAGAGCCACTTGTTAATTGTTCCTTGTTCACAAAAGCACTAATCAAAACATTGCTCCAGGGGCTTGCAACGTAGTACAATATATGACCTTACTGGGAGAATGCAAGTTTCCAGTACAAAGGACTTAACATTTCTTACATACTGCTTGACTAAAATCTTTACAAACATTGACTATATTCTATACAAGAAACACTTAACAAGGGTAAAAGGAGAAACAGAATCCGTTAGTCGCCTCTTACGACATGCTGGGGAGCATCGGGTAAATTCTTTCTCGTGCGAACCAATATGGGACTCCCCCTAACCCGCGGGGGGTACATATGTATATGAGTTCCTTTATAAATAATAATAGATAAAATAAACAACGTTTCGCCTTTGAAATATGCCAATCAACAATGCACACAAGAAAATGTATCTCAACGGCCGCAATTGTCAAAACGAATTCCCAACCTTGGGTAACAATTAATATATCTGTAAACCGTTTAAAAAAGTAAAGTCAGTTAGAATCAAAGAAAGAAAGAAAGAGAGAGAGAGACAGAGACAGAGAGAGAGACAGAGACAGAGAGAGAGAGAGACGGAGAGAGAGAGAGAGACAGAGAGAGAGACAGAGAGAGACAGAGAGAGAGAGAGAGAGAGAGAGAAAGAGAGAGAAAGAGACAGACAGTGACAGAGAGAGAGAGAGAGAAAGAGACAGACAGTGACAGAGAGAGAGAGAGAGACTAAGAAAGAGAGAGAGACTAAGAAAGAGAGAGAGAGATTAACGATTAACGAGTTTATTGCATTTAGGCAACATGCCCCTTGCAATGGGGGGAAAAAACGTGGCAAAAACAACGTCAAGGACAAACATAAATGTAATACTGGTGGACTATCTAGTCCATCAGAAAAAGTAATTGTGATATTATATAATATGTACATTACAATGACGGCCATAGCCGGTTAAATAGTGTAGTTAAGTTGTCGCCTTTTCTGCTATTGTTCAGGATTTGCAATCAGCTCTTGTCTAAGTTTTAAACAATCAAAAATAAATGATGCCAGCATTTCCTGATTTTCAATATTCATTAAGTTGACAAAATTTCTAGCTCTCAAACAATTATTGAATAGAATGTTTAAAGAAAACTGTTGTCTTATATTTGAATAGGCTTGGCAGGCGAAGATGAAATGAATTTCATCCTCCTCCGCCAGACCACACAAGGGACATAATTCCAATCGTCTATTTACATTGTATCTGTGCCTGTTGCAATACAAGTCGTTTATGCCAACTCTAAATCGGACCAGAACGTCTCTATAACGTCTAATATGCAAACTTGATAAGTAATGTTCATACTGTAAAATAGTTTTGAAGCTTCGATAGGTCACAAATCGTTCACTATCAAATAACTTTGCATGCCAGTCTTGTTGATAGCAATCGAGCAAACGCTGCTTAAGCATCTTCAAAAAGCCAGTTTTATTACCGACCTGCTGCTCAATCCAAGAATAGCCAAAACCCAGGCGAAACACATGGTTTTTAATGTCACTAGCCCAAGTCTTAATCCCTCTTTCCTCTAAACGTTTAAGATGATCGTAAATTGCTCTTGGAATTCTATGGGAAGGCATTTCTAATAGTTTTAGCCAGTATTTAATTGCTTTCATAAGGGAATTAATAAAAAGTGGGTGTCTGCCCAATTCACCATATATCATGGTATTAGGCGTTTTCTGACTCACTGATAAGAGTTTCTTGCATGCATACATTTGGACCCGTTCAATTTCCGCAATTTCTTTTACACCCCATATTTCGGACGCATACAAAAGAGCAGGCTGAACTTTGAGGTCGAACAAACGCAAAAATACTTTTATATCATTACATTCTATTCTCCATAATGCCCGTAAAATATCCATCACTTTTTTCTTTGCTCGTGCAGCGATTTGCTCCATTGCTGTACATATTGAAAGTTTAGTTGTCAGTGTAAAGCCTAAGTAAGTGTAAGAGTTAACCACTTCTAGAAGATCACCGTTTAAATACCATTTCTCACGCGCTGCTAGGTAGCCTCCCTTGCGGAATACCATCACTTTAGTCTTACTAAGGTTGACTGACAGTCCCAGTCTACCGGAGGCCCTAGCAAGCACATTTAACTGGTTCTGCAGGCCAACAACCGTGTGTGAAACAAGGGCTAAATCATCTGCAAATAGTAAAGCGAAAATTTCTTCTATTAGGTTAGATAAAGTGATGCCATGTCTTCCGTCTCTTTATATTTAGTCAAGTTTTGACTAAATATTTTAACATCGAGGGGGAATCGAAACGAGGGTCGTGGTGTATGTGCGTGTGTCTGTGTGTCTGTGTGTCTGTGTGTGTGTGTGTGTGTGTGTGTAGAGCGATTCAGACTAAACTACTGGACCGATCTTTATGAAATTTGACATGAGAGTTCCTGGGTATGAAATCCCCGAACGTTTTTTTCATTTTTTTGATAAATGTCTTTGATGACGTCATATCCGGCTTTTCGTGAAAGTTGAGGCGGCACTGTCACGCCCTCATTTTTCAACCAGATTGGTTGAAATTTTGGTCAAGTAATCTTCGACGAAGCCCGGACTTCGGTATTGCATTTCAGCGTGGTGGCTTAAAAATTAATTAATGACTTTGGTCATTAAAAATCTGAAAATTGTAAAAAAAAATAGAAATTCATGAAACGATCTAAATTTACGTTTATTTTATTCTCCATCATTTGCTGATTCCAAAAACATATAAATATGTTATATTCGGATTAAAAACAAGCTCTGAAAATTAAATATATAAAAATTATTATCAAAATTAAATTGTCCAAATCAATTTAAAAACACTTTCATCTTATTCCTTGTCGGTTCCTGATTCCAAAAACATATAGATATGATATGTTTGGATTAAAAACACGCTCACAAAGCTAAAACGAAGAGAGGTACAGAAAAGCGTGCTATGCAGCATAGCGTAACCACTACCGCGCTAAATGGCATTGCGTTCAGTTTCATTCTGTGAGTTCGACAGCTACTTGACTAAATATTGTATTTTCGCCTTTCGCGACTTGTTTTAATTCTTCAGCAACCTCGTTAACAAATAGGGCAAAAATTTTCGGTGACAATAAACAGCCTTGTTTCAGACCGATTGGTGATCCAAAGAACTCTGAAAAGTCCTGACCAGCTCTGACGCAGCAGAGAACATTTTCATACATGCTCTTTAAAATTTTAAGCATTTTTCTAGACAATCCTTTCCGGCATAAGCATGCCCATAGCTTGTTTCTATTAATAGAGTCGAATGCCCGACGGTAATCTATGAAAGCAACAAAAACCTTTTCATTTTGCGCTAAACTTTTCTGGATTATAGTGTAAAGTGAGAAAATGTGATCAACAGTCGAGTATCCGGCTCTAAAGCCTGCTTGTTCTTCTACAATTTGTTCAGTTTCTTCCATCCACTGCGTCAGCGAGAGAGAGAGAGAGAGAGAGAGAGAGAGAGAGAGAGAGAGAGAGAGAGAGAGAGAGAGAGAGAGAGAGAGAGAGAGAGAGAGAGAGAGAGAGAGATCATGGGATGATAGTGCAGCATCAACATAAATGTGTAAGCTATGCACGGTATGAGGGACAGATAGTAAACACTTCTGCAAATAAAGGCCAATGCGTACGAGCTGGTGTCGCCACCGATCCGATACAATCATAATTGTCATCACATCCACCACATAATTGTCAGCTCAAAATTAATGTATGTTGCTTTGGTGTTATTTTTGCCGGCCTAACAGATCAACATATCTATGATCAGCAAAAGGACAGCCGTAATCGTGAGTGCTCGTAAAAAAAAAATTAATAACAGTTTGCTCTGAAACCTTAAACATTATTTTGCTTGATGATACCAGATTGCTACAAGCATTTTAAACACATAAACAAACAATAATAAATATGAATCCCAGTACAAATGTCAAAGTATGTAATGAAAACCCCAGCAAAAAGTAAAAGACTGCAAGACGGTTTCGTTTCAAAACGTACATCATAAAAGAGAATACATGTAGGTACAGACCACAAAGCGTTTATCTAAAAAAAAGTCACACACAAAAATCGAACAATAACAAAACATTGGAAGTATAATTATTAAGTATACACGTGGCCAATCAAATTTGACCTATGATCCATCCATAATTTTCAATGCACTTTTCTTCGGACAAAGGTATTAAAAAACATAAATCGTTTGTTGTAAGAAAAGTATCTTCGGTAAAAGGAGGCACAGATAACAGCTTTTCCTCTAACAGGGAAATTTGAATTATCATGCAAACATTCTCCAATGACTTTTTTTGTCTGTGACCACTGCACCTTTTTCTGCTTCTTTGTCTTGGTCTTGTTTAGCTCTTAAGTTTGGTGGACTTGGGATAGAACTTAAATCCAATTCTCAGATCTTTGAACACAAGTAATAGGCCTATATAATGAAGAATCCACATTTGCAATGTAAGATAATACGACGTGAAATGAGCGATCAAAACTTAAAGAACAAGTCGGGTAAGGCGAAAATACAACATTTAGTCAAGTAGCTGTCGAACTCACAGAATGAAACTGAACGCAATGCAACGCAGCAAGACCGTATACTCGTAGCATCGTCAGTCCACCGCTCACGGCAAAGACAGTGAAATTGACAAGAAGAGCGGGGTAGTAGTTGCGCTAAGAAGGATTGCAGGCTTTTCTGTACCTCTCTTTGTTTTAACTTTCTGAGCGTGTTTTTAATCCAAACATATCATATCTATATGTTTTTGGAATCAGGAACCGACAAGGAATAAGATGAAAGGGTTTTTAAATTGATTTCGAAAATTTAATTTTGATAATAATTTTTATATATTTAATTTTCAGAGCTTGATTTTAATCCAAATATAACATATTTATATGTTTTTGGAATCAGAAAATGATGGAGAATAAGATGAACGTAAATTTGGATCGTTTTATAAATTTTTTTTTTTTTTACAATTTTCTGATTTTTAATGACCAAAGTCATTAATTAATTTTTGAGCCACCAAGCTGAAATGCAATACCGAAGTCCGGGCTTCGTCGAAGACTACTTGACCAAAATTTCAACCAATTTGGTTGAAAAATGAGGGTGTGACAGTGCTGCCTCAACTTTCACAAAAAAACCGGATATGACGTCATCAAAGACATTTATCAAAAAAATGAAAAAACCGTTCGGGGATATCATACCCAGGAACTCTCATGTCAAATTTCATAAAGATCGGTCCAGTAGTTTGGTCTGAATCGCTCTACACACACACACGCACAGACAGACAGACACACATACACCACGACCCTCGTTTCGATTCCCCCTCTATGTTAAAACATTTAGTCAAAACTTGACTAAATGTAACAAACACATGCGTAGAAAATGTCTGCATAAAAATCAAAAACAAAACAGCAAGCGTTTCAAATTCACTAAGTGCAAAATTCATTAAAGTTTATGGAAAGCTAAACACACACACACACACACACACACACACACACACACACACACACACACACACACACACACACACACACACGCACACACATTCCCTAGAAATTTGGTATATCGGTCTTTGAAGTGGACACAAAAGATACATATATGTAGCAGACAGGTAATACCAGAGGATAATTTGCCTATTAATTTTGGAACGTTCGCAGCATATATCTGGTTCGATTTTCTCACAGTAAGACACGTTTTATGACTGTCCAAGTTGATCATTGATAGTGCAACACGAACTCCTGACCAAAAATACCATTGTGATCTCTGGCCAGATGATCGTAACATTGTTTCTCCGTCGGAAACTTTTTAGTGCACACCCAACAAAAAACTGCACCGCACGCTGTGCAGTGCATCTTGTTACAGCCCGATATCTTTTCAATGGGGCTCTTACAGCCTGGGCAGCCTCTTCGGTTTTTCGGGTCCTTCTTCACCCAGTCTTCGATCCCTTCGCCGGGTTCTTTGCAACTGCGCAGCATACTGCACGACATTCCATCGTGAGCTTGCTGGTGACATGCTGTGCACGTTCGCGATTTGCATTCTGGGCACAGGAAGACATCTGCGCTGCTCTCGCTTGTAACGCGGTACACCATTGGACAGTCGGGCGTGGTGCAGAATCGAGCCTTGTCGCGATTGGCCAGAACAAAATGGGAGAGGGCGGAAGTGGCGAGGGCGGGGATTTTGATGTGACCGAGACGCGACAGAGTGTAGAAGTCCCGCCAGGCAAGGGGAAGGTCACAACCATCCTGGCAGCAAGTGACAGGGAAGATGTGGTCCTTGATGGCAATGCTCACCTGAAAATTGAAAACCACGAATGTTGTTACTGTTGTAGAACTTGTTCGTGTGTTTCTGGAGAAGATTAGTAAGCTAAACCATGCAGGGACCTATATTTAGATCTATGGCTAACCCGTCGCGATATAATCTTCGTGGTTGAAAACAACGTTAAACACCAAATAAAGAAAGAAAGAAAGAAAGATCTATGGCTAAACACATTCAAAAGTGAATAAAAACGGTTATACGCATAAAACCCACTCGTGCGAAAACGCGAGTGTTCGGCATGGGAGTTTGAGCCCATGAACGCAGAAGAAGAAGAACGACAACAAAAAGAAGGAGAAGAAGAAAAAGAAGGAGAAGGAGAAGAAGAAGAAAAAGTAATGCACAGTAAAGGGCAAGAATAAATATAAGTAAAAGTTGGAGTATGGTGTCCTTATCAACAACAAAGGAGTATGCCAACAATCCTACTTTTTGCTTTACTTTCTGAACCTTTACATCTGCAGTAACCAGATGCGGACCGACAAAATAGTATCTTGCTGACCTGACGCACAATACAGCCTTTGCAGAGAGCATGAGCGCAGACTTCAAGGCGATACAAATCTCCTTTGTCGATGGGACAGAAGCAGGCGGCACAGTCAATGCTGTCGTCTTCTTGATCAGCACTTCGGGTACTGGATGCCTTCAGAGCCTGGTCCGACTCTTCCACCACTTGCTTGGCTTTTTCGATACTCCCTGGTGGGCCCCTCAGCTTCAGTTTGTGTCTGAAACAGGGTGGAGTTATCAAATGACGTTTGGATCTATACGCAACGTACGTGCACCCGTTGGTATGCTGCGGACGAGGGTTGAATCGCAAGGAAACACTCGATCCACGAAGTCTGTGCTCTTGCAAAAGACCCTCCCAATATGAACAGAAATGTCATGGTCAGGAAACAACAACAAGACGGATTTAAGGGATTTTTTATTAAAGAATCCCAGCTAGTGGCAACAAAACGTTGCCGAGGATGAAGTTACAAAATAAATGTAAATGTACTTACACACACATGTAATCTTAATTTTGCAAATGCAGATCGGCTCAGCAACGTTTCGTAAGTGAGTATAGTAAATGATATTAAACTAATAAACTAGTGTCTCACCTACGATAGTCGACGTCAATACTGAGAAGGCCTGTCGCCTGACGCAGCCCATCGAGATCTTCCCCGTGTTTCACGTGCAGCGTCTTCAGCAGTCCTGGGGATCTCCCGTCTCCTCGGAGCATGATCTCCTCCCCCGTTCCTAAAATCGTGTCGTTCAGGTAGCTGTTGATCTTCAGACTCACTAGAAAACATGCAATGCCATCACTTGTAATGGATGTGAAGTAGAGTTGATCTTCGTTCTCACGGCAGAAAATGCCATTTATTGCGACTTGTGTGGAAAGGTGTTTGAAGACTTAGAAAACGAAACAAAAATGCGTGTCACTGTCAGCAGCAATAAGGATACGATAAGAAATACACAATTTAAGAACGACAGGAAATAGAATACAAGAAGCAAGCACAAGAGTTTGTCCTGAGGTTTCTGTCATTCTCTTTTAAAACGCAATAAACACAAGTTGACTGTACCCACCTTTTGTGCAAGCTTGCGGGGAGCCGTGAATGGAGACGGTCCTCAGACGATTGTCAACGCTGACATAAGCTGACGTCTCCTTCTCGGCCTCTTTCAGCATCTGACGTCCGGCTGACGTCAGCAGATTACCCAAAGCCGGAATGTCTTTGCACTCCAGGACGTCGCCTCTGATGACATCGCTGAGAAAGGATCTGGCCTGGACCAGATCAGACATATCATCGGCTTTGAGACAGATGAGTCGGTTGTTGCCTGCCAGTTCCTTCACGGTTACCTCTACGTCCATGTCAGCCAGTTGTCGAGCAATGAGATCATCAAGCTCAGTTTTGCAGACGTCATACACAGGCTGAGGAACTCGCAGGGTGGCGGAGATGATGGGCTCTACCTCAACCTTTGCGCCTCCCAGCGTGAAATCAACTCGAAGAGCTCTGCAAGCTTCCAGGCCTTCAATGGGGTCGCTGAAGCGAGCCTCGCCCAGAAACATAGCCGTCTTCTCCGTCTTTGGCGAGAAGACCGTGACGGTCACTCTCGAAGCAGTCAAATGTCGTTCAATCTTGGCCTTGATTTGATCTTCAAACCGTTTGAGTTCCTGCTTGTCAGTTCTACCGAGGGTTTGTCTGGGGACTGAAACACTCTCCACGATGTCGGGCGCATCCTCGCTCTCGCCGATCGTGTGCAGGACGGTGCGTTTGATGAGGTCCTCGGTCACCTCAGCAGGCAGTTGAGTCAGGTACAAACTGTTTTCGTCCTTCTTATTGATCTTGACACGAACGAGGTTCCCTCCGATGTACACGTTGCTTATGGCGAGACACTTGGAGATGTAGGCTGGAGAGACAGCAACAAACCCAAAGCCCTTAGCTCGGCGGCGGTTCCAAGACAGACGAGCCTTGAACTCAGCGTTGTACTTGGTCAGACGGCGGTGTTCTAGTTCAGCCACGTCGTGATCGTCATCTTTGGAACCTTTTACCGCAGCGGCAGCCTCAGCCGTTGTCCTGAACACCACGCAGCCCCAGTTCTTCCCGCCCTGAAACTTGCGGCAGTAACTGATCTCTCCATACGCCTGAAACTTTTGCTTGATGGCTTCTTCTGTGAGATCATTGGAGGGACTTGAGATGAAGACCTTCCTGGTCTCATGCGGCATGAGGATGTCTGTGATCTGTGCTCCCTGGCCCAGTAGAACACGGACGCCTGACTGTTCAGATCCTACAGATACCTCTTGGACCTCTCGCTGCAGATCCTTCACAGCGGTGTCAATCGTCTGCCTCAGCTTGTTCTCAAGGGTTTTCACGCTGTCAGTCATATCAGTGCTGAATACTTTCACCTCGCCTGTTTCCCGACTGGCCTCCAGGACAATGACTGAAGATGATTCTGCGGAAGCAATGGTTTCTTGAAGCTCCTTGATGTTCGTGAAGCGGGGACCGACTACAGCAAAGAAGGCATGCGAACCAGCAGCTTGCGTGAAGACGTTTTGCAGTGTCTTCTTCCGGACTTCCTCTGCGTCAAACCCAAAGTGCTCTTTCTTAAGCTGCCTGACCAGGGAGTCATCTACAGGCGTGATGCCAGTGATGAAGTCACGTGAGGTCTGCAGTAGCTGGTCGAAGACCACCCATTCCGGGTAGCTACCCAGGGAGCAGAGCGCTGAGGACGGGTGGAAGAAAACCCGTTTGGAAGCCTGGGCAGCAAAGTAGCCAGCTTTTTCTCGCCCAAGGAAATGACAGAGGTTTTGTGCATTGCAAATGAACAGCATCTTTTTCAACGCATCCAGTGTGCCTGTGTCCTCGGAGAGTTTGTGGGTCACCTGCAACTCCAGGTCGTTCTTCAGCAGCTTGCATACGTCATTGACCGTGTCCCTGACACCTCGGATGACCTTGACGTTGATCGAGTTTTCAACGCACCACTTGTTTTTCTGCTTCTCCTCTACCCCCTGCCATGCCTTGAAGACCTCCAGTGACGTCAGACTGTCGCCACCATTGTGGCTGAACGTCAGCTTGGCTTTATCTAGATTGGCGTGCTCTGCCTCCGTCACGCCTCTGTAAAACAGACCGCTACCGGCACTTACAAGGGCGGCAAGAACAATAGCATCAAAGAGCAGACCACAGTCGCGACCGTGCAATGTCATTAGTCCAAGCTTTGGATCGAAGGGCAGCCTAGCAATCCATCTTCCTTTGTCAGTGATGACGTTCTCCTGCATGGCCCCCAGCTGATGCAGGGTCTTCAAAGCAGCATCTATGGCTTCCTGGCTCGGCGACTGCACAAAATCGTACATGTCAGGCGTGACACCGAGCTCCGCAAGCTTTAGCAGAGCATGACCAAGGTGAGTCTTGAGGATTTCAGGCAGGCTGATGACATCCATGGCCTGGAAGCTGTGCTGGGAGTACAGCCTGTAGCACTTTCCCGGAGCGGTTCTTCCCGCCCTGCCCTTCCTCTGTTCCGCAGAGCTCTGACTTATCACGGTGACGTTGAGAGATCGCAGGTTCCTCTTGGGGTCGTAACGCATCTCCTTGGCAACGCCGGTGTCCACTACGTACTTGATGCCGTCGATGGTGATGGAGGTCTCCGCGCAGTTGGTGGCGAACACGATCTTTCTCTTGTTCCTCTCCAAGGGTTCAAAAACCTTCTGTTGCTCGTCAGCCTGTAGCTGCCCGTGCAGTTGAAGGCACTTGAAGTCTGTACGGTCTGCCATCCTCTGCTGAAATGTGTCGCAGCATCTCTGGATCTCCACGGCTGATGTGAGGAAGACCAAGATATCTCCTGGTGGCTCTTTCTCGTGTATTTCTACAGCTTTGTTGACGGCAGCCTCCGTGTAATTCCCAAAGTCGTTCTCTTCCTCGCTGACAGAGTCTTGCCACACCACATCCACCGGAAAGGCCCTGCCACTCACGCGCAGGACAGGACAGTTGTTACCAAAGAAACGAACGAAGACTTGTGGATCAATAGTGGCAGAGGTGATGATGACTCTGAGGTCGGGCCTTCTCGCCATGCATCTCTTGACCATGGTCAGCAGGATGTCGGTAAAGAGACTCCGCTCATGAGCCTCGTCCACCACGACACACGAAAACGCCTTGAGGTCTGGGTCCGTCAGGCACTCGTTCAGCAGTGCGTGGTCCGTCATGTACATCACTTTGGTGGAGGGGGAGGTCTTCGCTCTGCTGCCTACCTTGTAGCCCACGTCCTTCCCCACGTTGGTGGCAAGCTCCTGTGCCACGTGTGTCGCCAGGGAAGAGGCGGCCACTTTACGGGGCTGGGTGCACACGATGGCGCCTCGGTCAGCAAGGCCAGCTTCGAGCAAATACTGCACCACTTGAGTGGACTTGCCGGACCCTGTCTCTGCCAGCAGGACGGACACAGGATTTTGCCGCACCAGTTCTACGACTTCCTGACGACGAGCGTACATGGGCAGGGCCTTTTCCAGCCTGCAGCACTCCACCCCGAGCTGCTTTCGTAATGCCTGGCCTTCCTTCTCGTAGTTGTCTCCTTGCAGAAGAGTGTCGAGTTTTTGTCGAAAACCGTCCAAGGCTGCGTTGAACTCTCTCTTCTGTCTCTGGAGTTCTTCCAGTTTGTGTTCCAGGGCAGCGATCTCTTCGAGCGTGTTCTTTGCTGTGTACAAGTCAGACAACTTCTCTTTGGCTTTGTCGATCTTCTCCTGCGTTTCGATTAGCTTCTGATTGTGGGCGCGCACTACCTGTTCTGACCTGGCGTCGAACTCGCGCTCTATTACTCTCCTCAGTTCTCTCTTCGCCTTTTCCGTGTTCTGGCGATGTAGCTCAGCAGGTAGGAAGTCGTCGAAGCTGCAATCTATGAGGGGCGTGAAGCGCGTTCTGTCCTTGAGGATGAGGTTCCTGAGTTTCTTGGCCATGATCTTGCTATTGCAGGTGAGTGTGCAGAAAGTGAACACGTCGCTGTGTCTGATGCACGTCTCTGTCGGGGTCAGTTCCACGCCTGGCATGTTCACTTTTGCAGTCAGCACGTCACTCAGGACCCGTATGTCACGGATGACGTCATGAATTCTGACGTAAACGTTCGTTTGCTGAGGGGCAAGCTTCTTGCGTGCGGGAACAGTGTGTGGAGGTTTTCTTGTCCTTTGTCTTGCCTGTGTTTCAGGATCATTTTTATTTTCCCTGTGTGGCTGGTTTGGGTTTTCTTGCAGGTCTTGTCGTAATTCGTCTCCGTCCGACAAAGTTCTTGCTGTGTTACGGCGAGGAAAAGACATTTCTATTATCTTTCCGTTCCTTTCTTTTCTTTCTTTCTTCCGTTATTTTTTTCTTTCTTTCCCGATTTTCTTTTCTATTCCCTCATCTCTTCTCCTTTGTTGAATCTGGTCGAATGTACTGAACTGTCATCACATTTCAAGTACGGCGCTGAAACAGGAAATGCGGCATGAGCGTAAATACGAGTATAGCCTACTACAAACTATAATTTCACTCACCAAATCACTGGCAAATAAGCAAAAACAACACGCAAGGTAGCTTAAAATATGCTTCATGTTCAGCGTTATTGCCCGTTTGCCTTACGCCTCAGACCAGGTTTTTCGAAAAGATCTCGCGATCTACACATATTTTGCAATATGGATAAGAACATAATAAGTACGTCAAAAGTATACCTAATTTTATTTACATTTACTTCAATCATTACTTTCCTCTGGTTAATTATTTCTTCATAAAGACTACTTAAAATGACTCAAATGTTTCCCCCTTGCCAGGCCTCTACAAACATGCAGGTTGTTTTTACATTTAGTCAAGTTTTGACTAAATGTTTTAACATAGAGGGGGAATCGAGACGAGGGTCGTGGTGCGGTGTGTGTGTGTGTGTCTGTCTGTGTGTGTAGAGCGATTCAGAGTAAACTACTGGACCGATCTTTATGAAATTTGACATGAGAGTTCCTGGGTATGATATCCCTAGAAATTTTTTCATTTTTTGGATAAATGTCTTTGATGACGTCATATCCGGCTTTTTGTAAAAGTTGAGGCGGCAGTGTCACACCCTCATTTTTCAATCAAATTGATTGAAATGTTGGCCAAGCAATCTTCGATGAAAGCCGGACTTTGGTATTGCATTTCAGCTTGGAGACTTAATAATTAATTAATTCTTCTTCTTCTTCTTCTTCTGCGTTCGATGTTAATAATTAATTAATTAAATAATGACTTTGGTCATTAAAAATCGGAAAATTGTAATTAAAATTATTTTTTTATAAAACGATCCAAAATTACGTTCATCTTATTCTTCATCATTTTTTTATTCAAAAAACATATAAATATGTTATATTCGGATTAAAAACAAGCTCTGAAAATTAAAAATATAAAAATTATTTAAAAACAATTTCATCTTATTCCTTGTCGGTTCCTGATTCCAAAAACATATAGATACAAGGAACTTAGTCGATAAATATCGACAGGGGACCGACAAATGGTTTAAATGTGAAATGTGTGTATATGGGTGTGGGTCTGACACAAACAAACAAACAAACCATGTGAACCCCCCCCCCCCCCCCCCCCCCCCCGGGCCGCGCAGGCCTTCGATGTAGCGATTGAAAATAAAAGGATGTTCTCAAATGGTTCAATTCTCATTTGGTCTGATTCTCAAATGGTACCGGTATACTCCCCCCCCCTGGCCGCAGGCCTAGGATTTAAAAAAAAATTAATTAATTATTTATTTGTTTTAAACATTAAACAAATTAATTAGAGTAAAACGAAACATTAAAACGTTAATATTAAATAATGATAATAAACAAGAATTTAACACACAAAAAACAAAAAAGTAGATAATACGTCCACGCTGGGAATCGAACCCGAACAACTTTCGCCTTACCACCCCGCCACAAACTCTTCATTAATCTGACAGTGAGTTCAGTGCTATTATACCTAACCGCTACTGGCAGACATGGGCCGATCGATCGACCGGTAACTTCCACATTCTTCCACACAAAGCTTTGTCAGTTGTTGAGGCCTTGCAAGGTTTTGACGGCAACAATAATTATTGTAGTTCTCTAAGACTTTATTTCTGTTTGATTTGTAATATGTTGGGAAGACATATTTATCAATTGATCAACAAAATAAAACATAATAAAAAACGACACAATATTGTTAAAATCATTATTGGCCAACGTTGAACGTTTACGAAGGCCTCAATCTTCACACGCAAAAACCGTAGACCAGATGAATAGGTGCTTGATTTTGGTATTTTGAATTACATAACATTAAACCTTTGTTGGGCTTCATGGTCATGGCAACAGCCATAATAATATTATATGATGTATACTATTATATTTCAGCATATGTGAATTACATGTCATCATACCAAACTGTCATACATTTTTATTCCTACATTATTCTGATTGATCACAACCAAACCTACTATCATTGGACACATCCAAATGCAAGCGCCTGTTCTTTAAAATTTGCTGGGTCGGGCTTTGCCACAGACACTGTTTGGCCTGTAGCTAAAATGTACAATGTATTTTCTGATTTGTGCACAAAAGCTTTTTTTTCTTTTTTTTCTTTTTTTTAACATAACAATGTTTAATGTCACTGTAAGTTTGAAAGACCATGGTCACATTTGTAAAACAAATGTTAAATTAGAAAATAAATAACATTTTGGTTCATGATTTTTTCATACACATGTGCTGAAAATAAGACATAAAAATGTTGGTATATAAGTCACTCAAATGCAGCGTAGAATGAATGGTTTGAGTTTGTTGCGGTTGACCCTGCACAGTTCGACCTATGATGTTTTTGTTGAAATATGTTGCCGTCACCCCTCCCATAGGGTGACGTATTTCACAACTTCCTGTGTTACACAAACTCAGTGATGACCAATTTTTCCTTCACCCCTCCCATAGGGTGACGGATTTCACAACTTTCTACTGATGAACAATGTTTGTTTTTTTTTTTGTTGTTTTTTTTACATTTTATTTCCTTTATATACACATAAACACAGCATAGCATACATCATACACCGAGTTTATCAACAAAGCGCATACACACGTACATACCTAGACAAGACGCAGACATAGACAGTAGGGTGGGATGTTGAAAAGACAGGGGATATGGAAGGGGGGGGGGAACTGAGGTTGTGGGGGGGGGGGGGGGGTTGTAACTGAGGTTGGGGGAGGGGAGGGGGGTAGGTGGGGGCGGTGGTCACAATTTAGCCTCCAAGTATACATGGGGTTTAATTATCGGCATAAAAGTATTGTATAACCTGTTATGAGTAAATGGGTCAGGGGGTATCACATTCAAAAATGTTCATACGAAATCAATCAATACAATTATCCTATAGCATCAATGAAAAAAGTGTCTATATAAACACCACTCTTTTTCAAATTTACCATAATAATTATTTACACTAGCATTATACTTTTCGATCAAAAACCTTTGTTTAGCAATTTTCACAAAAACATTTAGTGTTGGGACTGTCTTATTTAATTTGGCTCCAAATATACTTTGTTTGGCAAGGAGAAAACAGCATCCGTATGAAAGTTGTCTAAATACCCTAAAATGACTAGCTCTTTTGACAAATTCAAATTACTGCAATGTGTGAAATTTTGACATAACCATTCTGTGAAATCAGACCAGAAAAGCTTAACTCTTGTGCACTCCCAAAACAAATGTTCTAAGGTTTCCTCTTCCTGTGTACAAAAGCTACATAGTGATGTGTCAGAAATTTTCATCAAAAATAACAGGCGTTGAGTGGGAAAAATTCTATGCAGTATTCTATATTGGAACCACCTTAGGTATGTGTCTTGTGTAGTTCGCCTTATTGTCAGAAATACCTTTCCAACATTTACATCAAAATTCAATAAATTAGCCCATTTTTCCATGCACAGTAGATTGCCATCATTTTTCACAAGATGGGTATATATATGTTTTACTCCACCTTTAGCTATTTGTTTCCATACCACATCATCACCAATATGAAAAACATTGTTTAAAACTGCATCTAACTTTAGTCTTTTATGAAAATTCTTAACTGAGCGCATAACGCCCTCGAAAAAGACAAAATTCAGTTGTAAATTTGGATGTTTCAATTTAAAATCGTTATATGACAAAAACCCATCGGCTCTCATCAAGTGACCGACTGTAACAATGCCGTTTTCCATCCAATTCCTGTTAAAAATAACCTTTTTATCTATGCAAATATGTACATTATAATACAGACGCTCTGAAGCAAAATCACTCAAGGAGATGGGGACACATTTGCATGCAAAATGTTTATAATGTTTGAAAACATCTCTCCAGAAAGGATTCTGAACTCTTTGCATCAATATGTTTCCAAACTCACCTCCTCTTTTGTGAATGTTATGTACAAGTGGACACAGAGCTTTCAGAAGTTAAGTTACTTTTCCTTCACTGCAAAGGACTCGCTGTAACCATGATATCTTCAGAGCTGACAAAAAGCATTTCAAATCGACCATTTTAAGCCCCCCCTCTTCAAACGACTGATATGCTGTTGTTCTCTTTATTCTATCTTTCTTACCATTCCATAGAAATGAAAAAAATAACCTATTCAAATCAAACAAAAACTTATCATCAGGGTCTGGTAAACTCATAAACAGATGAGTTAACTTAGACAGCGCCAAACTCTTAATAACTGTTATTTTTCCAAAGGGTGTTAAATTTCTTCTGGACCAGGACCTGAACAAATTCTCAATTTCTACCAATTTATGTTCATAATTAAGGGGTATAATGTCATCTAAGTTGACTGAAAAAACAATGCCAAGAACTTTAAATGTTACAGGGTTCCAACTGAGCATAAGTTCCGACATAAATTTAATATTACAATTTGTATGTGAGCCTATCCAGACTGCCGTAGTTTTCTCATAGTTCATTTTCAGACCGGATATAGAGGCAAATTGCTTCAAAACGTTCATACATGCACAAAATGATTGTTTTGAACCATCCAGAAACAAGGCGGTGTCATCTGCAAACTGGGATATTAATATTTCATCATCTGCCACCTTTATACCTTTTATCTCTGTACTCTGGCGGATCATAATGGACAGAAATTCAGCACATATTAGATATAAATAAGGTGACAATGGATCTCCTTGTCTGGTACCTCTTTGTACATCAAACCAACTGGAATATTTACCATTCACAGAAACACATGATCTAATATTATTATAAAAAGTGAAAATCCATCTTTTAATGTCATCACCGAAGTTGAATTTGCACAAACATGATGACCAATTTTGCCTTCACCCCTCCCATAGGGTGACGGATGTCACAACTTCCTGTGTACACAAACTGATGACGTATTTCACAACAAAATGGCGCTGCCCATGGTCAACCTCGAAACTATCCGTATAGAATGGGGGCCTCCTGGCCCCCATAATGATATGTTTGGATTAAAAACACGCTCAGAAAGTTAAAACGAAGAGAGGTACAGAAAAGCGTGCTATGCAGCACAGCGCAACCACTACCGCGCTAAACAGGCTCGTCAATTTCACTGCCTTTTGCACGAGCGGCGGACTACGGTCATTGTGAAAAAAAATGCAGTGCGTTCAGTTTTATTCTGTGAGTTCCACAGCTTGACTAAATGTAGTAATTTCGCCTTACGCGACTTGTTTTGTTTTTACCTGTGCCCAAGGACTACTACCAGAGACTATATACTCTATAGTCTCTGCTACTACTAAGTCCTTGCCTGTGCCGTATTCGCATACCCGTGTATCTCGTGCTGACATGATACATGTCACACTAACACCAAAGCTTTCTAAGGGGTTCAGAGCACTGGCCGTTGACAAGAAAAGTACTGAATTGCCGTCGAACAGGGAGCATCGAGGGGCCAGTAAAAGATCCATGCATTGTGTGTGTGTGTGTGTGTGTGTGTGTGTGTGTGTGTGTGTGTGAGTGTTCTCCATCTGTCAGTTTTGATAAGTCAGCCAGTATATGTATGTGACTTTCTGTGTCTATTTGCATGTACTTGTGAACGCATGTAGATGTACGCACACACACGCACACACACACACGCACACACGCATACACGCACACACACATATACACACACACACATACAAACACACACACGCACACACATACACCACCACCACAAACACCACCACCACAAGAACCACACACACACACCACACACATGCACAAACAATCTCTCTCTCTCTCTCTCTCTCTCTCTTTCTCGCACACGCTGGAGCAACATAAAGTTGACCAAAAAATTATTGCAACAATTTTCGCACGCTAAGAAAAGCATTAAAACGCAATTTATTTTATTTGAACTTTATATGCCCAAAAAGGTAATTATGTCAGCTGTACATATCATTTGTCCGATTGATGGTACTTTGTATAGGCATTCCGTGACAGCCTGTCAAACAAGGTCACCCCTAAAATCGACCTGACAAAAACCATTGCCCCGTATTTTAAAATCTGCAAAAAATCAGAATATGCACAAACCAAACACTTCTAACATCCATTGGAAAGGCCGTTCAAATTCCTGTTCAGAACATTTTGTTTTATGCACTATGTAGCCTTTTGTCAAAGGTTTCAGAGAAGTTATGAGCAATAGGCTGACCAAAATCTGTGTTGCTTTTTGCGAATGTGTATAGTTAGCGTGTCGTATTACGTAACTTTTCCAAAAGAACTAAACAAATATTCATATTAATTCAGGGACTTTGCATGCTAAGCAAATATTGGATGAGGCAATAGATGCCAAAGTTTGAGGCAGATCCAAGTGCTGGTTTACATTTGCTGGAGATGGGAACACACATGCAAAATTATCGATCACCGTCAGTGGTACTGAGTACACTACCCGCTGTGCTCGCTGTGTTGCGCTTTTGTGACCCGCAGCGAAGGAAGCACAGGCCAAGGCCAGTTTATCTCCACAGCTACTGTACGCATTACCAAGGACGGTGATCGATACATTTTCTTGCGCGTTCCCATCTCCAGCAAATGTAAACCAGCAATTGGATCTGCCTCAAACTTTTGTACCTATTGCTCAAACCATGTTTTGCTTGGGAACGTCCCACTAGTCCGAGGGTTCACTAGTCCGAGGGTTCACTAGTCCGAGGGTTCACTGTCCGAGGGTTCACTAGTCCGAGGGTTCACTAGTCCGAGGGTTTACTATAGACGCTTGATTTTCCAGTTCGTCCCACTAGTACGAGGGTTCACTAGTCCGAGGGTTCACTAGTCCGAGGGTTCACTAGTCCGAGGGTTCACTATAGACGCTTGATTTTTCAGTTATTATACCGTCCCTTAAAAGGCGGTATATAGGTTTCACTGTGTCTGTCTGTCTCTGTGTGTGTGTGTCTGTCTGTGTGTGTGTGGGGGGGGTGTGTGTGTGTCTGTCTGTCCGCAAATAGAATGATATCCGATGTTTGAGAACCGATTTCAATGAAATTATGTGTGAGGCTGTAGTACAACCCAGGCTCGATCCTCTCCATAATTCAGGTCGGTGGGATAACTAATTGACCCTCACGGGCAAAAGGAAACCCGAGGTGCTATATAATATGACTAAAAACTGTAGGCAGTTCGATCACGTAATTGTCCAGTCGGGGCGGTATCCTGATAAATTTAATATCCTTTCTTCAGTCAAAATATAAATAACTAAGTTTCTTGGGGGAAATAGTCTGAGATTTCTTCAGTCAAATATAAAACACCACATTATCTTTTCGAATGAAAACAACTCAGTGTTTTTATGAGAATATTCTTCGATTTGGTTCCCACAGTAGTGAAAAACACACGCACGCACGCACACGCACATCCACGCACACATACACACACAAAATAAAAACAAATCAAATTGAATATCCTTTGTTCAAGCGTCTATAGTGAACCCTCGGACTAGTGAACCCCTCTCGTTTTGCTTAGCAAGTCAAGTCAAGTCAAGTCAAACAGTTTATTTACCAAATGCAAAGCACAGGATTTTGTCATGGTGTATGCATAAAACTTCACACTCCTTCCACACGCATATATGACAACAACTATGTACAGACAAAGTGTTCAATCTCACTGGGCCCACTACGTGTGCACACCAACCAGACAGTTCAAAACGGACTGGTTGTTCCTTTAGCACCAATCTGACAGGAGCAATCACAGGTTGCATGGATAAAGATAAATGAATTCCCTAAAAATCATATCTAAAAATATAGTCATCAATATAATAAATCCGAGTACATGCTAACACAGTTATTCAAAGGACACAACCCTTACATCTATTAAGATATTTCATTTAAGGATACTCGATCCATTTCAAAACTTTAATTGACACATATCACAGATATAGATCTAACAAATCTAAGAACGATCAACCATTGAGGCCGCAAGGACTGCCTCAGGAAAGAAACTGTTTCTGAAACGAGAAGTCCTGCTCTTCAGAGCGCGGAAGCGCTTGCCTGACGGGAGGAGCTCGAACAGATGGCTAGCTGGGTGAGATGAGTCTGCCACTATACCCCTAACTCTCTTTGCTAAACGTGAGCTGTACAGTGAGGCGACTGACGGAAGTTCGCAACCCACAATACGAGACGCTTGTCTGACAATGCGCTCCAGCTCTTCCTTGTTCCTAGCACTGGCACTGGCATGCAAAGTCACGATTTTTTAACCTAAAACCCTGAATTAATAGGAATATTTGTTTAGTTCTCTCGGAAAATGTACGTAATACAACACGCTTATTATACACATTCGCAAAAAGCAAGACAGATTTAGGTCAGCCTATTGGTAATAACTTCTAAAATTTCCAAAGCGAATCATTGAGAACTTAAGCAGATATGGCTCTTTGGGTGGAGGACCCCCTCAAAAATGGCCGCAAAACGTGCCTTGTTTGGCCTCTGAAACGGGACAAAGGGCTACATAAAGACTAAAGCAGTTAGGTGCATAAAACAAAATGTTCTGAACTGGAAATTAAATGGCCTTGCCAATGGATGTTAGAAGTGTTTGGTTTGTGCATATTCTAATTTTTTGCAGATTTTAAAATACGGGGCTATGGTTTTTGTCAGGTCGATTTTAGGGGTGACCTTGTTTCACGGGATGCCTATATAAAGTACCATCAATCGGATAAATGATATGTACAGCTGACATAATTACCTTTTCGAGCATATAAAACTAACTGAAATGAATCGCGTTTTAAAGCTTTTCTTACCGTGAAAAAATTGTTGCAATAATATTTTGGCTAAGTTTAGATAGAACACTGTATCTATCGGCCTGCGCCGCCAAATCGCGCGATAACTCTGCGTTAACTTGCGTGGCCTTGCGAGATCTGCCGCAAAATGCGGGCATGTCCGGATAGCTCTGTGAGAGGTTGCGTTTCAAATTGTGAATTTTCAATGTGAACAGTGTGCTGCAGCAATGATAACCGCGAGAATAATCCTAAAGTTCGTTCAAAGTACCCAAGCATGGCCCGTGCCATTCTGATCATCATCGCTCCACGGCTATCGCCTGTTATCTCTCTGACCGGACGCTGAAGTCCTACGCGAATCTATCAAAACAAGAATACAGAGTTATCTCCCATATGTTGTTCGCGAGTAGTGTTCGCGAGACGAAAATGATTGCAGATTGGCCGACTTCGACAGTGATCTCCGTTCTGTTCTTCACAGTTATGATAAAGACATCGTTCTAAGGTCAAAACAAGTCGAAATTTTGGGACTGCTGCCGGAAGGAGACCGTAATATATGGTTGCATCACTGTCAGAAAAAATCGTCTGCTCCAGCGAGGGCCGAAACCAAATGGTTGATCATCACGTCAGTGACACTTTTGCCATATTTAGAGTTGTTTGCACAGTAAAATAGCTCGCTTGCAACTGTCTTACATATCAATTCCTTTGTAATTTAAAAATTACACAACACCATGAAAAATCATTATCGACGATCGCGAATCTGCTTATATCCATAACACATTACGAAAAGATCTAAATATGTAAAAAATCGATTTCCTCGCCAGACACGGAAAACCAAGACATCCTGTCAGGGATAGAATGAGCCCAACTCATTTTGACATGAGGTCAGGATGGGCCCGTGCCAGAGACTGTAGAGTATACAGAGACGCTTCATTTGGCGCTGAAAATTGAAACAGGAAGCCCTGTGGCGCCACCACGCGGAAACATGTAAAACCCTACTTTCGCTTTCCACAGCAGTAGCGATATCGTGCAGCACAACCACGGCCGCACCAAAAAGAAAACACAGCGGGGCATGGTCTTTGGCCATCAATTGCTCAAACTCACATGCCAAAGGCTTCAGGATGTTCACATTTCCTAAGGAAGAGAGCATGTGAGGATGGTTTTTTTGTTTTTTTCTCTCGTTAAATGTCGGAAAATTAGTAAAAAAGTGTAGCGTCGAACTGCGTGTATTCTACCAGAACAGCGAAAACACACACTGTACACAAGCTCAACAATCTCATTGTGCAGTTGTTTAATTAACTTCAGGCTTAATTTTGTTTTGAAGGACAACTGAACAATTGATTCTCTTCTTCGTCCAAGCGCAAAAGTCGAAAACTTCTCAAACTAGAATACTTGTGACGATGCTGTTCAAAGTGTCATCCAGTCGGTCCGTACCTCGTTAATTCATCTCAATTCGTGTGTGTGTGTGTGTGTGTGTGTGTGTGTGTGTGTGTGTGTGTGTGTGTGTGTGTGTGTGTGTGTGTGTCAGTGTGAGAGTGTGTGTTTGTGTGTGTGTGTGTGTGTGTGTGTGTAACTGACTCAGAGAGAGAGAGAGAGAGAGCCAGAGGGAGGGAGAGAGAGAGAGAGGGAGGGAGAGAGAGAGAGAGAGAGAGAGAGAGAGAAAGAGAGAGAGAGGGAGGGAGAGAGAGAGGGAGGGAGGGAGGGAGGGAGGGAGAGAGAGAGAGAGAGAGAGACTGAGAGAGAGAGAGAGAGAGCTTTCTGAACAAGAAAGAAGCAACCGATAAGAAATAAGACAATCGGCATCGATCGATCAAGATTCTTTAATTAAAGTCAGCTTGGTCACAATAATGTTGTTTAAGTTGCTGTATTTTACAGTTTTCCTTACATGATAATTTCTTAGCTACGTGCAATTGACTACCCATTTCAGTTTAGAGGTGCTGGGACGACGCCAAGTTGACTAAATGCCTTAGTTACCGATTTGACCGGGAACTATTTCGTTAACGATTTATTCCTGACATATTTTCTCAGGCTTAACTGACCATGGATACAGTATGTATTTGTATCAGTTTGACTAAAACACACAAAAATAACGACGGTTAGTTCGTGAAAAGAGACTGACTTTTAATCATGTTTGCATAACTACAGCGATGCAGCGGGTATTGCCTAAGTAAATTTGATTTAATTTTAATCTACACCATTTTCTGCGGTGTTTTTATGGTCATTTAAAAAGGATGTTCACAAACAAACATATTTTTTCGTTCAGTTACTTTTTGCAGCACTGTCAGCCGGACAGAACAGACAGTATGGACAGTATGATAATACAAACGTGATATAAACACAGCCGACAGCAGCCGCTATACGCGAACTTCCTTGTGCGGCAGGGAGTGGCTCTTTTCCCGCGCGCTGGCGGCCGGTCTCACTTTCGCACCGCAGCGCAAAGAAGGATGAAGCGTCTCTGTATACTCTACAGTCTCTGCCCGTGCACAAAGGAAAGGCGATCGAGGTTTACATTTTTTTAACACAAGCCAGAGAACACCAGCGTTTGTGAGAGCAAAACGTTTGCCCGCAGGGAAGTGAACCTTCCTTTAATATCTTTCGCACTGGAGAGCTATTTAAGCGGGATATTCACGCCGTAGGCTATAAATAGTTACATCTCATGAAATCTGACCCAAGTAGAAAGATGACCAAGTGACTTCATACGCTCTGCAACAACAGGTGCAAGCTCTTCAATACGTCTCAGTTCTGAAGAAGAAGATAAGTCATTTCCGCAACCCGAGAAAATACATTGTACATTTTACCTACAGGCCAAACAGTGTCTGTTGGCGGCAAAGGACCCAGCAAGTTGCTATTTTTAGATCAGTGGCTGTCAAGAACAGGCGCTTACATTTGCAGGGCCGGACTACCGGGGGGGTTATGGGGGTTGCGCAACCCTCCCCCCTAGCCTAAACATGTACCTTACTTATTTAATTTTTTTTTTTATTATTGCTTATTTTATGCCGTTTCATGCAAGGAGCGACCATTTTCCTATCTCAGAATATGACCTACCCGTCAGCTTCAGGGGGCGAAGCCCCCTGACCCCCACAACGAGGGGGGGGGGGGGTGGGTTTCCGGACCCCCCCCCCCCAGCCAAAAAATAAAAATATTGAATGAGGTATGCATTTCTTTATTTTACATGAGTTTCAATTTTTGGGGTATTAATCAGTGACAAAATCTGCTGCCTGAAACTGGTAATGATCATCCTCAGAATGCACCAGATTGCACCATTTTGCATCCTTTTTTTCAAAATGTTCCGGGGGGGCATGCCCCCGGACCCCCCTAGCAAGCTAGGCGCTTCGCGCCGTCGGCTCGGCGCTTCGCGCCTTCACACCCATATCTTCACAATATACTTTTGAAAAAAACCAGTCATAAAATGAACTGATCCGCCCCTGCCGCCAGGGGGGACATCCCCCTGGGCCACCACTGGCAACCCCCCCCCCCCTCCTCTTCGCCTTGTCCGGCCCTGATTTGGATGTGTCCACTGATAGTAGGTTTGGTTGTGATCAATCAGAATGATGTGGGAATAAAAATGTATGACAGTTTGGTATGATGACATGTAATTCACATATATGCTGAAATGTAATATTATACATGATATAATAACTATTATGGCTGTTGCCATGACCATGAACCCCAAGAAAGGTTTAATGTTATGTAAAATCAAAATACCAAAATCAAGCACCTACTAATCTGGTTTACGGTGCGGGAAGATTGAGGCCTTCGTGAAATGTTCAACGTTGGCCAATAATAATTTTAACAATGTACGTACGTTGTGTCGTTTTTTATTATGTTTTATTTTGTTGATCAATTGATAAATATGTCTTCCCAACATATTACAAATCAAACAGAAATAAAGTCTTAGAGAACTACAATAATTATTGTTGCCGTCAAAACCTTGCAAGGCCTCAACAGAGGCTCGCCAACTTCGCCGCGCTGCGCTCATTGGCTCAGTATTGAACTTGCGTCAAGGCCCATGCGCGTAGATTCTGAGAATGTTTACTTTCGGCATTCGCAGAGGTGACTGCCGTTACAGAGGTGAGTAAAACTGACCATCGAAAGGAAAATAAGATTCATATTGGTAATACTAATAACATACTTGAACAAGCATGTATCTACCAAAACTGTATGGGAGCATATAGTTGGAAAGGCGTGGTGAAGCGATCAAATCGAATTGTCCGTCTCAGTCAGTGCACTGATCAGTGAGTCACCACGATTGAACGTCACTGTCTGTATTTTGTATGTAAGCAGAGCTTCCAAACTAGTTAAATCCTGATGTAGTTTACAAAAACAAAACAAAATCTCATTCCTGTTCCATTGTTCTTGTAGTTGTGATATATTCTAGTGAAACTGAAAGTAAGTGTTAAAAGCAGAAAAGCCGGACTGAATCAGGTAATTGGGTTGGGAAAGTTTTGCTAAGAAATCCTGTTATTTCCCTGGGTTAATAAGCATCTCTTTGTCCAACTATTTACACAATTTATTTGACTAGTTTGTGTATTTATTTCTAGACTACAAGCTTGCAGTTGCTGATACATTCATTCATCATTGATTGCATTTCATTGTCACAGCACAAAACACTGAATGACACATACTGATTGACGAGCATGGCAATAGCCTTCTCGTTTTACAGTATAGGTACTGATAGTTACATGCAAGTTTGAATATCACTTTGAACACTGCCACATTCAGTTCTTCTCATCATTGAATAATTTTGTTTCAGGAAGCAAGCACCACTTTTGTTGTTGATGAAAACCCAATACAGTCAGAAGTGTGTCAAGCTCAAAGTACTATTTCACAAAAGGTGAGAAGTTATTCGTTACATTTGCAACATTTATTGTAAAAAATTATTAAACATAAAGGCAGAATTTGTTTGTCTTGTGATTGTTGTAATATGATTGCCTACACTACGATCGAGTATACGAAACCATAACATAAGTAAACCTAATTGTCATCATTTTCACGAGTTTTCATTCACAAGCACCTGGGAAATAAATGTCATGTTCCCCGGGGAATAAATCCCCGGTTACCATAGTTGCAGGAAGCCCTATTACATGGATAATCAAAAGCAAACCCAATAGAAACGCTCGAGGATTCTTCGGCTCTTTTCATTGGCGTTTCCCCAGACCTAAACAGACGACACTGCTTCGCCAAGTTCCAAATACGAACTGGCAAACTGGCAAATCGCCAAATGTAAACAAAAAACAAAACTACCTCATCAAAGGTCATACATTTATGCTTTATCGCAAACAAATGAAACCTATCGATATGTTTTATCTTCTCACAAAGTCATGGAGTGCGTGTATCTCTGTTTGGAGAAACACGAACGTCAAGTTTAAGTCAAACCAATTGACCCCTGACACACATTTTGACCCGTGCACAAGACGTTGTATCGATAAACTAAGCGCAAATAAAAAAATAATAATAAAAAAGCAAAGAACATAGCAACAAGAAATGAAGACATCTGACAAAGCCGAGCAAGCAGAATGACAAGTCTAATGAAAAACAGAGAGGCAATGAGAAACAAGATCGCGATTATCTTTCCTTCGCGGCACGACGCAAATCGTTTGTGTCCTTTGACCCAATTCGTGCAGTGCTGCACGATGCAAATCTTCTGTGACCTTTGACTCAACGTAGCTTCAATATTCGATTACTAATATTTACCACTGAAAACCGAGGGGTGGAATACCGAGAGGGGCAGGGTGGTAGGGCGATGGTGAAATGTAATGAAGAGACACGTGTAGCAATAAGAGAAAACCGATTCTGCAATAACACAAACAAGAACAACAAGTCGCGTAAGGCGAAATACAACATTTAGTCAAGTAGCTGTCGAACTCACAGAATGAAACTGAACGCAATGCAACGCAGCAAGACCGTATACTCGTAACATCGTCAGTCCACCGCTCACGGCAAAGGCAGTGAAATTGACAAGAAGAGCGGGGTAGTAGTTGCGCTGAGAACGATAGCACGCTTTTCTGTACCTCTCTTCGTTTTAACTTTCTGAGCGTGTTTTTAATCCAAACATATCATATCTATATGTTTTTGGAATCAGGAACCGACAAGGAATAAGATGAAAGTGTTTTTAAATTGATTTGGAAAATTTAATTTTGATAATAATTTTTATATATTTAATTTTCAGAGCTTGTTTTTAATCCAAATATAACATATTTATATGTTTTTGGAATCAGCAAATGATGGAGAATAAGATGAACGTAAATTTGGATCGTTTTATAAAAGAAATATTTATTTTACAATTTTCCGATTTTTAATGACCAAAGTCATTAATTAATTTTTAAGCCACCAAGCTGAAATGCAATACCAAAGTCCGGGCTTCGTCGAAAATTATTTGACCAAAATTTCAACCAATTTGGTTGAAAAATGAGGGCGTGACAATGCCGCCTCAACTTTCACGAAAAGCCGGATATGACGTCATCAAAGACATTTATCAAAAAAATGAAAAAAACGTATGGGGATATCATACCCAGGAACTTTCATGTCAAATTTCACAAAGATCGGTCCAGTAGTTTGGTCTGAATCGCTCTACACGCACGAACACACACACACACACACACACACATACACACACACATACACCACGACCCTCGTCTCGATTCCCCCCTCGATGTTAAAACATTTAGTCATAACTTGAATAAATGTAAAAACCCAACACTGACCTATATTTAATCAATAATATGATCGTCTGCGTTGCAGGTGTGCAAGTGAAGGGTTGGGGGGGGGGGGGTAACTTGATCATTAATTTGTGTGTGTCAGTGTTTGTGTTCATGGACTGATTGTGAGGGAGGGTGAGGGTGGGGTGGGGTGTGTTTCAGGTTTTTGTGTGGGTATGAAACGAGCAAAACAATACCCACACCACAAAATCCTGGAGGCAAAAAACACTCGCCGTCGCATAATTTTGTCCGCACAATATTATATGCACCAACAACCGGAAAGAAAAGTGACAATGGAAAAAGACTCATCTTTGCTTCCTGCGATTCCTTGCCCCCGACTCGAACGTCGCACGATAATCCACATAACAGATCTGTTGTGAGATGGTCAACGCTGACTGTGCAAGCAAATCACCTCGTTTGAAATACGACAATCCCATCGCTCGAATGCAACATGTGGGCACTATCGTCTCAAAGGCGCTTACTGTTGGTTTCACACACCACTCTGTAGTCGGAACCTACAGAACTTCGCATCCTCAAACCTGACATACTTGTCTCAACATTATAAACTCAAATCACACACAGTAAGTTGCTTTCGCACGCCAGCTTTGAACAACGTGCTGGGGCCCCGAACATGCATTATAATAACAGAACTCGCGTTTCAAACCATGGCTCCCTGTGTTGATTTTTCACTTAATGTTGAACCACCAAAATGATGACAAAAACGATGTTTGATGGTGTGTTGCCAGACCAGCTTTTTTGTCGGTCCTCGGGGGGCATATCGACTTTTGTTTCATATTTATTGACCGCGGCCTTCGGCCTTGGTCAATAAATATGAAACAAAAGACGATATGCTCCCCCTCGGACCGACAAAAAAGCTGGTCTGTCAACAACCCATCAAACATCTTATAATGTCGCATAGCTCTGTATCGTATAATGCACGCGCATGCGCTATGCCTTCCTACGCTTGCAGCTTCCTGAATAAACCACTGAAAACATGAACAACATGTTTTGCCTTTGTGTCAACAAATAACATTATATGGTGGCAGCGGAAAAGGTAACAAGCAGCAGATCCAGTCCCCGTGAGTGTGCCTCTAGTTAGAAGCCTACAATCGGACTTTTTTGGGCTGAATACACTGTTGTGTTGTTAGTAATAGCCTCTTCGCTCGAGCACGTGTTCGCGACCGTTACACAGATTACGGTTAGGAAAAGTCGTTTCCAATCATGTCTTCAAAACAAGTTCCCGAGATGGTATGGGACAGTGAAAACGTCGCAGAGTCTTTCAAAATGTTCAAGCAAAGACTAGAACTGTATTTTATCACAAAGAAGGTGCCGAAAGAGAATGAGGTTGCCCACATACTCCTCCAAATTGGTGAAAAAGGCCTTCGCATGTACAATGCTATGACCCTCACAGATGAAGAAAAGAAGAGCTCCAAGATTGTTTTCCAAAAATTGAGTGAACAAATCGAGCCAGCTGAACACTTTCGTGTGAGCAGGCTCAAACTCATGAGCATGAGGCAGGCCAAATCAGAGTCACTCGATGATTTTGTGACAAGGGCGCAGCTCCAGGCACAGAAGTGTGTTTTTGACGCTGCAGCAGAATTGGAGGAGAGACTGATAGAATTGATCATCTCGAGCACACCCATTGAAGAATTCCAAAGGAAACTCCTGGAACAAGAGAAGGGTGTCAAGTTGGCTGATGTGGTAAAGATGGGTCGCACGTTCGAGGCTACTGCATCACATGTGGAGCAGCTACAAACAATGGCCAGCTCTGCCAGTATCAGTACCATTAAGTCTAACAACCGTCCCTCTCAAACCCATCCTACCTGCAGAAACTGTGGCGGACGACACAAACCACGAGAATGCCCAGCCCATGGTGTTACCTGCCATGCCTGCGGCAAAAATAATCACTTTGCTAAAGTGTGCCGTTCCGAGCAACACCAGTCTCCACGCATCCCTTCACATGGACGCGGGCAACGACGTGGCGGATCAAGCAGCCGCGGTGGAGGACATCACCGGAGGTCAGAAGCAAAAATCAAGGCGATGCAGGCGGAAATCGACGAAGAGAACTTCGACGAACTAACTTTTAGTCCGGTCGTCATCTCTTCAGTCTCTTCAACGCCCCAACAACGTGACGAAGCATTCGTCAGACTCAAAACACAACTTCCACGTAGAGCCGGACAACACAACGTCATCGTCAAGGTCGACACAGGTGCACAGGGGAACACACTGCCCCTGCGCATGTTTAGAGACATGTTCCCTGATCTACTGACAAAGGAGGGGACACCTATCAACAAGATCTTGAAAGAGAAAGGCGGCACGAAGCTGACTGCCTATAACGGCACAGACATTTCCTGCCTTGGCAAGATTACGTTTCCCTGTCGCTACAGAGGCGAGTGGCAGGAAACGGGGTTCTACATTGTAGATGTAGAGGGACCAGCCATCATTGGGTTGCCGTCGTGCGAAAAGTTGAGAATCGTGACACTGCACTGCAGCATTTCAGCGTCACCCCCAGCAGCTAAGGACAAGATCACCTGTGTCCAAGACCTGCTGAAAGACAATCCGGAGCAGTTTGACAAAATTGGCAAGATGCCTGGCCCTGTCAAACTTGTGGTGGATCCAGACGTCCCGCCACACATCGATGCACCAAGAAAAACTCCAATCGCTCTCAGAGACGCGATCAAAGAAGAGCTCGACAGCATGGTGGAAAGCGGTGTGATCAGAAAGGTGACAGAGCCGACGGACTGGGTGTCCAGTCTCGCCTACTCCAAGAAGCGGTCGGGAAAGCTTAGAATCTGCCTTGACCCCCGTCATCTCAACCTCGCACTGAAACGCCCACACCACAAGATTCCGACCATTGAAGAGCTGACGCATCAGTTCTGTGGAAGTCGCTACTTTTCCAAGCTAGACGCCAAGAGTGGCTACTGGTCAGTTCAGCTCGACGAAGAAAGCCAGCTCTTGACGACGTTCCAGACTCCCTATGGCAGATATTGCTTCTCCAGACTTCCATTTGGTCTCAAGGTCAGCCAAGATATTTTCCAGCTTAAAATGGATCAGATCCTTGAAAACGTGAAAGGAGCCACCGGCATCTCAGACGATGTTGTAGTCTACGGCAAGACAGAAGAAGAGCACGACGAAAGCCTGTGCAACCTAATGAAAGCCGCAGCAGAGAATGGATTGGTTTTCAACTCGGAGAAGTGTACCATCAAGGCGCAGTCCATCACATTTTTCGGCGCAACATACACTCCGGAAGGCGTGCATCCTGATCCTGACAAGGTCAACGACCTGAAAGCCATGCCAGCGCCGACGTCCAAAAAGGAACTGCAAGAGTTCCTTGGATTTGTGACATACATGTCGCCATTCATCAACAACCTGGCCGAAAAAGCAGCTGCACTCAGAGAACTCATCAAGAAAGACTCAGTATTCATCTGGGGTGAACACCATCAAAAGTGCTTCCAGGCCCTAAAGGATGCAGTCTCAGAGGATGCCACGCTGGTCTACTTTGACACAAGTGCTACACCAACACTGGAGACAGACGCCAGCATCAAGGGTCTTGGCGTAACACTGCTCCAGCAGGGAAAGCCGATAGCATATGCATCAAAGACGCTGACGGACGCTGAAACGCGATACGCCTGTATTGAGCGAGAACTTTTGGCCATCGTCTACGGGGTTGAACGATTTCACACCTACCTATACGGTCAGAAATTCCTCGTCAAAACGGATCACAAACCACTGGTTATGATCCTCAACAAACCTCTCGTCAGAGCACCCCCAAGACTGCAGCGAATGCTCCTCAGACTACAACAGTATGATTTTACAATCGAATATAAACCCGGCAAGGACATGACAGTAGCAGACACACTGTCCAGACTGCCGAGCCCTGGCAACGTCAAGACCATTGATCTCGACCTCACTGTTGGCCAGGTCAGATTCAGCACGGAGAGAACCAAGTCACTCCAAGAGGAAACCAAACATGACCCGACTCTGAGCAAGCTTATCCCAACAATCATCAACGGATGGCCAGACACCATACAAGAAGTCCCCGAACCGATTCGCAGTTTTTGGTCATTCCGAGACGAACTTTCTGTGGAGGACGGAATCGTACTCAAAGGTGATCGTGTGGTCATTCCGCTAAACCTCCAGCAAGAGATGCTGATACAACTGCACGCAGCCCACCAAGGGATAGAGAAGACCAGACTAAGGGCACGAGCCTCGGTGTACTGGCAAGGTATCTCGAAGGACATCGAAAAACTGACATCTCAATGCCCCATCTGCCAGGAGCACCAAAAGAACCAAGTGCCGGAAACACTCAATCCTCATGAGATTCCGACACAGCCCTGGGAAGTCTTGGGTGTAGACTTCTTTGCAGTGGACAACACCCAACACATCCTCGTCGCTGATTATTACAGCAAGTTCTTCGTCTGCAGGAAACTCCCAAACGACTACACCTGCAAGACCACCATCGCAGTGATGAAGCAGATATTTGCCGAGCACGGAATTCCCAAAACGCTCAAATCGGACAACGGGCCCCAATTTTCGGCAAAAGCATTTCAAGAGTTCGCCAAGGAGTGGTGTTTTGACCATGTCACTTCTTCCCCCATCTACCCCAAGTCAAATGGCTTCATTGAGAGACAGGTGCAGACAGTAAAGCAAGCTCTCATCAATGCAAAACAGGACGGCAGTGACCCTGACCTTATCCTATTGTGCCTTCGCACAACTCCAGTTTCCCCCAAAATTCCTAGTCCCTCAGAGCTGATCATCGGAAGAAAACCTCGTGGAAATCTTCCTACTCGACACACCGGAAATCCAACCGACGACCTCATTCGCGAAAGACTACAGCACCGCCAAGACAACCAGAAGTCATACCACGACACCAAGGCTAAGGACTTGCCACAACTGACCCCAGGCCAGCACGTCAGATTCCAAGACCAACCTTCAAGCAAATGGAAGGAAGCGGTGGTCAAAGAGAAATGTCAGGAACCAAGGTCGTACCTGATAGAAACACCAACCGGAAGAATAATGAGAAGAAACAGAGTCAACATCAGAAACTCGCCACAGCAACAATTAACTGAAAACACAGACTCGCCGGTTGCTGATAAAACTCCGACTCCAGTCAACACTTCAGTCAACACTCCAGCCAACACCCCAGTCAGAGCCCCAGTAAATAACACAGCATCTCCAACTGTCAACAACCCAGCTGCACCCTCACCAGCAGCAGCACCAGAGCCATCTGCTGTGTTCACTCGTAGTGGTAGAAAGATCAACCAACCTGTTAGATATAAAGAATAAACCCATGGCCTGTGCACAAGTAGACAGCATGTGTAGCTAGGCTGTTCTATTTGTCTAGTATCTGCCAAAGTATGAGCAGTTGTGTTTAAAGTTGGTAGAAGCATTAGTATGCTTTTAGTTGTGAAATTCATGGCCTGTTATAGGTGAACAGCATGTGTATGTAGGCTGTCACACCTGTATGTAAGTAACCGTGTAGCAGGTTACACATTATAGTGCATAGCAGCTGGATATTCCATATCTTTTTGTTATCTGACCACAGCCAGCTGAACAATCCAAAGACAGTTCCAGAAGATGTCATCATATGTGCCAAAGACAATTTTAGTCAAATCGTGTTTCCAGCATGTTTACCTGAAGCAACTATGTAATGTTAATAATACAAACTTGTAACATGAACACTCCAAAGCTGAAAACAGACTCAGAAATGTTCAACAATATTGTGTGCTCTTGATGTATGAACATTGAAATAGGAAAGACATTTGTTTGAAACAATCCAGCATAACTCCCTGTATGGAATTTTTATCTTGGAAAGGGAGATGTAATATGATTGCCTACACTACGATCGAGTATACGAAACCATAACATAAGTAAACCTAAATGTCGCATAGCTCTGTATCGTATAATGCACGCGCATGCGCTATGCCTTCCTACGCTTGCAGCTTCCTGAATAAACCACTGAAAACATGAACAACATGTTTTGCCTTTGTGTCAACAAATAACATTATAATTGTGATGCCTACAACTACACCCGCTTGTGATTTCTCAGTCAAGTTACTGCAGATTTGTGTATATTTCAGTCTCATGTGGTATTTGCCATATTTTTGTGTGAACATGTGTATTTTTCAAGACTTAGATTCTGTGATAACATAAAATACCATAACACATTTGACACCAGTGCATCATATAATATTTTTGGATAATTCTCATTACGCATGATTTTTTATTGTGTCACTGTGTGTACATTTACATGTGTTTTTAAATGTCAACAGGTGACAGTTCCACTTCTGGAAGAGGTGTGCAGTGAGATTGCAGAAAATGAATGCCTGTCAGCTGATCTGTGAAGCCATGTTAAAACCTTGGACTGTAAGTGTTTAGGGAAACACTGTATGAATGAATACAATTTTGTTGGAGTAGTGTTTTCACTTTTGCTTATAATGTAAAACAATTTCAATTTTAAATTTCAAGTTATTCAGTTACGCTGAGAATAAGCTGTCATATATACATGACAAGTAAGCAGTGCTCCCTGTATGGCATACGTGTAATTATTGTTGATCATTCGCGTACACATTCCAGACTTGTCAATGTGCAAGTGTTCTTTTTGGATACAATTGTGTGTGTGTTTGCCTTTCTTTTAAAGTTATACGAGGCAGGGAATTATCCCAAGATATGGACTAATAAAAATCTATTATTGTATATATATATATACAGTGGACCACCCCCCCCCCCAATTTGATAATCCCTCCCTTTTAAGACCTTATTTTGTCAGTTTGTCTGTGCATAACTTCTGTAAATTTTCCTTCATTTTAAGACTGCCTCCTTTTAAAGACCCGCTTTCTCAGATTGTTTGAGGTAATACAAAGGTGGTTCTATTGTATGTGTTCAAGTGTAAGACTTTGTGGTCTGTTTGACAGGTGCTGTTCTTCGGGACAAACTTTAGGTGTTTGAGTCATGCCTTGGTCTACGAGGGAAGTTCCATAACGCAGCCAAGGAAAAGGCTCACTCAAAGTATTTTGCATTGTACTACGCAAGCCATGCAAGCATTACAGAGGTCACCAAGTCGACTCATGCTTCAGCTTCCATTTGCCTCAGGATGTTTGAAAGGCTGGTCGAAGCAACCTATGGGTGCAAACAGGAAGACAACGCGAATGACTGACCGGTGCCAGTGTGTGAGGAGGAGAAGGATGTGATCAGGTATGTTGCTGGGAGTGTGGTGAAGAAACTAAAAAAGAAAGTTTGGGGCCTCAAGAAAGGTGCATACAGATACAAGAAACTGCGCTGTTTAGAAGCACTGAGGTTCAGTGAGCTGTCAGAAAGTGATTGTGGTTCTTCAACTGACATGACAACGGTGCTTAACCGAGGAGGACTGACATTTGTCAAAGGCAACATTGTGCAAATGTTCCTTGACATGGAGGACATTTTTCGTCGGACTGCACGGGTGTCGCTTGCTCTGCCAAAATGAACGCTGATGACAAGGACTTTCTGCAACAGTGCCAAACCAATGATACAGTGCCTGTGCTTTTTTATGACACAGTTTATGCATTTGACATTTCTTTGAAAGTGCAAGAAAATGTTTTCGAAAATGCTGTCCTGCTTTTTTTTTTTAAATCCGAGTCCACCACAAGCTGAGGACAATGTCAATGATGGACAAAGTGCAGCGCGGGTGGAAAGAGTAGAGCATGAAGAACCGGTTGCGTACCACTGACACTAAAATTAACAAGGTGTGAGACGGGCAAAGTTAGCTACATATGCAGTTGATCATATCATTAGTGCCAGTCCACGGATGCTCCCCCCTTGTTTGTGTGTATGTATGTGTGCAGGTTTGCATTTCAGTCTGCATGAGGTGAGCGATAGTGATTTTTAACTGTTGGTGCTCAGTGATTTACAAGCATGTTTTCTGTTGCTATGTAAATTCTCCTGTCTTATGTAGAACACAGACACTTTGTATTACATTTTTTTTACAATAATCTCTCTTGGTGCTGGGTACAAATATTTTAAAAGTTTTCAGGTTCATGTTATTCTCTAGTTTCACTTTTTGTTTTACGCTCGACTCGTGTTTGAATCTGTATCTGTCTGCAACTGTAAGTACACCTGAATCCAACATACTAAAGAGAAATAGAGAGCTTCAGTATTTAGTCTGTACTTTAAAAAAAATTGTTATTGCTTGCATTTTTCTTCCGTTGTATTTTTTATGTCTTGAAAATAATAAAAATTGCTTTGAAAATGTATTGTGTACCGCAGTCAGAAGTAATTTATTACTTTTGGGAGTTTAGTAACGTGATATCAGTTTTCAATTGTTCGTTCACTTATATTGCTTTCAGATTTAACACACAAGAAACAGTAGCACGGTTTTCGTTGCGAAAATGTGCATTGGCAGTGCTACGCGATCGAATTGTGTATTATGTACACGCGGTGTTCTTCTGGAAAAGACCGAAGCGACATGTGACGTCAGTCGTTCAGCCCGCGAGCGGTGGGAGGGGGGGGGGGGGGGGTTCACATGGTGTGTTTGTTTGTTTGTTTGAGACCCACACCCATATACACACATTTCACATGTAAACCATTTGTCCGCCCCCTGTCGATATTTATCGACTAAGTTCCTTGTTTTGACAATACCTTCACATTTGAGTGGGAAGTGTGAATAGTGGTATCATCAGCGAAGAGTTCACAGTTACTGCTTATGTGTAGGGGAAGGTCATTAATGTAAATGGTGAAGAGAAGAGGGCCGAGTACAGATCCATGAGGAATGCCGTAACCTATCGAGAGAGAGAGAGAGAGAGAGAGAGAGAGAGAGAGAGAGAGAGAGAGAGAGAGAGAACAACAAAACCCAAGGACATTTTATCTTTAACAGCTTTTATTTCCAAAAGGAGTAAAACAAATAATGATGGTAATCCAGCTAACGGACGAATAACAGGCATTGATTCAAATAAAGAGAGAATGTCATATGTTTGACAATTTGCTACATCTCAGTCAGACGAAATAACGTGCAAATGGAATGAAAATTACTTCAGAGGGTTCGAAGTATAATCACCATTTGTGATGTACCTCGTCAGACTTTTGAAATTGTTAAAAGCTCAGATGGTTTTTCTCCCTATATGAGCCAGCGGAAATATTTTGATTGTCTTTCATAATTTGTGGTTTGGGTAGTCTCCTATAAGTAAGAATATCTATGTCTATCTATCTATCTGTCTGTCTGTCTGTCTGTCTCTCTCATCCCCGCCCCACTCACCCCTCCTCCTTCGACTCAAATTGAGCTAGGAAATGAATAGTCATCTGTTTGGAGTGAAAAGAAATCAGAACATTCTGTTCTAAGTACATGTATACTGGAAAAAATATGAAAAATATATACTGTTCAAAAAAAGAAACGCATAGTTGCTACTTGCCAAATTTGTTTTATTTTTCGAAAAAATTAACAGAAAATCCAATATTTAGATTATTTGTTTGAAATTTGGTATGGACACAGTTGAATGCACACACAGTTCATTTGCATCTTCAAATCAATCAGTCAATCAATACGATTGGGTGCCGAGGCTGTCAAGTCAGTAGGGGGTGTGACTGCCTTGAGCAGCAACAACTGCCAGGCACCTTCTGGGCATGGACTGGATCAGATGCCGGATATCTTGCTGTGGGATGGTGTCCCACTCCTCCTGAAGTGCCTGCAATAGATCGCGGTGATTTGCCGGCGCTTCTTCTCGCCTGCGCACACGTCTGTCCAATTCATCCCAGAGGTGTTCTATCGGGTTCATGTCTGGCGACATGGATGGCCAGGGAAGCACCTGGACATGGTGGTCGGTGAGGAACTGGGTGGTGAGTCGTGCTGTGTGCGGGCGAGCGTTGTCCTGCTGGAATATGGCATCCTGGTCAGCCAGAAGAGGAAGGGCGCAGAATTTCCTCCACGTATCGCTGGGCAGTTATGCGCCCTTGGACGTGCACCAGGGTGCTCCTTCCAGCGGTATTGATCGCCCCCCACACCATGACGCCTCCACCACCATGAACGGGTGCCTCATCCACACAGTTGGGCGCGTAACGTTCGTTTACTCTCCGGTAGACCCTCCTCCGACCATCATGTCGCTGGAGCAGGAAGTAGGACTCGTCGCTGAACCACACGTGTCTCCAGTGATTCCGGACGGTCCAGCGAAGGTGCTGGTTGCCCCACTGCACTCGGTTCTGGCGATGGCGGCGGGTGAGGACAGCTCCTCTGTGAGGTCTGCGAGCTCTCAAACCAGCTTCATGCAGGCGGTTCCGCACGGTCTGGTCCGATAATCGGTGTGGCCCGGGGAGAGCCTGGACAGAAGATGAGGCCGACAGGAAACGATTCCGGAGGTGGCGGAGCCGTATGAAGCGGTCGTGAGCAGCAGTTGTCGCCCTTGGTCTTCCCGCTCGTGGCAAGTCAGCAACGGAGCCAGTGGTTTGAAACCTGACCCACAGTCTACTGATGGTGCTCTGGGACACGTGGAAGTGCCTGGCGATTGCACTTTGACTTTGGCCTGCTTGTAAACGACCCAATGCAATTTGGCGGTCTTCTCTGCTCAATCGGGCCATCTTTCGTCGCTGAATTGTCGTCTGATTTCTTTGTGGCGAACAATCCGCTTTTATGGGTTTTGGAAGACATGGTGAGAGCTCAATATTCCCCGAGTTTCACGAGATTACACTGAAGCATGACGAGTGGTCATGCCAAATGAGCAATTTTGACATTGTAGCCACTGATAACGCATGCGTCACGTGCAGAGCTCACTTGTGGCAATGGACGAAAGGTCGACGACCAGATAAACATTTTCTGCAGTTTGGTGCATATCCTTGCAGCCATATAACTAAATTAACCAAATATTACAAGCTATGCGTTTCTTTTTTTGAACAGTATATTCACCCATCTCGATATTCAATGGAGATTCAAGCAGAGTTGTCTTTTGGCCCACTAGGCCTGTGCTCGCCTTCATAGGCGAGAATTTTTATGTGCGTTTTCAAAATGCAATCTTTGGGTATTTGTTGAATCGTCACTCTCCTCCTTTTCTTCTTCACTCTCATTCCCCTTCTTTTCCTCTTTCTCTTTCCTTTTATCCACCTCTGTTCCTTCTTCAGCCCTTCTGTACTTCCCCTCTTCTGTGCCTTCCCTTCTTTCGTTCTTCACCTTCTGTAGGCCTCTTTTGGATTGGCAGTGCACGGCCATTCCCTCTGCTGTCTTGAGCATTTTATTCTTTCTTCTTTGCAAACTCTTTTTGCCTGCTCTAGCTTCTTCTCTCTTATACTGTTTCCTTTTTTGTTGCTACGTTCTTCCCTTATTCATTCTTTTTCTTTTTCTTTTCGCTAGCTCTTCATTCTTTACTTTCTTTCCGCTCTTTTAGGTCTCTTTAACTTCTATCTCTTTATCTTTCTTTACTTTCTTCCATATCTCTCTCTCTCTCTCTCTCTCTCTCTCTCTCTCTCTCTCTCCCTCTCCATTTCTATGTCCTTTCTCTTTCTCATCTCCTTCCCTTTCTCTTTCCCTATCTCTCCCTCCTGCCCTCTCTCCCTCCTTTCCCCTCTCTCTCTCTTTCCCTCCTACCCTCTGTCCCTCCTTCCTTCTCTCTCTCTTTCTTCAATGTGTGTTGACCCCTCTGTTATTCCTTCTTGTTGGTCGTGTTAGCCAAAGCTTCACTCTTTCACCGGTATCGGCGTGAGTTTTTGTAACGAAGTGTGCGCTAATTTCGTGCTTGTGTTGCTTGGCCAAAGAATTCAGTTGTGTTTTTGTATTGAGCACTATTCAGAAAAGGGTATGCGGGAACTGAATAGCGATTGAAGGTCATTTTTCCACTGGCAACCGTCGGAGGCAGTAGGCTTAAGGTTCAAGGAAGCCTATCTTTTCTTTTCTTTTTTTTTACACTTCAGTGAAGTTTAAGGTCTGAAGTTAGTTTCTTTAATGGGACAATGCGCAGTACAGGTATGTTGATTTATCTGTTGATTGTTTGCATTATGATTGCCTTATTGTTTACCGAAATATGCCTATTATATTGCACCGTTTGCAACTTTGTGCTCGGATTTGCCGCATATGTCGAGACGTTTTTCTTCAATATTTTTGGACGTTGTTTATGCGTTTTCTGCTGATTATCGGCTTGTTTTGTTTGAGCGAATAAATTGTCCGCAATAATAACTGTAGATGATGAAATTTCAAGTTTGATTTGATGAGTATCTAATTTGTAGGGTAATTTTGACATTTTTTATGGATTTTAAATTCGCAGTTAACTTGTAATTATAATGCCGAAAGGGAAATATACGTTGGTTAAGCTAGTTTACTTTGATAATTTATGCGCGAATTCGTGGTCTGACCGGATTTGACTATTTGAGACTTTGGACGATTCGCTTAATTTCGCTGCCTATTTTGTTTATTCAGTGTTAGTAATTCTGTTATTTGAATGTTATGAGTTATTACTTAAGCCGGAATCTGCGTCACGTCAATGTAATAATTATGCTTTAATGATTTGTGCTTTCTTTGACGCCGTCTCGCCATTTAAAGAGGTGATTAACATGTTTGAAGTTATGCGTTTATGAGAATGTGCTTTGATGTTTCATCTTAGTTATTCTAGTATTCTAAATTACTTTTTGTAGTTTTCACCAGGGTCAGCGTCATGGTCACGGCACAGGCTTTACAACAATAAACCTCCCGTAACATCATCACCTGCGTGAATTCTTCAGCGTGAGAAAGAGGCAGTTAGCGTGTCCCATAAACTGAATGCGAGTACAGTGAAAACTGTGCGCTGAGAGAAGACTCATCAACGTTTACGCCTCGTCATCTCTCCGCCTCTTATCAAAGGACATAAGCAGCTCACCCACCATGGCCGACCAAGATCAAGATGCCAGTCAGCCCCTGCAAGAATCACACGCCAAAGAGATAACTTATCTTAGCGACATTCATCTTTCACTGCCCTCAGCTGAAACTACAGTTAAGGAAACCTTCACTCTAGACAGCCAGGCTTCAAAACAGACTTCTCAAGACGAAGAGCACCATATGACGAGATCCACCGACCAGATCTCCGACAGACCAGTAGAGGCATTTAATGTACCACCATCAGACACCAGACCATACCGCCAATCAGGTCCAAGCTCAGACGCAGTTAAGACTCTTGGACCCACACGGACCAAAGACTTAGAAGAAAACATACGAGAAGTAGGGAAATTGGTAGGCCAGATACAGGAGAATCTACATGCTGGTAGCTCAATAAGCCCACAAAAGGCCCAATCTAGTTAAACAATTAGCCCAAATTACTCTAGAACTCCCAGATGCTCAGCTCACCCAGACTAAACAGAATGACGTTACAGATCTGAAGCGTAAGGAAAATGAATCTAGAAAGACTAAAACAAACCCAGGAAATTCTTCCATTTCCTCTTGCTCTAAGCACTCTTCTGGGACCCATTCTTCAACTTCTTCTCGTAGACGTCTTGCGCGATCAGAAGCAGCCGCTCTTCAAGCCAAGTGCCAAATGATGGAAAAACTTCAAGAAACCCAACGAAGAGAGGCTGAACTGAGACATCAAATGGAGCTACAGAAGAGAAAGATCAAGCTAGAAGAGGTTCAACGAGGAATGGAGGAGACTGGACGCCTACAGAAGATCAGACTAGAAGAAGCTCAGCGGGAAATGGAGGAGGCGAGGCGCTTCCAGGAACTTGAAAAACAAATGATTCAAGTAAAGCTGGAGGAAGACAGAGCAAGACTACAAATGGAATTGAACGTAGCCAATGCCGTAGAAGACGCTCTCAATCCAGCAGCACCAAAGGATGAAGCAAACTCCGTCCTGAACTCCTTGCCCTTGTGTGATCCCATCAATGAACTGTTCTTATCTCGCACTGAAAACCAAGACATAATTGATAGGGTACATCCCACAAGGCCTAATAAAGGAACAGCCCTACAGACGAATTATGCCCAACCAAGCATTACTACTAACCTTGGGACAGATGCTAATTTGAGTAACATGCCCCATCACATTCCAATGAACACTGACCCAAGGTTCAACCAGGTGCATACAGATCATACAAGAGTTCCAGTAACTTATCATAACCCCAACGGCTTGCGTCGAGACACTCCTATGAACACACAAGTCCACTTCAAGTCTGATCTGAGTCAGTGGCCACATTCCTCACAAGGACAACCCCAAGCAGGTCAAGGACTGCCCATACAGAGCGAACATTCACTGAATGCCCGCGCACCACCCTTCACCTCAAGGTATCCTGCTTTCTCCGCTCAGACTAACACGGATAGCTTGCATGAACAGAGACATTGCGCTTATCCCCAAGAAGATGCCGTTCCAACCACCTACGTCAACCTCGCAAAATCAATTGCAGATGCTCTCACAATTAGCAGGCTTCCCGTTCCAAAGCCACCAGTGTTCAGTGGGGACCCCTTAGAGTATCCATCATGGTTTGCAGCCTTTCAGCACATGGTGAGGAACAGTGCAGTTGGACCAGAAGATAAAATGCTGATGCTTCGAGAATTCATCGATGGTCCAGCCAAAGTTGCCGTTGGTGATCTCTACTATGATCTCGGAGAAGAGTCCTACAATAGTGCCTTAAAAATATTGAAAGGGCGTTTTGGAGAAGACTACACCATCGCCGAGGCATTGAAAGAAAGACTGGAGGCATGGCCAGAAGTGAAGGATAAGGATACAGTCTCCCTCAGAAACTACGTAGACTTCCTCAGACAGTGCTGTGTGATGGCGAAGAAGATAACCGGACTTAGTATCCTAGAAGACCCTGCACAAATCAAGCGTCTAGCCCACAAGCTTCCAGACTCACTAGCATTGTCATGGGGGCAACGTGTTGCTGATAGCAAGCTCTCCTGTGGCAGATATCCAAGTTTTGCCACCTTTGTCAAGTTTCTGGATAGCAAATGTGAAGCTCTTCACGAAGCAGATCTTCACAATAAAGGTAGAAAACGAGGTGCTGACCAGTCACTGTCTACCAAGGCCAAGGGCAAGCAGACCTACACAACAATCAGCGAAGTGGACAAACCGGAACAGGAGAACAAGCCGGGAGAAGACGCTGTAAAGGACCCAGCAACAAATAAGTTTCCTGCACAAAGACGTTGTCTTTATTGTAATGATAAACCTTTTACCCCAGATTGCAAGAAGTTGGCAGAAAAACCCTATGCAGAACGAAAGGAGTTTGCGATCAAACGAAAGCTTTGTTTCAAGTGTTTGAGAGGCTTCCATGCTGCCAAAGGGTGTTTTGCTAAGGTTTCCTGTGACACTTGCAAAATGAAGCATGTTACAATAATGCACGACCCGGATTTCAATCCCACGCAGAAAGCCACTCACCAAGTCTCTTTGATTGACGAGGAAACTGATATGAAGTTTGTTGCCACTACCAAATGTGGAGAATGCCTCTTTGATGAAGTCAAGAAGAGTTATGCCGTCGATCACCACATCACCACAAGACTTTACTCCCTCTATATGCCAGTATATGTCTCGTCTGGACTGGACCCAAGCAAGGAAATACTCGTCTACGCCATGCTCGATACCATGAGTGACACGATTTTCCTTAGCGATTCGGTGATGAACAGGCTTAACCTGGGAGCACAGGACTCTGTTTTGACACTGACCACTATGACTTCCAAGGCAGAAACAGTGGAATGCAAATCGTTCACCAATCTACGTGTGAGAGCCTATGATTCTAAAGCGACTCTCAAAGTTCCGAAAGCCTATTCCCACCCAGAGATCAGTGTTGATCGGAGCCAGATTCCCATGCGAGACACTATACTTTTCATGTCTCATCTTGAACGCATCGCCCACTGTTTCCCCCCTCTCTTGGATGCTCCCATCGCCATTCTATTGGGCGTCAATGTATCTGAAGCTCTACGCCCTTTGGAAGTAGTTTTCGGTGAACCTGGCCAACCCTACGCTCAACGAACGAGACTGGGCTGGGGCCTAGTTGGAGAGGTCACGGCATCATGTGAACAAGGTGGACCCCCTGCAAACGCCTTCGCTTCAAAGACTCTCGAACAGCCAAGACCGCCCACCAGAAAATCTGCCTTCTGTTTTCGCACTAGAGATCGCACTAACGAACACCTGATTAGGCTACTGGAAAAAGACTTTACTTGTCCTGATGACCCCCCATCCTCTCAAGAAGACAGAAAGTTTATGAACATTCTCAGTACAGGCATTGAGCTGAACAGTGAGGGACATTACCAGATGCCCTTGCCCTTCAAGGATGGAGAACCCCTACTCCCTCCAAACCGGCATTTAGCACTACGGAGACTTTACAGTTTGAAACGTCGGTTCCTCTCCAGTCCAGAGCATTTTCAACTCTATGGAGAATTCATGAGCCAAATGGTGGAACGACGAGATGCTGAAATAGTGCCAGAGGCGGAGATCAGCAGTAGCCCAACATGGTATATCCCTCACCACGGAGTCTACAATCTCAACAAGCCGGGAAAGATACGAGTGGTTTTCGACTGTGCAGCCAAATGCAATGACGTTTCACTCAATGACTTTCTCCTTTGTGGACCAGACCAACTGAACTCATTACTGGGTGTCTTGTGCCGATTTCGTTGGTATCCAGTGGCCTTTTCCTGTGATGTGGAGCGAATGTTTCACCAGTTTCACGTCCTCCCTCAACACAGAGACTACCTGAGGTTTCTGTGGTGGCCGAACAATGACTTGAATGCAGCTCCAGTTGACCACCGAATGAGGGTGCACATGTTTGGAGCAGCGTCCTCCCCTGGCTGTGCAAATTTTGGGCTGAAGACATTAGCTAAAGACAACCAGAGCATCAGCCCAGAAGCTGCCGACTTCATTCAAAACGACTTCTATGTCGACGACGGTTTGAGGTCCAGACCTGACAGATCTACAGCCGTGGAGCTTCTCCAGAAGGAGCTGTAGAAATCTGCGTGAAAGGAAACCTGTGGCTCCATAAAATCGCCTCCAACGACAGTCGGGTCATGTCTTCATTTTCCACCACTCAGGTCGTGAAGTCCAGCAGCGTAGAAGACGGGCTAGACCAGAGCAAAAGGTCAATTGAAAGAGCTCTAGGAATCCGATGGAATCTGGAGACTGACACTCTACACTTTGTCCATGAAACGAAGGCAACGCAAGTAACAAAGCGTGGTGTCTTGTCTACTGTGGCCTCCATCTTTGACCCCCTGGGACTAGTTTCACCTATCATTTTGAGAGGTCGCCAAATTCTTCAAGAAGCCTGCAGAGAGGGATTCAGCTGGGATCAAGACCGTCCCCCCTCCATCCTGACTCGATGGAATGAATGGATCCACGACCTTCGATCGTTGTCTTCCCTCCAAGTGCCAAGATGTCACTTCACAAACGCCCCTCTTCCTTGGAGTGGAATCGAGTTTCATCACTTTGCAGATGCATCCAGCAAGGGGTATGGCGAGTGCTCCTACACTCTTCAAAAAAAGTTAAGGATCACTTTTTTACAAGCACGCCACACAAAACAGACAAGCCGAATTCTTTCATTTTTTAAAAAAATTATATAATTGAACAACCAAGGAGTAATGACAAACAAAGCAAAGATCGAACGCGGCAGCGACAATTTAGCTAGAGTATGTCAAACGTGAAAACCCTCGAAAATGGAATTCACAACAATGTGAATCGGTGTCAATAACGCGTGTGCCCTCCGTTGTATGCTAGGCATTCGACACATCGTTGGTGCATGGAGTGGATCAGGTTGCATATGAATACTCTGGGAACTCCATTCCACTCCTGCTGGAGCCATTGCAGCAGTTGACCCAGATTGGCAGGAGGAGGGTGATGTTGCTGTACCCGACAACAAAGCTCGTCCCACATGTGCTCTAAGGGGTTCAGGTCCGGGCTGTTGGCTGGCCACAGCATCCTGTTGACCCTGGCCTGCTGGATGAAGTGTTTACAGCTGCAGAGCGATGGGGAGGTGCGTTGTCATCCTGAAGAATCGCACGAGGGCCGATCGCTTGGAGGGCTGAAACGACCAGGGGTTGCAGGATCTCATTCTGGTAGCGGACACCGGTCAAGTTGCCCACTACATGGTACAGAGGTGTTCGTAGACGTGTGCTGATCCCTCCCCAGACCATCACAGAGCCTCCGCCAAAACGCTGTCGTTCCAGAACAGCGCGTTCTGCGAAGCGCTCTCCGCGACGCCTCCACACTCGGATGCGACCATCAGCAGGTTCCAAGCAAAAGCGGGACTCATCTGTAAACAACACCTGAGCCCACTGCTGACGTTGCCACCTCACATGTTGAGTGCACCAGGCTCGGCGAGCTGCTCGGTGATTAGCAGTCAGGGTTGTTCCTCGGACTGGACGCCTTGCACGCAAGCCAAAGTTGTGTAAGCAGTTTCGGATCGTCTGACCACTAACAACAGTGTTGGTGGTAGCTTGTAGGCGTTGCCTGATGTTGTTTGCCGTAGCCATTCTTTGTTGCATGGCCTGCCTCTGAATGAAGCGATCCTCTCTTTGTGTGGTGACTCTGGGCCGACCAGAACCTTGTCGCTCCTGCACTCTTCCAGTTGCGTGGAATCTCTGTTTTAGTCTAATGATGACAGAGGGAGCCACTGCAAGCCTCTGGGCCACTTGCCTGGCAGCAACACCGTCTTGTAGCCATCCTATTGCCCTTCCTCTATCCAAATCGCTCAGTTTTCTTCGTGGGGGCATGTTGCTACTGTGCATAATTGTGTCAGCGTGTCAACCTTTAAACACAAGCTGGTGAGCGATGTTCATAGCCAGGACCCTGTTGTAGCACGTGCATCACAACCTTTTGCCCTGGCATGCGTTCCGCAAATTTCATGGGGCTATAAAAAACACCCTTTTTCTTCCAAAATGCAGAAGCTTTTGAGAAGTCCCACAAAGGGAAATAACTCTGCCTGCCAAACAAAATTCTAGGTCAAGACTCATTGTTCATTTGTTAATTCAAACACATTAATCTTTTAATTATTATGTCGATGTTTAATTTTTTGGCAATTTTTTATAATTAGATCCGTTTTTTCAACCGATCCTTAACTTTTTTTGAAGAGTGTATGTCAAGCTCTCGGATGCTGAGGGTAACCTTCACAGCTCACTGTTGATGGCGAAGGCTAAGGTTGTTCCAATTCGAGCTGTTACCATTCCCCGACTTGAACTCCAAGCTGCAGTGCTAGCTGTGAAGATAGCTCGTTTCCTGGAGAAAGAACTTGGCCACCTAGAGGCTCAACACTACCTTTGGACTGACTCTCGTGTTGTCCTCGGCTACATCTACAACCAGACAAAGAAGTTCTACGTGTTCGTGGCAAATCACCTGCTCACACTGAAACCGGAACCGATCTTTCCACCTCCAGGAACCTTCCAGAAGGAAGATAAGTATTCAAGAAAGAGATGGAGGAGAGTACAGTACCTGGTAGAACAATTCTGGACTAGGTGGAAGAAAGAGTATCTGCCAACACTGCAGCCGAGACGAAAGTGGTTTCACCAGAAGGACGCTGTGCAGCCTGGCATGGTTGTTCTTCTCATTGAAGATGGAGCTCCGAGGGGCACCTGGAGAATGGCCCGCGTCGAGAAGACATATCCAGGTGGCGATGGCTTGATTCGGTCGGTTCAACTGCGGGTCTCGACCTCGGTGAAGACGACCAAAGGTTTGCCTAAGGTGCAGACATCTTTCATCGACCGACCCATTCACAAGCTGGTCCCTCTCCACTTGAAAGACACTGAGTAGCAGTGATTACTGTTTTTGACATTGTCTGTTTAACTTTGGAAAGACTCGTTGACAGCGTAATGCTGGTTTGCTTCTTGCTCAGGCCAGTCTAAAGCGGATTACCCTTTGACTTTTTGTTGGCCTTAAAGACTGGGTGAATAATTTCAAGTTTTCTATTTCATTGTTGATATTATTGTGACTAATGATTATTTCAAGTTTACCTTGTTTAGAGTTTTGGAAGCTGCATGCAGCTTCGGCCAGGAGTGTGCTCGCCTTCATAGGCGAGAATTTTTATGTGCGTTTTCAAAATGCAATCTTTGGGTGTTTGTTGAATCGTCACTCTCCTCCTTTTCTTCTTCCTCTCATTCCCCTTCTTTTCCTCTTACTCTTTCCTTTTATCCCCCTCTGTTCCTTCTTCAGCCCTTCTGTACTTACCCTCTTCTGTTCCTTCCCTTCTTTCGTTCTTCACCTTCTGTAGGCCTCTTTTGGATTGGCAGTGCGCGGCCATTCCCTCTGAGGCCTGTTGTCTTGAGCACTTTCTTCTTTCTTATTTGCAAACTCTTTTTATTGCCTGCTCTAGCTTCTTCTCTCTTATACTGTTTCCTTTTTATATTTAGTCAAGTTTTGACTAAATATTTTAACATCGAGGGGGAATCGAAACGAGGGTCGTGGTGTATGTGCGTGTGTGTGTGCGTGTGTGTGTGCGTGTGTGTGTGTGTGTGTGTGTGTGTGTGTGTGTGTAGAGCGATTCAGACTAAACTACTGGACCGATCTTTATGAAATTTGACATGAGAATTCCTGGGTATGAAATCCCCGAACGTTTTTTTCATTTTTTTGATAAATGTCTTTGATGACGTCATATCCGGCTTTTCGTGAAAGTTGAGGCGGCACTGTCACGCCCTCATTTTTCAACCAAATTGGTTGAAATTTTGGTCAAGTAATCTTCGACGAAGCCCGGACTTCGGTATTGCATTTCAGCTTGGTGGCTTAAAAATTAATTAATGACTTTGGTCATTAAAAATCAGAAAATTGTAAAAAAAAATAAAAATTTATAAAACGATCCAAATTTACGTTTATCTTATTCTCCATCATTTGCTGATTCCAAAAACATATAAATATGTTATATTCGGATTAAAAACAAGCTCTGAAAATTAAATATATAAAATTTATTATCAAAATTAAATTGTCCAAATCAATTTAAAAACACTTTCATCTTATTCCTTGTCGGTTCCTGATTCCAAAAACATATAGATATGATATGTTTGTATTAAAAACACGCTCAGAAAGTTAAAACAAAGAGAGGTACAGAAAAGCGTGCTATCCTTCTTCGCGCAACTACTACCCCGCTCTTCTTGTCAATTTCACTGCCTTTGCCATGAGCGGTGGACTGACGATGCTACGAGTATACGGTCTTGCTGAAAAATGGCATTGCGTTCAGTTTCATTCTGTGAGTTCGACAGCTACTTGACTAAATATTGTATTTTCGACTTACGCGACTTGTTTGTTGCTACGTTCTTCCCTTATTCATTCTTTATATTTAGTCAAGTTTTGACTAAATATTTTAACATCGAGGGGGAATCGAAACGAGGGTATGGTGTATGTGCGTGTGTCTGTGTGTGTGTCTGTGTGTGTGTGTAGAGCGATTCAGACTAAACTACTGGACCGATCTTTATGAAATTTGACATGAGAGTTCCTGGGTATGAAATCCCCGAACGTTTTTTTCATTTTTTTGATAAATGTCTTTGATGACGTCATATCCGGCTTTTCGTGAAAGTTGAGGCGGCACTGTCACGCCCTCATTTTTCAACCAAATTGGTTGAAATTTTGGTCAAGTAATCTTCGACGAAGCCCGGGGTTCGGTATTGCATTTCAACTTGGTGGCTTAAAAATTAATTTATGACTTTGGTCATTAAAAATCGGAAAATTGTAAAAAAAAATAAAAATTTATAAAACGATCCAAATTTACGTTTATCTTATTCTCCATCATTTGCTGATTCCAAAAACATATAAATATGTTATATTCGGATTAAAAACAAGCTCTGAAAATTAAATATATAAAAATTATTATCAAAATTTTTTTTTCGAAATCAATTTAAAAACACTTTCATCTTATTCCTTGTCGGTTCCTGATTCCAAAAACATATAGATATGATATGTTTGGATTAAAAACACGCTCAGAAAGTTAAAACAAAGAGAGGTACAGAAAAGCGTGCTATCCTTCTTAGCGCAACTACTACCCCGCTCTTCTTGTCAATTTCACTGCCTTTGCCATGAGCGGTGGACTGACGATGCTACGAGTATACGGTCTTGCTGAAAAAGGGCAGCTACTTGACTAAATATTGTATTTTCGCCTTACGCGACTTGTTTTATATTTAGTCAAGTTTTGTTATTGTTCTTTTCGCTAGCTCTTCATTCTTTACTTTCTTTCTGCTCTTTTAGGTCTCTTTAACTTCTATCTCTTTATCTTTCTTTCCTTTCTTCCATCTCTCTCTCTCTCTCTCTCTCTCTCTCTCTCTCTCTCTCCATTTCTATGTCCTTTCTCTTTCTCATCTCCTTCCTTTTCTCTTTCCCTATCTCTTCCTCCTTCCCTCTCTTCCTCCTTCCCTCTCTCTCTCTTTCCCTCCTACCCTCTGTCCCTCTTTCCTTCTCTCTCTCTTTCTTCAATGTGTGTTGACCCCTCTGTTTATATTCCTTCTTGTTGGTCGTGTTAGCCAAAGCTTCACTCTTTCACCGGTATCGGCGTGAGTTTTTGTAACGAAGTGTGCGCTGATTTCGTGCTTGTGTTGCTTGGCCAAAGAATTCAGTTGTGTTTTTGTATTGAGCACTATTCAGAAAAGGGTATGCGGGAACTGAATAGCGATTGAAGGTCATTTTTCCACTGGCAACCGTCGGAGGCAGTAGGCTTAAGGTTCAAGGAAGCCTATCTTTTCTTTTCTTTTTTTTATATTTAGTCAAGTTTTGACTAAATATTTTAACATCGAGGGGGAATCGAAACGAGGGTCGTGGTGTATGTGCGTGTGTTTGTGCGTGTGTGCGTGTGTGTGTGTGTGTAGAGCGATTCAGACTAAACTACTGGACCGATCTTTATGAAATTTGACATGAGAGTTCCTGGGTATGAAATCCCCATACGTTTTTTTCATTTTTTTGATAAATGTCTTTGATGACGTCATATCCGGCTTTTCGTGAAAGTTGAGGCGGCACTGTCACGCCCTCATTTTTCAACCAAATTGGTTGAAATTTTGGTCAAGTAATCTTCGACGAAGCCCGGGGTTCGGTATTGCATTTCAGCTTGGTGGCTTAAAAATTAATTAATGACTTTGGTCATTAAAAATCTGAAAATTGTAAAAAAAAATAAAAATTTATAAAACGATCCAAATTTACGTTTATCTTATTCGCCATCATTTGCTGATTCCAAAAACATATATATATGTTATATTCGGATTAAAAACAAGCTCTGAAAATTAAATATATAAAAATTATTATCAAAATTAAATTGTCCAAATCAATTTAAAAACACTTTCATCTTATTCCTTGTCGGTTCCTGATTCCAAAAACATATAGATATGATATGTTTGGATTAAAAACACGCTCAGAAAGTTAAAACAAAGAGAGGTACAGAAAAGCGTGCTATCCTTCTTAGCGCAACTACTACCCCGCTCTTCTTGTCAATTTCACTGCCTTTGCCATGAGCGGTGGACTGACGATGCTACGAGTATTACGGTCTTGCTGAAAAATGGCAGCTACTTGACTAAATATTGTATTTTCGCCTTACGCGACTTGTTTTTTTTTACACTTCAGTGAAGTTTATGGTCTGAAGTTAGTTTCTTTAATGGGACAATGCGCAGTACAGGTATGTTGATTTATCTGTTGATTGTTTGCATTATGATTGCCTTATTGTTTACCGAAATATGCCTATTATATTGCACCGTTTGCAACTTTGTGCTCGGATTTACCGCATTGTCGAGACGTTTTTCTTCAATATTTTTGGACGTTGTTTATGCGTTTTCTGCTGATTATCGGCTTGTTTTGTTTGAGCGAATAAATTGTCCGCAATAATAACTGTAGATGATGAAATTTCAAGTTTGATTTGATGAGTATCTAATTTGTAGGGTAATTTTGACATTTTTTATGGATTTTAAATTCGCAGTTAACTTGTAATTATAATGCCGAAAGGGAAATATACGTTGGTTAAGCTAGTTTACTTTGATAATTTATGCGCGAATTCGTGGTCTGACCGGATTTGACTATTTGAGACTTTGGACGATTCGCTTAATTTCGCTGCCTATTTTGTTTATTCAGTGTTAGTAATTCTGTTATTTGAATGTTATGAGTTATTACTTAAGCCGGAATCTGCGTCACGTCAATGTAATAATTATGCTTTAATGATTTGTGCTTTCTTTGACGCCGTCTCGCCATTTAAAGAGGTGATTAACATGTTTGAAGTTATGCGTTTATGAGAATGTGCTTTGATGTTTCATCTTAGTTATTCTAGTATTCTAAATTACTTTTTGTAGTTTTCACCAGGGTCAGCGTCATGGTCACGGCACAGGCTTTACAACAATAAACCTCCCGTAACATCATCACCTGCGTGAATTCTTCAGCGTGAGAAAGAGGCAGTTAGCGTGTCCCATAAACTGAATGCGAGTACAAGGCCTACTGATTGGCATCTTTTGCCTCGCTTCTGTGCAAGCACTCACACTATATTAGAAAGGCCACATAGGCTACATACATGTAGATGTAAGCTTGCATGACCTCATGCATGGCAGTGATGGGAACGCGCACAGGAGCTTGTAGCCAACCACCGGTCGATATTTATTTACTCCTACATGCTTATTATTTACTGCTGCATGCTTACCCTTACTACTACTACTTATCAGTAAATAGTAGTAGTAGACTGTATGGAAGTATGGAGTAAATAATGATCGACCGGCGATTGGATACAAGCTCCTGTGACTTGAATGCTTTCGGAACGACACAGCGAGTATCTGATTTGTCATGTGTTTGCAAAAGAAATGTAACTCTGTTTCCAGCAGACGCCTTTCTTTTGGCAGAGCCTGTCGGATTTTCCTTGAAACGTCGACGAATATATACAACAACTTACATAACACCTTCTGTGTGAAACAGCGACAACAACATTCAACAACTTATTTATTTATGTTCTTACGTTTTATGTTGTTTTTTGCAAGGCTGTATACACACAACCTGAGTTTCTCCTCGTTGAGATAATAAAGTGTTCTATGTCTATGTCTATGTCTATGTCTATGTCTAACTCGGGACAACAGAAGAGATAACAATGATCGACTGAAACACAGACTAGGTTTTATTGTCAACTCATGCTTCATTCAAGGGTGTAAGGTCTAGTTTTTAGTTGAAGGTTAACTGAAAGGTCTAGTTTTTAGTTGAAGGTTAATAATAATAATAATAATAATAATAATATGGGAGATTTATAGAGCGCTTTACATTCTCTAAGCGCTTTACAATGACAAACATACATATACATACAAAGCAAAGCAAAAAAGCATGTGCAGCAGCATTCAGCACACAAGTGAACAACGAAACACTACATCAATACAAGCTGCAAGCATACTAACACAGGCAAAACATTCAAACACCTGATTCAAAAATGCACCATGTTGAAATAAAATTAAAGGTCTAGTTTTTAGTTGAATGTTAACCGGCCGTGAAACCGGTCACGTAGACCTATCAAAAATCAAGGAATAAAGAAGCTGTGGAACTTACCTGTTCCGTTATTTCGTCAATATTAGCCAGGTGATGTTCAGCGTGCTGTGCATGTGGCCTGAACTCGCTGAACTAATGCTGACATAAGGATATTCATGAGGTGTATACGCTTATCTAGTTTCTCTTTGGCGCATTCTGGGTACTGTGACTAGCTGAAACCTATGTACACGTACACGTCATTCATTACATGTATCGGCTCTACTTTTGTTTTCGGTTTGTAGGGGGAACTGAAACCACAGGCACATATACAGTGTGACCCAAAATGAGTGCAACCCATAAAAGTACTCACAACTGCTACAAATGTGAATGGATTGAGTTTATTTTTAACACACATCAACGTAAGATGATAACAATTAAGTTCTGAAAGTTGGAGTCATTTCGGTTGGGTGGTCCACATGTTAGCGACGTTGAAGGATATGCTCCAAATGTCCACCGCGTTGAATGCGCCGTGCAAAATTGTCCACCACGCGGACACACTCTGCCCCTGGAATCCTCCTGATCTTTGTTGTTATTGCAGCTTTCAAGTCCATGATTGTCTGGGGGTTGTCCTCATAGACGTGGTCTTTCAAATAACCCCACAAATAGAAATCGGAGGGGTTAAGGTCAGGTGGACAATTTTGCACGGCGCATTCAGGAGTGTCTCCGTCAACGCGGTGGACATTTGGAGCATATCCTTCAACGTCGCTAACATGTGGACCACCCAACCGAAATGACTCCAACTTTCAGAACTTAATTGTTATCATCTTACGTTGATGTGTGTTAAAAATAAACTCAATCCATTCACATTTGTAGCAGTTGTGAGTACTTTTATGGGTTGCACTCATTTTGGGTCACCCTGTATATGCTTCGAAAGTTTAATTGAACAAAACAACGAATCAATAAAACACAAATGAACAAACAAACAAAAACTAACAAACAAAAATAGTGCTGTGAAAACAATTCTTGAAAAAGTCCTTAGAGCTGACACGTACTTCTCCACGAAAAAAATGTAAGGGACGTGACATCCATCTCGCGCATGTGTGACCTGCGCGACTCTTTCGGCTGTCTGTCTGTCTGTCTGTCTGCGGAGGAAGCATAATCGAGAGTCTCTGCAAGACTGGACTCACGTGCGATACTGTCACCAACACTTGTCAGCGTCATCAGTGAAAGCAATGACGTCAGCGCCGCAAAAAATAACCTCACCTTCTCGAGCTCAGTCTCTCTCTCTCTGTATGTATGTCTTTATACAGCATGACTTCCCTTCTTTGTCTCTGTTAATCTATAGGGAGAAAATATCCAGCGATATTTCTCCGTAGGCCTAAAGTTCGGCCATGACCTAGTCAAAATAACTTGCGCAGCCGCAGAAACAAGAAAATGGAAATCTTATGAAGCCGTCATCAACACGAACACAATGATTGCAGAAGCAAACTCTGTACCTACACGACCGAGACACAAGACTGATTATTTCACAGCTGCAAAGGGTAAGCTTACTCACGTCAGGTCTTCACTGACAAGCTAGGAACAGGCGGAAAATTCCAAACAAAAGTAAATGACGTCAAAGTCTCTTTCGCTTTGCGTGTAACTTTGTCATGACGTCTTTTTGTGACGACAGTATACGCGACAATTTGTTCGCTTCCGGTGTCATTTTAGACTGAAAAGCAACTCAAAAGAAGGAGCTAAGCCTCTGTCTTGAAACAGCTGAAACACTCTTTTGGATTGCCGTTTCAATGTTAACCAAAAAGTTAAAGAAAAAAACAAGGTTCAGTTGCGAACTGACAGCGGATTGAGCATTTATTCCTGTTGATGAAGGTATGATTGAAGCTTTATTCTCTCCGTCAACCAACAAGACTAGATTTGTAGCAGACGAAAAACAAAGTGTGCGTTTTTCCTGTCTTGTGAAGGCGATTATGTCGTTATAAGTTATCTGTACGTTGTAATGACATTTCAAAACAAAATTTAGCTTTGATGCGTCACGGGATAATAAGCTTATACGTTTTTATCCATGGAATTGTTTTTTTCGTCTCGGCAGGGTGAATGAATTCATTATGTCTTTTCCGGAACTGGACAAAACTGGCCTTGCCAAGACTGAAACAAAATATAGTTCTACAACTTCTAGGCTTGGGTTGATTGCCCATGGTGAATTTCCAATGATTTGTTGCCACATCCCATGACAAATTCTCTTTACTTTGGTCATGCCATATATACGTTACAGTTCCGTCCATGCATGGTATCGCGTGATATTTTGTCTCGACGGGGTGAAAGAATATAATGACGTCACTCTCGGCAGAGCCTCGAGTGACGTCATCATATTCATTGACCCAGTCTCGACAAAATATCAGGCGATACCATGGATGGACGGAGCTGTAACTTATACATACAGCATGACTTCCCTTCTTTGTCTCTGTTAATCTAGGGAGAAAATATCCAGCGATATTTCTCCGTAGGCCTAAAGTTCGGCCATGACCTAGGCAAAATAACTTGCGCAGCCGCAGAAACAAGAAAATGGAAATCTTATGAAGCCGTCATCAACACGAACACTGATTGCAGAAGCAAACTCTGTACCTACACGACCGAGACACAAGACTGATTATTTCACAGCTGCAAAGGGTATTGCTTACTCACGTCAGGTCTTCACTGACAAGCTAGGAACAGGCGGAAAATTCCAAACAAAAGTAAATGACGTCAAAGTCTCTTTCGCTTTGCGTGTAACTTTGTCATGACGTCTTTTTGTGACGAAAGTATACGCGACAATTTGTTCGCTTCCGGTGTCATTTTAGACTGAAAAGCAACTCGAAGGAGCTAAGCCTCTGTCTTGAAACAGCTGAAACACTCTTTTGGATTGCCGTTTCAATGTTAACCAAAAAGTTAAAGAAAAAAACAAGGTTCAGTTGCGAACTGACGGCGGATTGAGCATTTATTCCTGTTGATGAAGGTATGATTGAAGCTTTATTCTCTCCGTCAACCAACAAGACTAGATTTGTAGCAGACGAAAAACAAAGTGTGCGTTTTTCCTGTCTTGTGAAGGCGATTATGTCGTTATAAGTTATCTGTACGTTGTAATGACATTTCAAAACAAAATTTAGCTTTGATGCGTCACGGGATAATAAGCTTATACGTTTTTATCCATGGAATTGTTTTTTTCGTCTCGGCAGGGTGAATGAATTCATTATGTCTTTTCCGGAACTGGACAAAACTGGCCTTGCCAAGACTGAAACAAAATATAGTTCTACAACTTCTAGGCTTGGGTTGATTGCCCATGGTGAATTTCCAATGATTTGTTGCCACATCCCATGACAAATTCTCTTTACTTTGGTCATGCCATATATACGTTACAGTTCCGTCCATCCATGGTATCGCGTGATATTTTGTCTCGACGGGGTGAAAGAATATAATGACGTCACTCTCGGCAGAGCCTCGAGTGACGTCATCATATTCATTGACCCAGTCTCGACAAAATATCAGGCGATACCATGGATGGACGGAGCTGTAACTTATACTTATTCCCCCCTCTGCTTCTTTCTCTCTGTAAAGGTGTAGGGCTAGTTATTTTTCGGTAACTTACCCAACAACCAAAATCACTTACCCAACAACGGGCCTGAATCCTCGATAGCTCACAGGTTGATGAGTTAGACTTTGAGGGAACTACTTTAGCGATTGAAAAGTTCCGAACGCTCCAATGTACGAAATATACATCTCTAGACCAAACAGTACAAACATACTGCATTTAAACTGGCAACTACAGGCTTGAACACATTAATCTCCATATAAAATCTTTGAGTTTGGTTGTTTTCTAAATCCAAATCTAACGATCAGTGCAGATAAACTCGGTTTAGATCTCTTATGAGTGCACGCAAACTCCCAAGGCAAGTAACTCTCGTACGACAAGAGTAGTTCCCCTTCCAAATTTTCTGAACTGAGTTGCTTGGACAAGAGACTGCAATCCGACGGTTAGTTTTCGACAATATTTCATTTTATAAACAGATCACACGCAACCAAATACACACATCGCATCAATTTAAAGAACATACAGCGGTTTCATACACTATTTTGCCCCAGAAAACGGAACTTCATACAGTTTTTAACGTTGGAACACGGGTGCAAAAGTTCGTCTGCTTGTCCCATTCGAAGAAAGAACATTTCCTAAGCGATACCAAAACATGACCAGAACACACACTATCTGCCTTTACCGGCACAGCAGAATAACAACATAACTGTGTACTTGATTTTAGTTCAAAACAGGGAAACTGACAAGAAGTGTTAACAGATTTGATTGATTTTCCCTGAACTATACAACCGCGAATTATTCAATCGCCAGCGCAGGTAGACTGGTTGAGTGATTTGGATTCGATCAAACTTTCGCACAAAAATTCCTCTTTTCTTTGAATAACTGAAGAAAGGAGGAATAAAGAGGTTACATACCTCGTCTCAGTGATTATTAAAAATAATGGTCTCAGTTCGCGGTCATGAAAAAGCTCGCTGAAGCTCGCATTTTTCATGATCCGCTAACTTCGACCATTATTTTTGATAATCACTGAGACTCGGCATGTAACCTCTACGTCTGTGTCTCCCTCTGAGTCTCTCCGCTTCTGTCTTTCTATGTCTGTCTCTGTCTATGTGTGTGTGTGTGTCTCTCTCTCTCTCTCTCTGATACTCTGACGTTGGCAAATTTATTTCAGCTTCAAGAATGCTATTGATTAGTTCTTGTTCTATCTCTGGTGTTAATGTAGAAGGTCTTCCTGTGAACTTTACTTCTTCTTTTGCAAATGTGTTTGTTTCCTTCTAAATGACTTTTAAGAGTTGTGACAGTAACATCATAATTATGCTCTTGATGCGCAACGCAAACCCATATCTCCGTTTTTCACTGCCGACAAAGCGCAGCCCATTTCTTCTGGTAACCACCGCCGTTCGGGTCTCATAATACTGTCAAACAAATCAATCAATCATTCAATAAAACTTATAGAAAGGAAAAACACAACAAAACTGAAAAGAGAATTGAATACGTGAATAAAACAGCAGTGTTCTGTTTATTGTTTGATGAGGGTAAGATGGAACAGAATGCGGCAAAGCTGGAACACTGTTCCATGTTTGCCTCTCTTATGTGTTCCATCATTGCCGCATGGCACCTGCATGGATTTCGCGTTTTTCTGTTGGATACACGTGACGTTTCAAATTTTTTTTTCCGTTCAAGTTATTGCAAATCTATGAAGGTTTATCACAGCAATCAACATTTTACGTGAACGTATGTAGATAAAGAGTAATAATACGAATTGTAGACGGTAGAAATAAGAAGAAGAAGGAAGAAAAGTTTAAAAAACGTACCATTTTTTTTTGTTTTGCCGCGGTAGTCATTTTTTTTGCTGGAATAATATCAAGGAATGTCACTGGACATTTCTGCAAAACAATTGTTCATGAATTGTTCCCCGTTGATCGCATATTGAGGTGTTCCAAGTTGGCCGACTGTTCCGGGATTGGCGACTTTCCCTTACACACATATGTACTCGTTACCAATAGCCAACGCTCGTCACAACACTGTCAGTCTCAAGTCTAAATAATAATAGTATAAATCATAACTAATTTTCTTCACACCATCATAGACATAATGTTGCTTCACATGTTCTTTGTACAATCGTTGGTTTTCACAATAAATATTGCATTACTGTAATTGTCTTCTTTTTCTTTAACAATATCTTTCCAAAAACAAAACTCAAAGACCACACAAGCTATTGCAACCTACTCCTATCTCTGGTCTCTCTTCCTGGGTACAATGGTACCTAAGACTTACATTCAAATGCTTACATTTCCATGCTACCCACATTGTCAAAATACCAATAATTATTCAAAACAAATGTTAACTACTACCTAACTTCATTTCAGACCCACACACACCCATTATTATACACACATTTCACATTTAAACCATTAGTCGGCCCCCTGTCGATATTTATCAGACTTCGGTTTCATACGACACAACCCTGCTATTAAAACCAAGGCTTTGACCGCGTTTCACTTGAGCGACCGTCTGACGCACAGTGCAATAAACAGCTAGTATGAGGCTGATAACAGGTAGACCTTATGTAAAATATGACTCACCCTTACCCTCCCCCACCGCGCCCCATCCCCACCCCACCGAAAGGTCTACCCCTTTTTTCACCCGCCTTGCGAAATCCAATTGGTCCCCTCCACCCCACCTTTAATTACCTACCCGTTGCTCAAAACCGCCCATCCCTGCACAAGTTCTACCTGTTTGTGTTGCTGAATGTTGTGTAAGACGTAGCCTATATCTTGCCCTGGGTGAAGCTGACCGGGATTTAATTTGAATACGAATACACATTGTCACAAGACTGGGAGTCAGCAGTTACCGCTGGATTATGTCCCGGAGAATAGTAACGGGGATATTAAAAAGTTATTTTTCTGTAAGTTCAAGGTGTGTTAAGATAAGACAAAATTACGCAATTAAAAGTGCAACGCCTTTAGAATGGTCGTACACCAGCCAAGACAAGGCATACCCCCAGGAAAGCTCATATCGGCCATCACACACACACACACACTCATACACACACCCACACACACGTACACACACTCACAAACACACACACACACACACATGCGCGCTCGCCCCTTAATCTGTTACACAGAGAAAGAGAGATAGAGACAGAGACAGACAGACAGACAGACCGGCAGACAAACAGACAGACTTGACAGAAACAGAGAGACTTCATTTCATCCACACAAAAGATTTACTGTTATACACGTACCTACATTTTGTTTTGTTTCGTGAGAAAGACAAGACAGACAGATACAGAGCGACAAATCACAGGAACAAACATTTTCTTCAAGACAGTGAGAGAGAAACAGAGACAGAGAGTCAAAAAGAGGAAGAGAGATCGAATGGCAGACACAGACTAAGATACACGCAGAAAGAGGAAGGGAGAGGCAGACATGAAAAGAGACACAGAGAGAAAGATATATTGAGGGGGGGGGGGGGGGTCAGATACAGAGCGGGAAATCGCAAACAGCCACTTCAAGACAAGAAGAGAGAGATAGAGGCAGTGAGACAAAGCGAAAGACATAGATACACACATAAAGAGAGGAAAAAAGCGACAGAGAAGAAGAGTGAGAGATAAAGTGAGAGAGACAGACAGACGGCCAGACAGACAAATATGCAGACCAACAGATAAATCACAGGAAAGAAATTGCAAACAGTGACTTTACAGATAGGGACAATGACAATAATAATGACATTGACAATGACAAGTCTTTTTTTCGAGAGGGGGAAGGGGGGGGGGATAGAGAGAGAGAAAAAGACAGACAGACTCAGAGAATCGACAGACAAACAGATGGACAGATGTCCATGTCTAACCCTAACCCGGTGGCGACATGGACAGACATAACGACAGACATATCACACGAACAGAATCGAAAATATTAATTTCAACATAGGGAGAGAGAGAAATGCGGTCTGAGGTGCACGAAGCGAAATTGGGTGCCATCCAAACGGGAGAGAAATTGTTAACAAACCGCGGTTTGTGCTTCGTTGAAATCACAAACAATCTCAATTTTAACCAGCACCGCGGCTGGCGCCCACCAGTAACTTTTTGGTGCACCTCGACCCAGGTCCACGCGGGGGAAAAGGTACCTTTTCTGCGAGTTGTTGTTTGGAGGCACACGATAAATATAGTCTAGTCACGTTCTCGTGTCAACGGAGCACATATCTTTTCAAAACCAGTGAGGCGATACTGGGCCTGAAACATCCCACTTTGCAAATTTCTTTCAAAACTCTGCAATATCTGCGCAGTCATGCAAGGCCGGCCCTCATTATAAGCCGAACGAACGCTGCCCTTTCAAACTTTTACCACAGCAAGTCAAGTTGACAGGCTCTTATAAACAGGGTAAATAAATAATTAGGTAGAAGTGCAATGCCCTTGGAAAATAGGGTGTTTTTTTTTTAGAGGGTATGAACAGAAAGTCTACAAAAGCAAGCCTTAAAGGGGAGAGGTCTTAAATTGGGGGTGGGGTGGAGTGTCTTAAAGGGGGGGGGGGGTTAATTGTACATAACACATCAACATGGAAACAAACAATTAACAACAAAAATTAATGTGTTTTAAATGTGGCAAAACATAAGTCTGCATGGTTAGCATCGAATAACTTTGACAAAATCCCGTGACACTTACGAACCGCACATCTCGTTTATAGTGACATCTCTGGAGTCGCTCATCAGTCATCGTGCTGTGCCGAAAAACAAGTCTTTCGGCTGAGTCTAAGCCTGATCTAGATGGATATACTTTATTAGATGTTATTAAAATGTAAAACGAGTTGACATAATGCAAAGGTATGTTTTATGACTGAAAACATTAACAGCTTGGGAGTTGAGAATAATCCAATCAAAAGAGGCCTGTGGGCAGAACCCGGAGTTTACGAAACCAAAACTATGCACAGACAATTTTGTTTTAAATTGTCCCTCATAAAACCTCTTTGACATTGTGTGTCGTGTTTTTCCTTTCGCCACTCTCAGTCGCAAAGGAGACACAACGAGTTGTGTAGGTTCTGTAGATTTATTAACAGCTGGAACAACGGCATGGTCTTGGAACCGTAGACAGTTTCCTTGGCAACCTTCGCTGCGTCTTCAGTCTCAATCGCGACTTGGACAGCACGTGCGAAATCCAGCTCTGTGTCCTTGATCTTGAATAGAGCCTTTAAGACAGCCTCATTGTTGACAGAACATATGAATCTCTGTCTCAGAGCTTCGTCTTGTGGGTTTTTGATCGAAGGAAAGTCACAGGTAGCGGCGTCTTGGCGTATGCGCGCTGCTAACTCCTGGAGAGTTTCGCCTGGCTTCCGTTTCATGTCACTCCAGAACTTGAAACGTTCTCGCACTATGAAGAGTTTCGGGTCAAACTGTTCTTTCATGAATTTGACAATTTCGTCCATTGTCAAACTGTTGATGTCCTTGGGCGGGTTTTGCTGAGTAGCCAGATTTGCCAGTTGTTTGTAGACCGTAGCAGTCTGATTCGTCAAGAAAACTTGAGCCTTGCGCTGCTCCGGCACGGAGTTGGCGACCACAAACGTGCAAAATCTTGACCAGTAGTCAGGCCACAGTTCCGATGTTGCATCAAACGCAACAAAAGATGGGATTGCAGCTGCCTGTGTAGTAATGGGAAAACGTAGATTCGAAGTACTCGGATCGTCGTAGCTTTCCTCCCTGGCAGAAGCTGAGGCACCACTAAACACTTTCATCATCATCTCCATCTGGTGCATTTGTTGCTCCATATCTTCCTTGTGCTGGCGTTGCTGTTGCTCCAACTGCTCCCTTAGAAGCGTTATCAGCTGCTCTGTTTCCGTCATTTTGCAGTAATAAGTCACTCCGAATAGACAAGGGAAAATCCTGTCGGCGACGCCAGTTGTCGTGTTTTTCCTTTCGCCACTCTCAGTCGCAAAGGAGACACAACGAGTTGTGTAGGTTCTGTAGATTTATTAACAGCTGGAACAACGGTGACAATATCTCTCAGCACAGTGTAAGAAAGAACAAGTGCAAGACTGGTAAAGAACAACAATACGTGTGCGCAGCCCTACTTATATAGTTAATGGACATACGAGAATATTCGGGAAACATCGACACTAATCTGGTTAGATCTACACAGTTCCGTCTGTCCGATGAGCGTCTACGCTTACGTCATGAGTGACTGCGCACTTAATCAAAGTAAGTTCCATAATGTTCTTTATCCTTCCATTCGATTCCAGTGGTATCTAGCGATCTCCACAACATTGCTAAATACTAATTATATCTTAATTAACCTTTGCCGGATGCCGCTTTTGACTACACACGCCCGACGATGCGGGTTTGTCTGAACCCATACATTTGAAAGAGGGTTTTTACCGTTTATTTCTCTAACGACGATGCGGGTTTGTCTGAACCCATACATTTGAAAGAGAGGTTTTACCGTTTATTTCTCTAACGACGATGCGGGTTTGTCTGAACCCATACATTTGAAAGAGGGTTTTTACCGTTTATTTCTCCAACGACGGGGTGGGTTCAGGGAAACCCACAGCGCTACTTCAGTGGGTGCATGAGTTTCTCCCTTCACCGACTTCTTGAGGGGGAGGGGGAGGGGGAGGGGGAGGGGGGGGGGGGGAGAGACTGAGAGAGACTGAGAGAGACTGAGAGACTAAGAAAGACAGAGAGAGAGAGACAAAGAAAGAGAGAGAGAGACTAAGAAAGAGAGAGAGACTAAGAAAGAGAGAGAGAGAGAGACAAAGAAAGAGAGAGAGAGAGACTAAGAAAGAGAGAGAGAGACTAAGAAAGAGAGAGACAAAGAGAGAGACTAAGAAAGAGAGAGAGAGACTAAGAAAGAGAGAGAGACTAAGAAAGAGAGAGAGAGGGACTAAGAAAGAGAGAGAGAGAGACTAAGAAAGAGAGAGAGAGAGACTAAGAAAGAGAGAGAGAGAGACTAAGAAAGAGAGAGAGAGACAAAGAAAGAGAGAGAGAGACTAAGAAAGAGAGAGAGAGAGAATAAGAAAGAGAGAGAGAGAGACTAAGAAAGAGAGAGAGAGAGACTAAGAAAGAGAGAGAGAGAGACAAAGAAAGAGAGAGAGAAACACTAAGAAAGAGAGAGAGAGAGAGACTAAGAAAGAGAGAGAGAGACTAAGAAAGAGAGAGAGAGAGAGACTAAGAAATAGAGAGAGAGACTAAGAAAGAGAGAGAGAGACTAAGAAAGAGAGAGAGAGAGACTAAGAAAGAGAGAGAGAGACTAAGAAAGAGAGAGAGAGAGAGAGACTAAGAAAGAGAGAGAGAGAGAGTCTAAGAAAGAGAGAGAGACTAAGAAAGATAGAGAGAGAGAGAGACTAAGAAAGAGAGAGAGAGAGACTAAGAAAGAGAGAGAGAGACAAAGAAAGAGAGAGAGAAAGACTAAGAGAGAGAGAGAGAGACTAAGAAAGAGAGAGAGAGAGAGACTAAGAAAGAGAGAGAGACTAAGAAAGAGAGAGAGACTAAGAAAGAGAGAGAGAGACTAAGAAAGAGAGAGAGAGAGACTAAGAAAGAGAGAGAGAGACTAAGAAAGAGAGAGAGAGAGAGACTAAGAAAGAGAGAGAGAGAGACAAAGAAAGAGAGAGAGAGACTAAGAGAGAGAGAGAGAGACTAAGAAAGAGAGAGAGAGAGACTAAGAAAGAGAGAGAGAGAGAGACTAAGAAAGAGAGAGAGAGACTAAGAAATAGAGAGAGAGAGACTAAGAAAGAGAGAGAGAGAGAGACTAAGAAAGAGAGAGAGAGAGACTAAGAAAGAGAGAGAGAGAGACTAAGAAAGAGAGAGAGAGAGACTAAGAAAGAGAGAGAGAGACTAAGAAGGAGAGAGAGAGAAACTAAGAAAGAGAGAGAGAGAGACTAAGAAAGAGAGAGAGAGAGAGACTAAGAAATAGAGAGAGAGAGACTAAGAAAGAGAGAGAGAGAGACTAAGAAAGAGAGAGAGAGAGACTAAGAAAGAGAGAGAGAGAGACTAAGAAAGAGAGAGACTAAGAAAGAGAGAGAGAGAGACTAAGAAAGAGAGAGAGAGACTAAGAAAGAGAGAGAGAGAGACTAAGAAAGAGAGAGAGAGACTAAGAAAGAGAGAGAGAGAGACTAAGAAAGAGAGAGAGACTAAGAAAGAGAGAGAGAGAGAGACTAAGAAAGAGAGAGAGAGACTAAGAAAGAGAGAGAGAGAGACTAAGAAAGAGAGAGAGAGACTAAGAAAGAGAGAGAGAGAGACTAAGGGACTAAATCTACTATAAAAACTACTACTACTACTATTACAATACAAGATACAAGATACAAGATATTTATTCACCAATTTTGCAAAAGGATTTCATCTTGGCATGGCACGGTAAAAATAAAATAAAAACCAACCAGACACATATGCAGACACACATCACCATGCATGCATACATACGTACATTACACTGTCATGCACACACAGACACAACTCACACACACACAGACACACACACACACACACACACACACACACACACACACACACACACACAATTATTTACATTCTCACACATAACCAGCCACATATCTACATCACAAATTCACATCGTCGCCTTGTAAAGGTAAAAACCATATCAGTTTAAAAGGGGTGCCAGTAATATCAATACAACATTAGTGAATACTAGAACAATACCTAAAATTTATAATCCATTTAAAAGTAAGTAGTACACGTAATTATTATCATTTAGTCAGATCATCACATAAAATTATATATTCATGATCTAGCCAGTTAGACAGTTTAAAAATACTTACATAATTAGTAAAACAGGATAAGTTTATGTACATACGTGCATTATATGAAACATTGTAGTTTATACATGTTCATGACAAGGTGCAAAGCAAAAATTTGCAAGTCAATTAGAGTAAGAATACTATGCAATAGTACATCAACTCTGCAAGACAATGGATATTATGCAGAACATCATAATTTCATAAACAAAACAATAAATCAAAAGTGAGTGACTGTGTCTCAAAGGACATAACAATCAAGAATATACTATTTTCATTAAATGTGACCCTCCACCACGAAATGAGTCGCATGTCACCTCGCTCGGTTCTGCGCTAGGCTTAATAAAAGTCCGGGGAGTATCTGGTAACAGTGTGAGGGTCACCTTAGTCACAGGCTTATAACTCAAACAGTTTTTGCTCTTTTCTAAAACGGTTTTCACCACTGGTTAGAGCTTAAAAAACTCGTTAGAAAAATGTAAAAATATGAAAATCATGCAAAGGTGACATGCGACTCATTCCGTGGTGGAGGGTCACAAATGGGATATATATTTGTTTTTGAAAGAATCTGTGCTGGTAGCTTCCCGTAAGGCATTCGGAAGAGCGTTCCAGAGACGGCCACCTGAATAAACTAGACTAGACTTAAATAAGTCTATCCTAGGAAGAGGAGTGTTAAATTTCATAAGGTGGTGTGAATTCTTCAAAGAGAACTTTGAACAAATGGTTTGGGGTAAAGTTTCGGATATAATTTTATGCATAAAGATTCCTTTGTTAAAAAGCAGTCTTGACTTTAGAGGTAAGATCCCTAAATGTATGTAGTCTAACTCTGTGAGGGTAGTGTGCTTTAGTAATACTACTTTTAGCGCTCTTTTATGTAATCTGCTAAGTGGTTTTAAGGAATTTTCACTTGCTGAGTCCCATAGAGTGGATGCGTAATCAATAACAGATTGAATATGAGCAATGAAGAATAATTTTCTGGTGTGGCAGTTCAGGAAGTGTTTAATTCTAGATAAGAGGTACACTTTCTTTGACACCACTTTACTAAGTTGCTCAATGTGGGTTGACCAAGACAAGTTGTTATCGATATTAACACCCAGCAGTTTGTGATGGTCGACTTTTTCCACTATTTCACCATCTATCATTAAAGCAGGACCAGCTGAATAAATATTCTGGCGTTTTTGTCTTGTTGTTATGACCATATATTTGGTTTTCTTTGGGTTAAGAGACATATGGTTTAGTTCAGTCCACGCTGTCAACTGGTTTAAACTTCTTTGAAGTGATTCTGATAAGCGAGTTAAATTTGTGTTGCTGGAGTGAATTGTGGTGTCATCTGCAAAAAGTTCACATACATTTTGAATATATAGGGGGAGGTCATTAATGTATATAGAGAAGAGGAGGGGTCCTAAAACCGATCCTTGTGGTACACCGTATTTTACTTCTTGCATGCTCGACGCCGAGGCGTTTGTTAGTACAGTTTGTTGTCTGCCGGTGAGAAATGAACTAATAAGTTTGACAGTTTCGATTCCGACGCCATACAATGCGAATTTTCTCAGTAATAACGTGTGATCAATAACGTCAAAGGCTTTAGCAAAATCAACAAAAATGGCACCACAGAATTCATTGTCGTTGATTTTCTCCAGCCATTGATCAAAAGAGAAACTAAGGCAGTATGGCAGGAATGGTTAGCTCTAAAACCCGATTGTTTAGGGTGAAGTAAATTGTTTTGGTTAAGATGCGTTAGAATATGTTTGTTAATGTGTTTTTCAAGTGGTTTTGATAAAACAGACACTATTGAAATTGGCCTATAGTTTGATGGGTCTTTTTTGTCACCTGATTTAAACAGAGGAATGACTTTAGCCTGTTTCAGGGAGACTGGGAAATAATTTTTTCCTAAACAAAGATTATAAAGGTAAGTGAGTGTTTCAGAAATTACAGGGGCTGACAATTTAAGAATCCTACCATCGAGGCCGTCGATTCCCCGGGAGCCTGTTTGCTTAAGGTGTGTAAGTGCGTAAAAAACTTCAGGTACTGTAAGTAGAGGAATATTCGCTTGACTTGAAACTTGTTTCGACTCACAATATTCTTCTAACACTTTCAAATTGTTCAACTTGGATTTGTCATTTGTAATAACTTTTACAGCTATGTTAGAAAAATGCGTGTTTAAATCATCAGGGGATATGTCCTTAACACAACTTGAATGACTGGCAATCGTTTTATTTGTAAGTTCATTTATTGCTTTCCATATATTCTTTGAATTTTGCTTTGATGACGCTAGGTCATGAAAGTACTTGATCTTTTTTGTTCGTTTAAGTGAGTTTACTTTATTTCTCTGTTCTCAAAACTCCGCTTCCTTGCCAACTGATTTTAAGAAATCACGATGGCCAATAGCATCTTGTAATTCAGTATCAAACCATTTAGGCTTTACTATTTGCTTGACTCTTTTAATTCTCCACGGGGCATGTTTATCGTATATTTCTGTGAAGACATTTATCCAGTGTGTTATTGCATCATCAGGATCCGTATAATTATAAACATCCGAGAGAGAAGAATTACTTAAGTCTACAAGAAAGGCGTTCTCGTTAAATTTAGTAAAGGAGCGGTACTTTACTGTCTTGTGACCAACTTTGGGGATTTTTACACCCTTTCTTGACCACGTGAGACAAACAGGAAAATGATCACTACAGCCGCTAGTTGGAACACAAACTTCTGCAACGTTACGGGTGTTAGAAACATAGACATGATCTATCAAAGTGCTTGTAGATGCAGTAACCCTAGTAGGGGTGTTCACGACTTGTTTGAGATCATAAAGGTTGAACATATCTAACCATGGTTTATTTTGTTTTAATAAATCAATATTAAAATCTCCTAAGAGAATAGTTTCTTTTGATTCTAACAAAGCAGCATCTAACATATGTGAACATTTGTCCGTCCAGTTTACACGTTCTGCTGGATTTCTATAGCAGAAACCAATAAGCATTGGAGGTGCCTTTTTTAATTTGACCTCGATCCAGACGGATTCCACAAACTGTTCTAAATGTGTTAAACGTGTGTAGGTCAATGATTCACTTATATACACAAGCAATCCCGTTTCTTTACATTGTTGGGGGTTTCTGCGTACAACACTGTAACCTGGAACACAAACCTCAGAATCCGAAATCGTGTCAGATAGTCTTGATTCTGTAAACCCCATAACATGAAAATGTGTTCCTGAGTTTAAAAGCATGGTGGAAACCTCGTGTAATTTATTAATTGCATGGTTGATATTAAGGTGTCCAATACGAAGACCCTCTTTTGTGGGCCATGTGGTAGAAGAATTACTCATGATAAATCTCAAAACAGTGTTTTCACGTTTTAAGAATAAGAAAAAAGAAAGAAAGAAATCAAAATTACCTTAAAACACCAAACGTAATCAATAATCAATAAGGAGAAAATAGTAAATTATACTATACACAGATACACCCAGAGATGCGACCAATGGAGTTTAACACTTGGTGTCAAACTCAAACGAAAGACAAAACAAAGAGAGAAAAAAGCTACACTACTTTACACAAAGAGAAATAAGTAGACTTAAGAGTAACAAGAATTAACCAGAGCAGATTAACTCAAATTCAACGTGTAAAATGACCCGACAGTGAATAACTGAAACACCAGTAGTCCATTAATGACACGCGAATGAGTGACGAGAATGGAGGGCTTTCACACAGTCCCAACTTGATAATAGCGGACACAGTATCAGATCAGAATCATCAGTAACTGATTTAACTCTGAACGTTTTTTGGCTTCACAAAATGAATCGACACAATCATCAGTTGTAATAGAGTTCTGATTCTCAAGAGATCTTTACATGTTAAGGCTAGAGTGCAAGGGAAGCTTAATTAAGAATATTCACAGATTCACTTGCATAATTGCCTTTAAGCACACGCTGTAGACCTAAAAGAATAATCAGTCACTGCTAATATACTTTGAAGAATGAATTGTCAGTTTGCTACCAAACTCTCTGTCTTTCAAAACTTCAAGAGAGACTAAGAGAGAGAGACACAGAGAGAGACACAAAGATAGAGAAAGAGAGAGAGAGAGAGAGAAACAGAGAGAGAGAGACAGAGAGAGACACAGAGAGAGAGACAGAGAGAGAGACAGAGAGAGAGACAGAGAGAGAGACAGAGACAGACAGTCTGATAGACAGACGGTCAGATAGACGGATAGACAGATAGACGGATAGACAGATAGACAGACAGAGCAACTGACAACAGACATACAGACAGAGAGACAGACAGAGAGACAGACAGTCTCTTGGAGACAAACAGGCAGACAGACACTGTTCCGCCGCTTTGGTAATTATGGGTGTAGCAGAACCCGCGCCGTCGGCAGAGGGATAGTTACAATCACTACTACTCTTTAAAAGTATGGGTTTGTGTGAACCCGCGCCATCGGTAGTGTTTATGTAAATTATCATAATCAATTAATTTTAATGTTTTGTCATGTACACACTAAAAATTTGCAGACAGAGAGCAAATTAGGTGTGTGAGAGATACTTAAAATTTCAAAACGATACCTTTAATGGTTCCAGAGTTACAATGATTTTAGTGTGTCTCTGGGTACAGGTGAACCCAGGAAGCACGGCAAAGGTTAATATTGTACCTGAACTCAACAGTTAAACCAATGAACATTCACGGCTTGTAAGTGTATAAACTATGCCAGTGAATATTCGCACGCAAAGTCAGTTTAACTTGTTGCACAAGCAAATTGGTTGATTAAAATCAACAAGCTGTGTTTTAATAAAAGAAGGTGTACGGACACATGTTTTGTTTGGGCTACATGTGTTGCAAAGTATTTGAAACGGCGTTATTACTGTATATATTCACGACTTGTTTGCTTGACCTTTCGGATTTCATGGGGGCTGCCATTTTGGTTTTGATGCGCTTCCTTATCCGGATTACGTATTTTCCGGTTTAACATAGCATTTGCGTGTTTTTGTCAGAAGAGTGTTATCTGGTTTTATTACCAATTCAGTGCCCCAAATATGGCTTTTTGACCAATCAGGACGGATTCTAGGTGACCCTCTAAATGTTATAACGTTCAGGCAGGGACCCTTTTTGTTTATCACGCTAAAAATTAACAAGACAAAGTAAAAATGTATTTCAACAATATCAGCGTGATTTTTTCTAAAGAATGACACTTCAAATGCTGTCAGATAATACCGTAAAGTACCTTGTAAGCACCCAGAATCGAGTAAGCGCCCACCTCCCACTTTTAGTCCAAAACCGTGCATAGGGTATAGTACCTTGTAAGCGCCCACCCCCCCACTTTACACCATTGAAATCAGGTGAAATAAAAATTCCGCAGTTGTGAATGATTTCCCTTTCTTGCAAACCCTATCACGTGTGTCTGCACGCCTTGGATCTAAACGCCTGCAAGTCAATGATTACAAGATGCCGCGGATCAAATCGTACACCGTTGCATTTAAGCTGTCAGCTCTTGACTATTTGGATAATAACGCCAATGGAAATGTGTCGCAAACAGCAAGTGAGTTTGGGGTAGATAGAAAAAGGATACGAGAATGGCGAGAGAATCGCGATACCCTGTTACGTCACCAGGCCGGAAAGGAAAAGAAGAAGCGAAAGTTACATGGCGGTCGAGACTCTCTCTGATCTCTCTCTCTCTGATCTCTCTCTCTCTCTCTGATCTCTCTCTCTCTCTCTCTCTCTCGGGGTCCTGATTTGGCCTATTATGGTCCGCTGGACCCGAAAAGCAACAGCTAACTAACTAACTCTCTCTCTCTCTCTCTGATCTCTCTCTCACTCTGATCTCTCTCTGATCTCTCTCTGATCTCTCTCTCTCTGATATCTCTCTCTCTGATCTATCTCTCTCTCTCTGATCTCTCTCTCTCTCTCTGATCTCTCTCTCTCTCTGATATCCTCTCTCTTTCTCTCTCTCTCTCTCTCTCTCTCTCTCTCTCTCTCTCTCTCTCTCTCTCTTTGGCCAAGTAAAATAGACTGCTGTCCATATCCAGAAGACGTACGCCTTGTTCAAGGGAAACAGAGACACAGTGCGGCCGACAGCGGCACCTCTGCAGACAAGAAAAGGATGCGACGACATTTGTCTCCCCAAGCTCTTCTAATGACAATACGAACAAGAAAAACAATGGAAGATGAAACAAGTCGCATAAGGCGAAATTACTACATTTAGTCAAGCTGTGGAACTCACAGAATGAAAGTGAACGTAGTCCGCCGCTAGTGCAACAGGCAGTGAAAGTGACGAGCCTGTTTGGCGCGGTAGCGGTTGCGCTGTGCTTCATAGTACATCACGAAGCGTCCCGGTACCGAAGCGTCCCGGTACCGAAGCGTCCCACTATAACGCGTCACAGGGGTACCGGGACGCTTTGGTACCGAGACGCTTCGGGACGCTCCCGCGCAGTAGGGCACGAAGCGTCCCGGTACCGAAGCGTCCCGGTGCCGAAGCGTCCCGGTGCCAGTCACTGACCACGCACATCCTCGGCTCGCATGCCAATGTATTATGTAGCAAAGGGAATGCCTGTAATTCACACAGAGCAATCACTTGGTCTTAAACGTGCACAAGACAAAAACTTTCATACTGGGGGAGCGAGCCAGTCTGAAGAGTACTCGGGTCCAGCGCGAGCGTTCTTTATTACCCAAATGAACCCAAACAAACCCAAATTAACCCAAATGATACAATTTAAAAGTCGGAGGCAGAACTGAAAAGACTTTTTCCGACGCTCACGCTTAGTGAAGCCAGAAAGCGTGTGTAGTAACAGACATATCCCTCCTACGGACTTTTCCCCCGAACTTGTCCACACGAGTACAGTATTTCCAAATTGGTGTGTTGTGAGTACAGATCTAAAGTAAAGTTGGGGAAAAGTTGGACAAAAAGTGATTTTTTTTTACCGAAAGCAAATCAAGGTCTGTGCAAAATTAAAAAAATCAGTGAAGTCAAGGTCAAATCAAGGTCAAGATTAAATTTTTAAAAAATAAATATGGTTAGTCAAGTCAAGGTCAAATCAAGGTCATTCAAGGTTTAAAAAAAAAAAGTCAAGTCCTGTGACGCGTTATAGTGGGACGCTTCGGTACCGGGACGCTTTGGTACCGGGACGCTTTGATACCGGGACGCTTCGGTACCTGGACGCTTTGGTACCGGGACGCTTCGGTACCGGGACGCTTTGGTACCGGGACGCTTCGGGGTGTCCCCCTTCATAGCACGCTTTACGCTCTTCGTTTTAACTTTCTGAGCGTGTTTTTAATCCAAACATATCATATCTATATGTTTTTGGAATCAGGAACTGACAAGGAATAAGATGAAATAGTTTTTAAAACGATTTCGGAAATTTAATTTTGATCATAATTTTTATATTTTTAATTTTCAGAGCTTGTTTTTAATCCAAATATAACATATTTATATGTTTTTGGAATCAGAAAATGACGAAGAATAAGATGAAATTGTTTTTGGATCGTTTAATAAAAAAATAATTTTAATTACAAGTTTCCGATTTTTAATGACCAAACTCACTCATTAGTTTTTAAGCCACCAAGCTGAAATGCAATACCAAACCCCGGCCTTCGTCGAAGATTGCTTTGCCAAAATTTCAATCAATTTAATGGAAAAATGAGGGTGTGACAGTGCCGCCTCAACTTTTACAAAAAAGCCGGATATGACGTCATCAAAGGTATTTATCAAAAAAAAGAAAAACATTTCCGGGGATATCATACCCAAAAACTCTCATGTCAAATTTCATAAAGATCGGCCCAGTAGTTTAGTCTGAATCGCTCTACACACACACACACACAGACAGACACACACACACACACACAGACAGACAGACACACATACACCACGACCCTCGTCTCGATTCCCCCCTCTATGTTAAAACATTTAGTCAAAACTTGACTAAATGTAAAAAGAAAGAAGATATGATTACGAAGTGATCAAAGATCACATTTCTTACTGAAAACTGCTCGTGCATAGGGTGTAGTACCTAGTAAGCGCCCACCCCCTACTTTGGGTCGGAATTGGTGCACAGGGGGGGTGGGCGTTTACAAGGTACTTTACGGTACTCTCTTTATCTAAAAAATACCAAAAAGCGAGTTTTGTCGGTGGTTGCGTTACGGAACAGCAAGGCACCGCCCATCGTCTGAGTGTGTGTGACGGTATTCGGTACCTCTCGGGTCGTGTCGGTCGAACTCGGTCGGTCATGTGATGGGGCGCGCATGTGCAACGGTGCCTTTCCGCCCACTACTCGCTTCGCTCTCTGGCATGCACGCGGGACACTGATTAGGCATGGCTTACCGCATCGACCTTGTATTGTTGTCATCTGTAGCAGTTTGCTAGACAAGTAAACTAGATGAACGTACCTGATGTGAGTGTTGTTTATGTACGCTCGGAACACGACATGGTGGCAGCGGTGGGATTCTTTACCCAACCGTGAGTTTTGAAATAGTCGAGCATAGTCGTACGGAAGAAGAAGAGCATGCCATTCAAACCGCCTGAACCACTCGACTTTGGGAGGCCCGACCAGTGGCTCACGTGGCGTAAGCGTTTCGAACGCTACAGGGTTGCTTCTAAACTAGACAAAGAACAATTTTCAGTCCAGGTCAGTTCCTTAATCTATGCTATGGGCATACAAGCCGAACAGATCTACGAACAGTTCGAATATGACGAGGACAATGACGAAGCAAAACTGGAGGACGTACTGAAGTTATTTGACACGCACTTCGTTCCACAAAAGAACGTCATACACGTTCGAGCTGTCTTCAACACCAGAAGCCAACACAGCGGCGAGCAAATCGAACCTTACGTCAGAGCCCTGTACGAACTTTCTGAGCACGCAGATTTTCATAACCGCGACGAAGCCATTCGCGACAGGTTCGTCCTTGGTGTGAACGACCGAGAACTCTCAGAAAAGTTACAAATGCAAGCAGACCTGAATTTGCAAGACGCCATTAAGCAAGCCAGGCAGTACGAGCAAGTCAAGAGACAGCTGTCTGAGCAACGTTCCAGTGTTGACGCTGTACACACCGGTACGCAGCGATTCAACAGACGCCCTCGCGGCGGTGCAGGTGCAGCAGGTACCAGCTGTGACAGTGGCAGCAGCGGTCCAGCAACCAAGCACGCCGGTTCCAGGGGTGGATTTCGTCATCCGCGTGGTGGCGGTCGTCGCTTTCCTCAGGAGGGGAGAAGTGACGCATCATGTTCACGCTGCGGACGTGGACAACACAAGAAAGACAGTGACTGTCCAGCAAAAGGGAAGCAGTGTCACGGCTGTGGCAGGTACGGACATTACTTTTCTTGTTGCCGTTCCAAGCAAGTCAACGCTGTCGACGCAGAAGAAGTGTACTACATGGGTGTCGTACACAAGCAGGGAGCTGAACCAGCATGGTACACTGACCTATCATTTGGACGTCGCAAGATCAAGTTCAAGATCGACACAGGTGCAGATGTGACCATCATTTCCAAATCCCTCTACCTGACCCTTGTCCCGTGTCCCAAACTTATCCCCACCTGTGCAGTCATGCACGGCGCAGGCGGACAGATATCCTGCATAGGATTCTTTAGGGACACTACCTACATCAACGGTCAAGAGTTTCACCTGGATATCTATGTCGTCGACAGCAAGACAGAGAGCTTATTAAGCAGAGAAGCCTGTAAACGCATGGGACTTGTCCAACGTCTCGACAGCATACAGCCAGCGTTCGGTGAGTTGGACCAGCAACCAGTCAATTGCCCACCGGCAAAGATCGTCTTGAAAGAGAACAGCCAGCCCTACAGTCTGCACACAGCTCGGAGAGTACCCATACCTTTGATGAAGAAGGTAGAAGAAGAACTGGAAAGGATGAAGAAGGCTGGAATTATTGAGGAAATAACCGAGCCAACAGATTGGTGTTCTCCGATGGTGCCAGTTTTGAAGAAATCTGGAGCGGTCCGGATCTGCACGGACTTGAAAAAGCTGAACCTGTCAGTCAAGAGGGAGAGGTACCCGATTCCGACTCTCGACGACATTTTGCATCGACTCAAAGGAGCGAAGATTTTCAGCAAGCTGGACGCAACGTCGGGGTTTTATCAAATTCCTCTCGACCCAGAAACTGCCAAGTACACAACCTTCATCACGCCATTCGGAAGGTACTACTACAAAAGACTTCCGTTCGGAATATCCTCCGCTCCCGAGATTTTCCAACGTACGATGGAGATGATCCTGAAGGGAGAAGAAAACACGATCTGTTTCTTCGACGACGTTCTCATCTACAGCAACTCAGATGAAGAACACGAGCAGCATCTTGAGAGCTCCATGAAGAAGATTGTCGAGGCCGGGCTCAAGCTCAACAAGGAAAAATGCAGCTTCAAGCAGTCAGAGATCGAGTTCCTTGGTCACGTGATCAACGCCGACGGAATCAGACCAGACAAGAAGAAGATTGATGCCATCATCAACATGCCTGACCCGACCAACGTCACAGAACTGAGAAGAATTCTGGGCATGATGAACTTTCTGGGACGATTTCTGCCAAACGTGTCGTCAGTCTTGAAGCCTGTCACCGAGTTGCTGGAGAAAGACAAGGCGTGGAACTGGGGACAGCCACAGACACTCGCGTTATCAAAAGCGAAAGAGCTCCTGACAGCAGCTCCTACCCTTGCTTACTTTGACTTGACTAAGCCGACAACGGTCAGTGCCGACGCGAGCAGCTACGGTATTGGCGGCGTACTCCTGCAGCAGCATGGGGAGAAGATGAAGCCAGTCGCTTTCTGCTCAAGAACTCTGACATCAACGGAACAAGGGTATGCCCAGATTGAGAAGGAATGTCTAGCTGCTGTGTGGGCGTGCGAAAAGTTCGAACGTTATCTGATCGGTCTGGAGAAATTTACGCTCGAAACCGACCACAAGCCGCTCATTCCTCTCATCAACACCAAAGATTTGGACGAAACGCCCATCAGATGTCAGCGGATGCTGATGAGACTGATGCGATTCAGCTTGACAGCAAGTTATTCACCAGGCAAGACACTTGTGGTGGCTGACGCCTTGTCGAGAAGTCCTCAGTCGCCTGTCCAAGAGGGGAGAGAAGAGACATCGGAAGACAGAGCCGATGTTGCCACACTACTGGCGGAAGATGTGGAAGCTCACGTCGACGCTGTCCAATCTTCATGGCCGGTTTCAGACAAAAGACTCGACGAGATAGCAGCATTGAGTCAGCAAGATCCTGTCATCAAAGCAGCTCTACACTACACGGCCAACGGTTGGCCCAGGTACGTCACTGACGTAGAGCCAGCTCTGAAAGACTACTACGCATTCAGAGGGGAGTTCAGCATACATCGAGGTCTTCTCGTCAGAGGCGTCCGGATCGTCATTCCGCAGGTCTTGAGAGAAGAAATGCTGAACCGGATTCACGAAGGCCATCTCGGGATAACCAAATGTCGAGAAAGAGCAAAGTCGACAGTTTGGTGGCCAGGCATCAACGAAAACATCAAGCAAAGAGTGTCAGCATGTCAACACTGCGAAGAGAAGCAGCCATCCCAAAGAAGTGAGCCACTTATGACAACAGAACTCCCAGACAGACCATTCCAGATGGTTGCTGCAGACTTGTGTGACTTCAAGGGACAGAGTTATCTTGTTCTGATTGACTATTATTCAAGATATCTTGAAATCGCTCATCTTCCGAGAGAGACATCTGAAGTCGTCATTGGACGGATGAAGAACATCTTCGCACACCACGGAATACCAGACGTCGTCGTCACGGACAACGGTTCTCAGTTCACGTCAACAGAGTTCCAGAACTTCGCAGCAGCATGGAAGTTTACTCACTCGACTAGCAGTCCATACTTTCCTCAGTCGAATGGAGAAGCCGAGCGAGCAGTACAAGAGGCCAAGAAGATTCTCGCTCAAGAAGACCCGTTCTTAGCCCTACTCAGTCACCGGGCTACACCTACGACGCCAACAGGAACGAGCCCAGCGGAGCTAGCACTCGGAAGAAAGATGCGAACGACGCTCCCTACTCTCGCAAGCAATCTCATCCCAAAGACGGTCAGAAGGGATGCGATCAAGGCGCGGGACGAGCAAGCAAAGCTCAGAAACAAGAGTGACCACGACAGACGTCATGGGACAGAGACCCTGCCGCCACTAATACCAGGTGACACTGTTCTCCAGAAACTAGATCACGAAAAGTCCTGGGGAAAACCAGCAACAGTCCTGCGTCAATGTGCACCACGGTCCTACGAGATACGGTCAGAAAGGGGACAGTATCGTCGGAACAGACGACACCTCAGATTGTCTTCCCGACAAGTGTTAGACAGGCCTACCATGACCAACTTCCCTGTCCTTTACCCTGTCCCAACCCAACAGAGTCCTGTTCCTGAAACGCCAAGCCAGCGCAATGCAGACCAGCCAGGTCTTCGTTCTCCGGAACCTCCACCGACGCCTGGGTCCCCGCGACGTCCTCCAGCGGCGCCTAACCCAGGGCAGCAACCGTCGACTCCGGTCATCAAAACCCGCAGCGGACGAACTGTGAGACCACCGTCCCGCTTCGAAGAGTGAACCATCGACTCCGCAGATCAACAGCAAATAAACAATGACTGTTTCGGTTCCGGTCGGAAGATTCGTTACTGAAACCCCTATTGAACTTTAATTTTAAATGATAACGATAACGTTTCGTTTCATCAAGATCATTATATCTTTTTATTTGAAGGGGGGAGATGTGACGGTATTCGGTACCTCTCGGGTCGTGTCGGTCGAACTCGGTCGGTCATGTGATGGGGCGCGCATGTGCAACGGTGCCTTTCCGCCCACTACTCGCTTCGCTCTCTGGCATGCACGCGGGACACTGATTAGGCATGGCTTACCGCATCGACCTTGTATTGTTGTCATCTGTAGCAGTTTGCTAGACAAGTAAACTAGATGAACGTACCTGATGTGAGTGTTGTTTATGTACGCTCGGAACACGACAGTGTGCAATGCCGACGGCTCACTTGAAATCTAAATGATCAAAGTTCGGAAAAATCAAGTGAAATTGCGTCACTCGCTTTATGTCAAATGTATCTTTACGTCATTTTCCATCCGTCTGGAGTCGGTTCTAAATCTGTCGCTCTCTGTTCAACGAGAAAAAGCGAAGAAACCGAAACGCATGTTCAACATGATTTATCTTGTGAGATTGTTGTGTGTCAAAGGCATTTGACCTGTGAATATTCATCACGTCAGGTGTGTTACTCTGATTGGCTGACTCAGGTCACGAGAAATCTTTGACTGACAGGCATAATCAGGTAGAAGCGCTTGCGGCTGTTCTGTCTAATTCGCTAGGTCGCTACGAAATTTCTTTTGGTCGAAATTGACGGTAATAAAACCGTTATTTCTAATATGCTGACTGTTAGCAAATGATAACAGACATGTCTCACAAACGATATCACCATTCGCCTAAAAGGCTCATGCTTGATATCTTTTTTTCTCGACATGTCTTGTTATCATTTGCTAACAGTCAGCATATTAGAAATAACTCATAATGAAGGAAGTCAAGTCCGCCATTACCTGCAACCTCAGTTGAGTGTTTACTTTGAACTTAAACTTGAACCGTAACAGTGTGTAGCCAGTTCGCAAGACCTGTTCATCTTCCTACCAGTTATCAATGGGTGGCGCAGCTGGAGGAAGTGTTTATTTCCATTCGGAGCCCAACTTCAGTTCAAAACCATTCAAAAAATGGCCTTGACATTCCCACATTACGATACCCTTGAATGACATTAGATCTACGTCATTTCCGCTTGCCAAAATCCCACGTGTTACATGTCTGCTCTTCGAGTTGTTTGGAACTTAGTTCAACGAGTATTTTCTCGAACGTAACTTTTGACCCAGCTGTCAGGTAGGCATCATGAATTAGACGTACACCGGCAGTTATAAATCATGTTGTGCAAAAGACTCTAAAGAAGTAGAAAATTGTGGAAAATCGGGAATGCTTTCTCAGATTGTGCACCCTGGCAACATTCAGCAGGGGAAAAACTGCATATATATGCCTTCCTCTGCAAAAGTCGCGCGAAGAATGCTGAACGGGCAGCGACGACTAGCTGTTCTTCTTCAAAGTAATAAACTACCCCCCAAACCCTGCAAGTTTGTGCGATTTACTTTGTGGACATGAAGCCAGCAGAGGACTCAGGAATGCCCACTTAATTCCTTGATTAAATTACATATTACTTACTCCGAATCACATAAAGCATTGACACAGTCTATGATGCTAAGGTCTGAAAACCCTTACCCGTCTAACATTTTTTAAAGGGAAGCAACCCCATCACCAAAAGAGCTAAAAATAGCCATGGTAATGAGCACATACTCTGTGAGTTACCTCCCATTGGTATGTACTACGTCACTTCCTCTATCACCACGTGGCTACAATCATACGACAGGAATTTTTTGCCTTGTAGTTGCTGAATTTCTGTCCATTTTGGACTTGTGTTTTTCAGTAACTTTTGTGGTTTGACGCCATTTTTGTTGTTGGTCAGCATGGCTGACTCGGATAAAAAGTGGGGTTAAGCCGACGGTGAACTCGTTCCTTTTGTCGGTTTAATGACTGAAATTTTTTGCTTGTAGCTGCTGAATTTCTGTCCATTTTGGACTTGTGTTTTTCAGTAACTTTTGTGATTGACGCCATTTTTGTTGTTGGTCAGCATGGCTGACTCGGATAAAAAGCGGGGTAAAGCCGACGTTAAGGGCAAGGTTAAGCCTAAGTCGTCTTCTTCTTCTTCCAAACCACCAGTGATAGTTGTTGTTTCTGATGAAGCTCGCAACACCCTTATGACTGTGCCTATTTCTGCTCCTAGCGCACTTGCGTCTGGTTCTCAGCCGGACACTGCTTTTGTTTCTGCCTTTCCCTCTGTGTTGACATCGGAGCAGGGTGCTCTGGTGTCTTCTCCTCTTAAATCTTTGGTTCCAGAGATTCGTAGCATGGTTAAAGAGGAGATGCAGCGTTTCACGCCTTCCACCAGCGTCGTGCTTCCTCCGTCCGTGGGGGATGTGCGGTCCTTGGCTTCTTTGTCGGCGCCTTCGGCTTCCGGTTCCGGGGAGCAGTTTCCTGTCTTTTCGGTTTCTGCCGCCGCGGGCGGCACTGCCGGTAAGTTGAACTGGTCCAACAGCCCTCGTGAGGCGACCGGACACTCCCTTTTTGGGAGACAGTTCTCTGGGGCACTTTCACAACTTGCATTCGCCTTGTCTGTCTCCTCCGATGTTCCCCCCCGTGGGCTCGGCCGTTTCAGAACAAGGGCGGCAGCCGTTCTCGGCTGCTGCGCTTCTGGTTCCCACCGGAAGCATAGGTCCCCCACCACACGTACACCCCGTGGTTGGTGCTGGGGTTGATTGGAGACTGTCCTCCGGGCTTTATGGCTTCCGGCCTCAGTCTACGCAGCCCTCGTTTCCGCTTTGTACGGATTCGTCGGTTGCATTTCCGGCTTTAGACGGATACGCTGTTCCTCTTCCTGGCACTTCCGGACGGATGCCGGTGAGTGAACAACAGCGTCCGGCTTTCGGGCATGCAGTGCCTCAGCCGGGGCAGTCGTTGCTTCACCCTATGGGTGGGGTGACTTCCGCCTATCCAGTTACGGTGGCTTCGGATGGTCACTCGACTTACCCTTTCTCTCATGTCAGTCAAGGAATGAGTCAAGATGATTTCCGGGTACACGGGTTTCCGGTTATCCCGCACACCCTTCCACCACCGGCGACTGTGACTTCAGTCAGTGTCCTTCGCTTGACTACTCTGACGGTCAGTCTGTTGCTAGTGAGGAGACACGGTCGGGATTCCCGTCTAAGCTCAAGGCTGTACTTGACGCTGCGGCGGAGGTGACATCCCGTTATTTTCCGGAGGGTACATCAGCTTTGTCGGCGTCCGGTTTGGTTGCCCCTTCAGCTATGTCTGACTTTCGTCCCGCGAAGGAGGAGGATTCCTGCTTCCGGTTCAAAGAGTCTCCTTCGGTGGCTTACCACCTTGCGCATGTTTTGGCTAAGCCATCACAATCTGGAAGTGGTTGTCCTACTGTCCCTGTTCCTCTTCTGGTTCCTTTTGGGCCAGTTCCGGAACAGGCTCAGCCTTGGCTGGCTTCGGAGTCTCAAGCTTCTACCTTTGTTCCTTCGGGGCATAGGAAGCTCAACTTGAACAGACCCAGCCAGAACTTGCTTTCGTCCTTCGCTCTTCCGCGCACAACTTTACAGGTGTCGCAGGAATTGCTTCCTCTGTTGGCCAAACCTGTGAAGCGTGATTCGGGTGTGACAGTAACAGAACACACCCTTCTCACGTCAGAGGAGATAGGACGTCAGCTCCTGGAACTAGTATCCATTTCTGAGACGATCATCAGGACGCTTTCACGGTCGCTGACCGAGAGTCTTGATCCGTTCACACTCAGTGAGGATCAGAATGCCGATGATGTCTCTACTCTTCTTGCAGCCCTGGCTAGGGTGAATGAGGAGCAGATGCGACTATCCTCCCTGCACTATACTCACGCAGTCGTGTGCAGGAGGGATTTGTTCCTCTCGCACTCGCAGTTTACGGATCAGGTTACCAGAGACACGTTGAGAGTGTCTCCGGTCGCAGAGGGGTCTCTCTTTGGTCATATGGCGCTTGACGCTCGACACAAGGAGATCCAGTCAAATAAGGACCAAAAAGTTCTCTGACTTTACTCTGCAGGGGATCAGACAGACTAAGCCTACTCAGCAAAAGCAGGCTCAGTCTTTAACTCATCCCAAACCTGCATCCAAACGGAAAGCTCAGCAGGGTTCTCGTGGCTCGAAGAAAAGAACTGCTTTGGGAAAGGGGCGGGGCGGCTCTGGCAGCAAGCCCCACCCCCAATGAAGTGCTCCCGGTCTCACCCCCCTTCCGCCCTCCACCTTGGTGATGGTGGGAGGCCCCTCCCGGGCACTTTCGCATTGGATGGTCTCTGTAAACAGCCAATGGATTGTGGGAGTGGTGAGGCCGGGCTTCCGACTGCTCTGGCAGGAGGAAAAGGCACCTCTTTCCCGGCGTCCGCCGGTCTTCAAGCCCCCCTTTTCACAGGAAGCAAGGTCCATTCTTCAGGTGGAAATTGCCTCCCTGGTACAGAAGGGCGCGGTGGAGAGGGTCCTAGATCACAGCTCCCTGGGGTTTTATGGGCGTCTTTTCGCCGTTCCCAAGGCTTCAGGAGCATGGCGTCCTGTTTTGGATTTATCCCATCTCAACATTTTGAGAGAGATAAATTTCAAAATGGAGACGCCAGGTCAGAGACTCTCTCCGTCCAGGAGACTGGGCGACCTCGATCGATCTGACGGATGCATATTTTCACATTCTTATGCATCCGGCCGACCGGAAATGGTTTCGTTTCCGGTGGGGCGATCAGATCTACCAGTTCCGTGCACTCCCCTTCGGGCTGTCTCTCGCTCCGTGGATTTTTACCATGGTGTTAGACAGTTCTGCGCACTGGTGAGGTCGCAGGGTATTCGACTGCGGGTGTATCTGGACGATTGGCTCATTCTGAACCAATCCCAGACAGGCTGCTCGCAGCATACCCAGTCGGTTCTTCGAGAAGCCAACTTGTTGGGTTTCTCAATCAACCGATCAGTCGGAGTTGATTCCGTCCCAGACATTCACCTATCTCGGGATGTCTTTCGACACAGTCTCTTGAACTGTCCAACCCTCCCAGAGGAGGGTGGACAAGCTCCAAGCTCATATTCGCTCCACTTTGCCTCTCCTGAGGGCTTCCCTCTGGACGCTCGCCTCCATCTTGGGGCAGATGGAGTCCATGGCTCTCTTGGTTCCTCTGGGCAGGGTCCACAAACGGCCTTTTCGGTTGGCGCTGAAACCGTTTGTGGACTCTCCTCAGGTGGACTGGAACGCCCTTGTCCCTCTTCAGGGATGGTTTCAGTCCACGACCCTTCAGTGGTTAGACACGGAATTGGTCTGCAGAGGAGTGCCGATTGCCTTGCCTCCCCCAGACATGGACCTCTTCACGGATGCGTCCTTGCTGGGGTGGGGGGGGGGGGGGGGGGGCACACACGGACCTACTTACAACGTCAGGTCTGTGGTCGGCGGAACAGAGCCTGTGGCACATTAACTTGCTGGAGCTAGAAGCTGTGGCTCTAGCTCTGGTCGAGTTTCTTCCCTCCCTTCATGCCAAGCATGTTTGTCTGTTTACAGACAACACGACAGTGGCAGCTTATCTTAACAAGCAGGGAGGTTCGCGGTCCCCGTCTCTCAAACAGGGCCTGCGAGATCCTGAAGTGGTGTGCGCAACACCATATCACGATCTCAGCCAGGTACCTTCCAGGGAGCCTGAACACTCTGGTGGACGCGCCCAGCCGCTCAGACAGGGTGCTTCAGTCGGAGTGGACGATCACTCACGGGGCACTGCTTCGCCTTTGGGCCCAGGTCCAAAAGCCTCTGGTAGACCTTTTTGCCACAAGGTTCTCAAAGAGGCTTCCGGTGTTCGTCTCGCCGTTCCCAGATCCTCAGGCATGGCAGACGAACGCTTTGGACTTTCCCTGGACGGGTCTGGAGGCGTACGCCTTCCCGCCGTTTCCGTTACTCGGCAGAGTAATCAGAAAGGCGGAGTTGGAGGGGCCGGCCCTTCTGTTGGTTGGCCATCGCAGGCCTGCAGGTTCCCATACCTGCTCAGGCTCGCTCACGGTCCTCCCATTCCTCTCTCACTAGTGAGAGGGGAGCTGGTGCAGCCTCGAACAGGCGTTCCACACGAAGAGCCCCAGTTGCTCAAGCTACACGTGTGGAGGTTGTTCGGGGCTCACTGATGCGTGCTGGAGCATCAGAATTGACGATGGACTTAGTCTGTCGCTCACACAGAGCGTCTACTTCGTCTGTTTATGCTTCACACTGGAGGGCCTGGGCCACCTGGTGTTCTGCTCGTGGATTGAACTCGGTTGCTCCTCGCTCCATGCAAGTTGCAAACCATCTTTCCTTCTTGTCCTCCCAGGGGGCTTCCGCTTCCTCTTTGAGGGTACGGAGATCAGCTATCTCAGCTACTCTTAAACAGATTGGACGTTCCATTAGCGTCAGCAGAGTCATTGCGGCAGTCATTAAGGGCGCGGCCCTTAAGGAGGCTAGATCTCGCTCTCCCACTCCTAAGTGGGATCTCTTTCTCGTGTTGGGATTCTTGCGTTCAGCCGAATTCGAACGTTTGTGCGACGCTAGCCTTTCCAATCTGACACGGAAAACTCTTTTTCTGTTACTGTAAGCAACAGCCCGTAGAGGTAGTGAAATTCACGCTCCCTGTGGAATTCCAGAGGATATCTCGTATGAGTCTCTTTGCGATTTCGCCCGGAGTTTCTGGCAAAGAATCAAGCTCCGGAACAAGCCTCTCCTCTGATTCTTGTCAAGCCCCTTACCAACGTTTTGGCCCCTGCAGATCCAGACTTGGTTTATTGCCCAGTTCGTGCCCTTGGTTTTTACCTTGCTCGCACTCAGCCGGTCAGGTCTAGCTCACAGAAGCTCTTATTCATCTCGCTCAACACAGCAAGAGAAAAAGACATCTCTAAGGTAACGTTGGCCCGGTGGGTGTCTTCCCTCATCAGACAGGCGTATGGGTGGAGCCACTTGAATAAAGGGGGGGGCGCAGCCTGCCTTTCCCCTGGACTCGGCCCGAGCCCATGAGACAAGGGCTTGGGCATCGTCTTTAGCCGTCTTGCGCTCTAAGAGGCTAGATGAGGTGCTGTCCACAGCATTTTGGTGTTCTGAAGATGTTTTTATAAACTATTATCTTCGGGACGTCTCGGCTGTCCGTCAGGATGGCTCTCGTGGACTTCCTGCATTGATTGCAGCTGGCCAGTTTCTGGCAAGGATTTGAGAGTGAGTTTTATATTTTTTCTTTCCCACCGCCTTGTTGAAGCTATCTGCTATATGTGATTCGGAGTAAGAATATGTAATTTAATCGAACATTTTAAAAGTAAATTTTCATTTGATTAATATACTTACCCGAATCACATAGTTTATGCCCTCCCACCTGCCCCGCTTATGGTTTTTTAGTTTCTTTAAAGCCGTATGATTGTAGCCACGTGGTGACAGAGGTAGTGACGTAGTACATACCAATGGGACCCGAGGTAACTCACAGAGTATGTGTTCATTACACTCTAAATTTTATAACACTTTGAGAACACTGAAAGTGTTTAGGGTGAACACTTAAAGTGTTAGGGTGAACACATTTTTACACTTTTGGAACACAGAAAGTGTTCTCAATGTGTTATCCTGAAGCATCTTCTGCTACCTGAACACTTTTGGAACACATGGTAAACACTTTTTTGCACAGTGGAACACCAGGTGAACACACGTGTTCAACAAGTGTTCCACAAGTGTTCCACTTCGTCTTTTAGTCATGATCCGAATAAAATAATACATTAAAAATATTTGGGTCTTGAGCAGATTCGAACCCGAGATCTTCGCCTTGCCATGTCAGCGCTCTACCGATTGAGCTACGGAGACTCGTCGGGATTAAGCGTCGCTTAGAGTATATAATTTTTATACCCCCTAGACCGCTGCGGGACGTTTTTTTGTTTTTGTTTTTAATCGTGTTGTGCTTATATTTTTTCATCAAACATTTATTTCATCTGAGACATCTAATAAGCGGTAAGTATTAGCATTTTTATTTTTACAATTTAATAATGTTACTAATTGTCCCATCATGCTTCAGCTGGACCAAAAAAGAACGTTGACACTTTTAGATCTGTGGACCTGTCTGCGTTGTCGCTGCGTTGATTTGGCTCAGGATTTCCGATTGTTATCTGTAAGTTGCTTGCTGAGATTTTGTATTAATTCATCTAAGCTTAGTCACTCGTATTTTTGTTGTAACATGTTCCTGTTACTTGTATCTGTGGACGTTTGAAGACAATTTCTCTAATTTTGCTGTCGCAACGGTTTCAGCTGATCAGTGGACCTTTTACATTAGTTCTGCGTTGGTAAATAAACTCTATTTCAATTTGATGTTGATTTTTTATTCTGGTTGATGTGCTTGGTTTTGTGTTATTGTTATACTTGTATGTCCAGGGGTTCTTTATAATTATAATGGTGGTCCAGTGAACGATACCTTCCGCCTGTGGTAAGAGCAATACATTTGCAGATTTTCGGATTCTTCTTCTTCCTTTGGTTAGACCATAGATGTACGATCTGCACGCTAGATAAAGTGAAGCGGTAGGCTAAAAACAGCATACATTAATGAACAACATTCATCATAATAGTGGCCAGGTTGATTGTGTGCGCAATTTAGAATAATTCTATGCATGCTTGGTTGTATTTGATTTCACAGATCTATCACACTTTCAGGGAACTGGGAAGCCGTTTGAGCTGATGTGCCCATGTGGCGAATCGATGTGGGCGTAACCTGCGCACATTTCTTCTGAATTGCACTGAGGATGAACAGGAGGCACTGACGGCAACCCAGACGTGTTTACCAAGGTACGCATGTCCTGCATTTGCATATAGTGTGTAGTTTTGCAGAGAAATATTGACTTTCAAATTGATCTGCACCCAGCCGACTACGAAGGGCCATATCAGGGCGGTGCTGCTTTGACATTTAACGTGCGCCACACACAAGACAGAAGTCGCAGCACAGGCTTCATGTCTCACCTAGTCACATTATTCTGACACCGGACCAACCAGTCCTAGCCCTAACCCCATAATGCCAGACGCCAGGCGGAGCAGCCACTAGATTGCCAATTTTAAAGTTTTAGGTATGACCCGGCCGGGGTTCGAAGCCACGACCTCCCGATCACCGGGCGGACGCCTTACCACTAGGCCAATTGTGCCGGCGGTTGCGGAATCATTGATTATACTTTTTGCTGAAATACTCTGTTTCAAAATTAATATCTCCGTGCAAAACACACCAGACAGTCGCCAAACTCATATGTGGACACACACACACACACACACACACACACACACACCACACACACACACACACACACACACACACACACACACACAGCCAGCCCCCTCTCCTTCCACATTTGACAGAAATCTAAATGTTGATACACAGTTTCACAATAAACAAAAGTATGAGAATCAGAACACTTGTCAGTGTTGCTACGATGTGGAACTTCAGTAAAATAGTGTTTGATTTCTTAACATGCATCTTGTGTGTGCAGGAACCATACTGCTTCGCTGAGGCAGTTCACTTTCTGGAGATGGAGCTAACAGTAATGCGACGAAACCTTGTGGATGCACTTCATGTAAGTTTAAGCTTTCTGTGGGATACAGCGCAGTTACATTTTGAGAATGCTGCCTTATTTTGCAGTCTTCTCCTTAAAAGGTGGAAAAAAATATACATATTTTTAAGTTCAGTGAGTGCTGAGGCCTGCAATGATAAAATGTTTTCCTGAACTTAGTCTACTCAGAATTTCCATTCGTTATGGTAGAGTAGTGCCGTAAACACTGAGGCCAGCTTTAGTCAAAGCATGGCCAACAGACAACACGCTGCTGATCCGCTTGGATCTGCCATTGCCGCTAACAGTGTATGCAGGGTGCATTCAATATGACACCCTTTTCTTTTGAAAATATTCTCATCGGAGTTTATGATTGGTTTTGACAGTGATCGCTGGCCTCCAATGGTCGCTGACAAGGTGTTTTCCTTCGGTTCACGTAGGTTTAGCTTGAGATCACGTGAGTTAAAAGCGATCCGTTTGTAAGTTTTGGTTAGTTTGATCTAAATAATGAAATATTTTAGAAAATTATGATAGAAATTAGAATGCATTTTATATTAAAGAATGCATTCCATATCATAGAACACATTCTATATTTATAGAATGCATTCTATAAAATAGAAAACATTGTATAATATAGAATGCATTCAATCATACTTGTCATTTGCCCAGAAATGTATTCTATTATAGAATGCATTCTATAACGTCCAACAATGCATTCTTATGATAGAATGCATTCTTATGATAGAATGCATTCCATAAAGCGCCACAAAACTTCTACAGGCCAGCTCGGTATGGTCCCTGCTTCGAAAGCAGATCTACAAACACTCTCACACACAGCTCTCTTTTTCTCTCTGTCTGTCTGTCTCTGTCTCTCTCTGTCTCTGTCTCTCTCTCTGTCTCTCTCTCTCTGTCTGTCTCTCTCTCTCTCTCTTTCTTAGTGTCTGTCTGTCTGTCTGTCTGTCTCTCTCTCTCTCTCTCTCTCTCTCTCTCTCTCTCTCTCTCTCTCTCTCTCTCTCTCTCTCTCTGTGCGTGTGTGTGGCTGTGTGTGTGTGTGTGTAGTTCTGCTTTTCTTTGCGGGGCTGGCCTGTTGTAGTTTCGGGACATTATGCATATAAATTATAATGCATTTCAGGACGTTAAAGAACGCATTCTATCATAAAAAGCATTTTGGTATTTTGTGTAAATAGAATGCATTTTATCATAGAAGGCAGTTCGGGACGTTATAGAATGCATTCTATAATATAGAATACATTACATAATAAATGATTTCCTTATAATTCATTATTTAGATCAAACCAACAAAACTTAGGTAGTTTCTTTACAAACGGATTACTAGAGGGTGCATTCAATATGACACCCTTTTCTTTAAACTAAAACTCATCGGAGTTCACGATTAATTGCGACAGTGATCTTTGGCTTCCAGTGATTGTTGACAAGGTTAAGAACGAGTTAAGGAAAACGGGCGTGCCCAAGGCCTCGCCACATTAGCAGTACGGTTTACTGCTTACGTACCTTATATAAACAATTTGTAGAGTGCCATTTTCCAGAGTGGCCACGCGCTAATGAAATCCTTGCGAAAGACCTATTTTAATTCTACTTTTTGTTCTTAGGGACAGACTCCTGCTTCAAGAGGGATTACTTTTTACATTCAGTCGTGTGTGCATGTGCGTGCATGCGAGTGTCATTGTGTGTTGGGAAGGTGAGAGCGAATTGGACGTGACGTATTTGTTCTGTTATGTGACCTATGCCCGTTCTGGAATAAAAAAAAGTTTACCTGTAACTGCGATTGTTGGAGATCTGCTGACAGCAAGAAGAAGTCCACTATTAGTTAAGATTTACACTTCAGTGTTATCAATTAAGTACAAACGTTTAACACAAACCTGTTAAGAGTTGGAAATGCATCATGTTCTAAAACTCACTTTTATTTCGAACAGGATGTTCCGGACAGCGAGTTGAAAACTAAACCAAAGACCAAGGGCCTGGAATCCTCCCAACTCTGAAGGGTGTTTTTGTTATCGGACTTTCGTGTGTGAACTTTCAAGATGGGGTTTACCAGAGCTCCGTTCATATTATTTAATAGCAACATATACCGAGCAACAAAAGAAACGCGAAAAAATTCTGCAATGTTTGATTGACAAAATCTCGAACAATTATGGAGTTAGAATTATCAAACCACAACATTTTGATGAAGGCATGTTTGACACAGCTGTTGCGTGAGTATTTTGATGCTGCGATTGTTTCAACACACGGGACAAAACGAAGTTTTGGAGGTCTCGCTCAGTCAGCCTTCATCGCGTTCTCTGGCCACTGATCGGACACTGGTTGCTACCAGTACCAGTGATGTTCCTGGTATTGTCAGCGGCTGAATTGAATCGATGTCGAAGACGTTGTGGAAGGAAATTGCGATCTTGTCTTATTGGGGTAATGCGAAAAAATCTACCGCGTTGCATAACTGCAGTGCTTCCAATGTCACCAGAACATTGCAGAAGGTGATAAACTGTTGACACATGCACGTTTAAAGCACATGCCAGCGCTTCTGGATCACCCCCAGCTTTAAATCGACCTGGCATTTTGGTGGTGTCAATCTTGGCATCCTGGCTGTTTCAAAAGTGAGACTGGCAGCAAGCGTGCCATGGTCTCTTTTGGTTGCTAATGCATTAGTGAACACATCTCACATATCAGATTTCTCCTGCTCTACTTGCACGTGCTGCGAGCGCGCATTATGTGTTTTACGATGAACCTGCTTGTCTTGTGTGTTAAAACAGTCACAGCATCAAAATAATCACACAAAAGCAAGGTCAAACATGCCTTCATTAAACTTTTGTAGTTTAATAATTCTAACTCTATAATTGATGAAGATTTTGTCAATCAAACAATGACGAATTTTGTTGCTCGGTATATTATGTGTTCAACAATTCCTACCCCAGACCCGTTTGTTCTGCGACTGCTGCAGACATTTCTTTTTGTCAATTAAAAATGCTTCTTTGCTCACAAAATTTGATTTTAATGTCTTTCTGAATTGTATGACAGTGCAGGATGAAAGTGTTCCAAAAGTGTTCTAAAAGTGTTCTAAAAGTGTTCCAAAAGTGTTCCAAAAGTGTTCTAAAAGTGTTCCAAAAGTGTTCTAAAAGTGTTCCAAAAGTGTTCTAAAAGTGTTCCAAAAGTGTTCCAAAAGTGTTCTAAAAGTGTTGACCTGAACACTTTTATGTGTTCAGAAGTGGTTACAGCAGGGTGAACACTTAAAAGTGTTCAGATGTGAACACTTTTGGAACACTTTTGGAACACTTTTGGAACACTTTTTTGTGTATAGAACACTTTTTGTGTTCCAAAAGTGTTCCAAAAGTGTTCTACTAAAAGGGTGTTCAGAAGTGGTTACAGAAAGGGTGTTCAGGAGTGGAACACTTTTGTTTAGAGTGTACCATGGCTATTTTTAGCTCTTTTGGTGATGGGGTTGCTTCCCTTTAAAAATGTTAGACGGGTAAGCGTTTTCAGACCTTAGCATCTCAAACTGTGTCAATTTGTTTGTTTGTTTGTTTGCTTAACGCCCAGCCGACCACGAAGGGCCATATCAGGGCGGTGCTGCTTTGACATATAACGTGCGCCACACACAAGACAGAAGTCGCAGCACAGGCTTCATGTCTCACCCAGTCACATTATTCTGACACCGGACCAACCAGGTTTAGCACTAACCCCATAATGCCAGCCAGACGCCAGGCGGAGCAGCCACTAGATTGCCAATTTTAAAGTCTTAGGTATGACCCGGCCGGGGTTCGAACCCACGACCTCCCGATCACGGGGCGGACGCCTTATCACTAGGCCAACCGTGCCGGTAGACTGTGCCAATGCTATATGTGATTCGGGTAGGTATATTAATCAAATGAAAATTTACTTTTAAAATTTTCGATTTTACTTCCGTCACAAGAACTAAAAGAACATTCAAGGTTCGTTAAATCTGTGGATCAAGTGACTTACGAAGCGGAGGAAATGAAAATCACCGGAAGATCTGTACAAGATGTTGAATTCTGCCAGGGAAACGAAGCCGCTGTCACGGCAGAGAAGTCTCCGCCTACGAAAATCGGTAGATCTAGAGCAAGGTAAACGCTTGTTCACAAACACACACACACACACACACACACACGTACACAAACACACACGCGCTCACACCATCACACACACACATATGAAAGAGATGGAATAGCTGATCGAGTGATGACAATGTTGATTGATAAGTATGTTGAGGCAATATTGTTCTATCAATCCATCGATATATTTTACACTTTCACCCCAGAAATGAAGCACGTGTACACATATTGAACAAAAGAATCATTTTAAGCTTCCATTGGCATTGTTTCCTTTTTTTGCAGACATGTTGGCAGGAAGTGAGTTTTTCACCCCACTCTTGCAAGGTAGGTTGATGACAAGTTCTGATTGTTTTTCCTTTTTAAACGGATGACAATCCGTACTCTGCTGATGGATCTAACCGAGATGGATCTAACCGATACACAGAATCAACATTGGGAACAAACTGTTATTCAGTCTGTGGATATTTCATGTGTGAGGGGTATTACTGCAAGTACGCTCGCTAATGTAAAGAAATAATTTTTGACTCAAACTTCATAGCCATCTTTCTGAAGGAACAATATTTTACATGCCACTGGATTGTTGTATATTCCTTCTTATTTTGCAATGACAGGCTCAGCTTTCATTTGATTGTAATGTGTTTCTTATTTGAAGCTTTGTATCATAAAAGCTCTGTAGAAGTGTTGCACTTGTTTTGCAGACTGCATTAGGCGTGCTAGCTATTGCACCTCCCCCCCCCCCCCCTGCCTATTTATCTAACACACCCACCCACACACATACACAGGGTGCTTCGGGTGCGTATCGCTAGCGCTACGTGTCATTTGTGCTACGTGTCATTTGTCCTACGTGTCATTTGTGCTACGTGCCGCTATCGCTACGTTGATTAGTGCTACAAATAATTTGTCTAGGAGTCGCTATCATTCGGTCATTATCACTACGTGTCGACAGCACTACATCTTTTAGCGCTACGTGTCATTATCGCTACGTGTCAATACCACTACTTACTGGCGACTCTCTCTTTCTCATTTTTTCTCTGCGTGTGTATATGTGTGTGTGCGTGTGTGTGTCTGTTTCAGTGTGTGTGTGTGTGTGTGTGTGTGCATGTGTGACTCTCTCTCTCTCTCTCTCTCCGTCTCTCTCTCTCTCTCTCTCTCTTGCTCACTCTCTCACTCACTCTGTCTCTCTCTCTCTGCCTCTCTCTCTCTCTCTCTTCATTACACACACACACACACACACACACACACACACACACACACACACACGAACACGCACAAACGCATACATGATACGTACACACGGTATCGGTACACACAAACTCACACACAGAAAAACATCCGTGTATGTATATGTTCTGCGCGAGGTTAGAATCCGGTACCATTCTAGAATGGACCGGGTCCAGGTTGGAATTCCAACCCTGCGCAAGTACAGAGGTGCCATTCTAGAATGGTACATGCGTGAATCATCGCGAGAGTGAATAAAGGGGGCCGTAATGTTTGTAGGTAAGACAGAGTTGTCTTCCCTTGAATTATCTCCACCTGCACCTTCACTTTGATAAAATGGGGCTGATTTGTCTACCCCTGAAAAAAATCCTCAGTTTGGCGATCTTGCGATGTCATGTCATGTCAAGAAAGTTGACATTCCTGAGTACGCAATAAACAAAGGCAGACCATAGCAAGGGGGACTACCAGGGCGGTAATGTTTGCAGGGCAGTTGTTTTTGTGATGAGAGCCGGTTGCGGCCGCTTGCAATGTCAGCGCTGTCTCCCTCTCGGAAATGTCCGGTTTTTTGACAATTTTTTTGACAGACAGACAGACAGACGGTCAGACCGACTAACCGACAGACAGACCAACAGAAGGACAGAGTGAGTTATAGAGCTGTTGTCACAGGTTTAAAAAAAAGTTGACATTAACAAAAACAGAAATCAACAACAACTTTTGTCTGGTTTTATAATATTATGGGAAAACATTGAAAGCAATTCATAGTAGTAGTACTACCACAACAAATACTCTCAAAGGGGAATTCCATGCCTAAAAGTTTGACAGTTTTTATTTAATCTATCAGAATCCCTACCTTCCAAACTGTGATATGCCCACGTTTCAAACTCCTACAACCCTGCATTACTACTACACAAAAGAACAAAGTTCCAAGAATTATATCCTGGTGCACATTTATTTGTAGAGGAAGTACCAATCATTCAAGAGAGTTCACTTGATTTACAAATGGATTGGAGGTCTGTCATTTCCAAGCAACTGAATTGTAGCTTAAAATCAGTGAATACCCTTTATTTCTGACCAAGCCTCATTGCAATGACAGTCAATTAATTTTTCTCTCCAAAATCACAACATTATACCATGTCATACTTTCAAATAACCTCTAATTGCCCTTGAAAAAAATACAGGCTCCTGACGTTCTCAGTGCCCAGTGACGGCAGAGATTGACGAATTGCAATTCAACCGTGTAGCAAGATGACACCACTTGAGCCAGAGGTCAACTAATGATTAGTAATGACATTCCAATTCACAGCATCTTGATTGACAAGCTTGATTTTCCGTAATAACTGTGGAAAGTCAGAATTTTCAAAAATTTTCCCTGAAAAGCATAAATACTCGAAGCTCAGCGTTCACAAATGAACCAAATGAAAGAATGAAATCGATGATTATGTAGCCAAGTGGCGTATCCAGTCTTTTTGTGTAATTATCTCCTGCCCGACCCAGTTGCCTCCCCTGTCTATTATCTTCCCCTGACCCAAGTTGTGTCTCCCGCTAGGATTGTTGTGTGTTTACTATCGTAGGGTAGACTCTTGACCGGATTCCTTTCTAACCTCTTATCTCAGATTTAGGTGGTCGTTATGTAATGTGCCGCCAGACTGTCTGGGTATCGTTGGACGGCGTTTTGTCAAGTGGGTGTCATTTCTTTTGACAGGGTACATCATAGAAGATGCCAGGTAGCTTGGAGGTTTTAGTCTCTTACCCCTCCCCCCCTTCTTTGTAACTGGTTGTAATCTAATGAGCCTTATCCGGTGTGCGTAATATTTCCGGTGTGCACGGCAGACAGGCCCCTCTTCCCCCTTCAGCTAGTGTAACTACTTGTAATATTTCCGGTGTGTGACACCCCTGTAACGATTTCTGCCTCTTTAACGATCCCTTTCATTGAGCAGGCATTTTAAGTAGAACGCCCCCCGTTGGCTTACACCTAGGTAGCCTTCCTATTGGCTATCGGAAGTGACCAGCCTTTAAAAGAGAGCATTAGGCTAGATCAGCAGACGCGTTTAGTGAGACCGATCATCGAGTGAGCTGGGTGCTGCTCATATGTTGTTGTCGTGAAAGTGTCGAACCTCTGCCCAAATTTATCGCGACTTGTGAACCTGTGCTCTTGTGTTTACTGTTTCAAGTGTGCTCACTGAGGAGAATCTACACTGCTTTCTGGCGTCTACTTTCTGGTGTCTACTTTCTGGTGTTTGTTTCTAGTGTACGTTAATTAAAAGTCACGTTATCGCAACCTCTGTCTTGGCGTCTCATTTATGCTTCCTGGCCTATTCCCCCCCTTCCACTCCACCCTATCACATCTGGCGCTGCGAGCAGGATTCAGGAAGTAGAGACGCCGTAGTTAACACCAGAAAGCAGGGGTAGCAGTGTAGGAGGGACTCAGTACATCCAAGATGGCGGTCGACGGGGTTCCCAGACCCCAGTGGCAGATGTTCTCCCCTCCCAGGCTCCCCCTCTTCACTAGCAGCAAAGATGGCTGTCTGCTAGACGACTACATCACAGAGGCTCGTCGCATCATTGCCCACTTCAACCTGGAGGCGCTGGGCGGCGAGGCTGCTGAATGGCTGATCCAGTCACTTGCTGGGCCTGCCAAGAAGGAGATCAACCTGCACCCCCCTCAGGCGACTGCCACTGCCAACTTAGTCTTGACCATCCTGCAGGACACGTTTGGGGACCACGCCAGCATTTCCACTCTACTAGCGTCGTTCTACAGCATCTCCCAGAGTCAAGAGGAGGGCATTCTCTCATATGCCCACAAGTTGCAGGCTCTGCAGGTGAAGACGAATGCTGTTGTTGCCGGTACAGTTACCGATGCTGCACTTCGTGAGCAATTCATGCACGGACTGTTCTTGCCTGCAATGAGACGCGACCTCATGCGCTTTGTGAGAGGGCGCGAGGCTGTCCCTTTTGCGGCAGTCCGTGCAGAAGCTCTCAGGTGGATGAGGGATGATTTCGAGGTGGTGACGAAGCAACAACAAGCAACAGAGAGCAGCACTGAGGTACGCAGCCTTCAATTACAAGTCAGCGAACTCGCCATCAAGTCAGCAGAGCTTCGAGCTGCCTTGCACCAACGCCCGCCGGCTGCCTCTCGTCAACAGCAACCATCCGCGAAGCCACGTTGTTGGCTTTGCAACCGCCACGGACACCTACAGAGCAGGTGCCCTACCAAGCGTCAAAGAGACCAACAACCGCTGTCATGGAGACAGCCAAGTGAGAAACGCGCGAGTCATCAATCAACATCCATCACGCAACCTCTCCGTGAGCAAAGCTGTCGGACAGAGGAACAGCATCGGCTGGCGACAACCCCCGTCCCCGTGCAGCTACACGACGCTCAGCTGATTTCATTTTGGGATTCGTTACTTAATCTTGCCCCTGTACCCCGAGTCCCTGCTACCCCAACGTTCCCGGACCGAGGCACTGTCTGCATCGCACGCCCTGTCTTCCCCCCACCCGTCCAGCCTCATCCGGTGCAGCCAGCGGCCCCTGCACCTGTTCCTCAGGCCCAGGAGCTTCCAGTGCCAGTACTGCGAGTCCAAGACCAGCCTCTGGCTAGAGACCCAGAACCTCTGGTCCCTCCTCCAGCTGCTGTGCCTGTGCGCCGCTCACAGCGTATACGGCAGAGATTGTCGTCGTTCTGAGCAGTCATGGGATTACCTTGATTTTATTTATTTTGAACAGTCGGATTTGTGTGAGTAATAAGTGTGCCGCTGTCGTAACCCCGCCATCCGCCTATTGTGAACAGTCAGGAAAACAATGTGCTGCTGTCATGTGGGCAATGTGTCATTTGTGAGACTGTTCGTGTTCTGCTAAGAGACTGTGTGTACACTATGATTATTGATTGCCTGTTGTATTGTGTCTTGTATGAATGGGTTGGGTGACTGTGAGTGTCATCCGTTACCGTTTCTGATTTTATTTGTTGTTTCACTTGGGTGAACTTGTGTTTGATTTATAGATGTCATTTTCAGCTATTCCCGAGGCGCTGTACCTGCGAGGACGCAGTTGGTATAGAGCTGGGGGGGATGTAGCCAAGTGGCGTATCCAGTCTTTTTGTGTAATTATCTCCTGCCCGACCCAGTTGCCTCCCCTGTCTATTATCTTCCCCTGACCCAAGTTGTGTCTCCCGCTAGGATTATTGTGTGTTTACTATCGTAGGGTAGACTCTTGACCGGATTCCTTTCTAACCTCTTATCTCAGATTTAGCTGGTCGTTATGTAATGTGCTGCCAGACTGTCTGGTTATCGTTGGACTCGGCGTTTTGTCAAGTGGGTGTCATTTCTTTTGACAGGGTACATCATAGAAGATGCCAGGTAGCTTGGAAGTTTTAGTCTCTTACCCTCCCCCCTTCTTTGTAACTGGTTGTAATCTAATGAGCCTTATCCGGTGTGCGTAATATTTCCGGTGTGCACGGCAGACAGGCCCCTCTTCCCCCTTCAGCTAGTGTAACTACTTGTAATATTTCCGGTGCGTGACACCTCTGTAACGATTTCTGCCTCTTTAACGATCCCTTTCATTTGGCAGGCAATCTTAAGTAGAACGCCCCCCGTTGTCTGACACCTAGGTAGCCTCCCTATTGGCTATCGGAAGTGACCAGCCTTTAAAAGGGAGAGCATTAGGCTAGATCAGGAGACGCGTTTAGTGAGACCGATCATCGAGTGAGCTGGGTGCTGCTCATATGTTGTTGTCGTGAAAGTGTCGAACCTCTGCCCAAATTTATCGCGACTTGTGAACCTGTGCTCTTGTGTTTACTGTTTCAAGTGTGCTCACTGAGGAGAATCTACACTGCTTTCTGGTGTCTACTTTCCGGTGTTTACTTTCTGGTGTTTGCTTCTGGTGTACGTTAATTAAAAGTCACGTTATCGCAACCTCTGTCTTGGCGTCTCATTTATGCTTCCTGGCCTATTCCCCCCCTTTCCACTCCACCCTATCACAATTAGATGCCACAAGACCTTATGTCGAAATACAAACGCCAGTTATGGGATGATATGTCAATTTGGAGAAAACAGAGACGATTTTCTGCAGAAACTAGCCTCGCCTTTGCCGATTTTCGTGGAGCCCACCGCAGCCAATTGCTTCCGATGTGGTCGGCGCTCATAACGAGGGGTTTGCTATGGCTGCGAGTCTTGTGGTCAAAGCAGCACCGTTCTTAAGAGGCGCATGCCTGATAGAACGTTAAAGCTAGTTAAAAAAAAAAAAAAAAAAAAAAAAAGCCTTTCCCTCGCTGAAACTATATAGTCATATTATATATCGGTACAAAGCTAAAGACTTTATCTTCACAATTCAGAAGACCAACTTCATGTATATGAATAAGATTAAAAGTTCCAAGCGAGATCGGCAAAACACTGTCAGTCCGGAAATTTCCGTTCGTAGCGATCAGTGCTGAGTGTCTCTCAAAATCGTAATCACTTTCAGAACATCACAATCCCAATTCACGATGTCTTTGAGTAAAGTGTAAAAAAACCCGAAAAAAACCCAACGGCAAACACACAAAAAACAAAAACAAACAGAAAATCCACATTTGTGGCTTTGGCTGTGTGATAGTCTAACTGAAATGACTATTCCAACTTGGACCCAAATTCCAACCTTGCGCACGGCCGATTCTAGAATGGACCAGCAACAAGGGTACCATTCTAGAATGGCACCCCTGTACTTGCGCAGGGTTAGAATTTCAACTTGGACCCGGTCCATTCTAGAATGGAACCGGATTCTAACTTCGCGCAGAACATATAAACGGTATCATGCAAGAGAGAGAGAGAGACGGAGAGAGGGGGGGAGGGGGAAGAGCGAGCGAGAAAGAAAGAGCGAGAGAAGACAGAAAGACAGATGGAGAGAGTGGGAGGGGAGCGGAAGAGACAAGGAGAGAGCGATTTAAAAGAGGTACAGAGAAAGAGCGATTGAGAGGTGCAGAGAGAGACAGAGACAGAGAGACAGACAGAGACATACAGATCCGATAGACAGACATGCAGACAATATATATACACACTTACACGCACACACAAAGGAAAGTGTCTGCCGTTTGAACATGTAGTGTAGTGCTATCGACACGTAGCGTTATCGACACGTAGCGCTACAGTACATTGGTTTTTCAAAAATAGTGATATCGACACGTAGTTCTATTGAGACGTAGTGATAATGGCATGTGTGAATTGTGGCAATAGCACTACGTGCCAATAGCACTACGTGCCGATAGCACTACGGTTTTTGGCAATTTGTGTCGATAGCACTACAGAAAATAGCGCAAACGATACGTAGCACAAATGAGGGCCCCAAAGGGTTTAAAATCGTGATCGTGATTGGCGTTTTTTGACCTTTCTGTGACCGTGATTGCCGAAATTTCCATTTCTGTGATCGTGATGGGACTTTGCCCGTGATCCGTGATGACACAAAAATAAAGTCTCGTGATCGTGATCGTCATTTGTTTTCGTGATCGTGATGGGCATTATTGCGGCAAAGCATTTTATTTTCAACGTACATTTTTCACAGCTGTATCACTCTATGATCCTCTATTCGTCAAGGTGTTTGTGATCGTGAAATCAAAAATCAAGGTAACTGTGATCGTGAAAGCTAAAATTTCACTTCCCGTGATCGTGATGATACCCCCCCTTTGGGGCCCTCACAAATGACACGTAGCGCTAGCGGGACGCATCGGGGTGCCTCAGGCCATCGCTTAATTTCTTGCAGATTGAGGAGCAATGGACGTTTGAGCAGCTCCTAAACCTGGGGCACAAAAGCCACAAGGTAGATAAGGTATCAATGTTTTCACTTTGATTTTTATCGCATCATTGTGCCAATAACATAATTATGAAGAATGAAGATTTTCAACTTATCATTGAAGAAATGAAATCAAACATTTTTGTTACATTGTGCCAATAACATAATTATGAAGAATGAAGATTTTCAACTTATCATTGAAGAAATGAAATCAAACATTTTTGTTACATTGTGCCAATAACATAATTATGAAGAATGAAGATTTTCAACTCATCACTTCCCCCCCCCCCCCCCCCCCGGAAAAAAAATTAAAAAAATTTGGAAAGCTGATTCTATGACCATTTCTAAGTTCAAATGGCACCAGATGGCACCATTTTGCTTCTTTGGGCCAAAACATTTTCAGGGGGGGCATGCCCCCGGACCCCCCTAGCAAATTCGGGCGCTTCGCGCCCATCACATTCACTTTTGATTCAAAGTGCACCCCCACCTTACAAAGCAACTGATCCGCCCCTGTTCTGGTATGCTCATAATTTCTATGCCAGTTTGAAAAAAGTCATGAATTGAAGTTTACCCAGGTTAGACATTAGCATGTCGTAAATGTGACAATGCATGTGAGTTGTTCTTCAGTACTGGTGACAGAAAGGGGGAAAAGTGGTCAAAATTCAAATATCTAGTTTTGTTGTTGAAATATAGCTTTTCATAAAGCAGAAATACTGTAGTATCTGATGTACATAAGAAACAAGAAGAGCAAACGCTCGATCGAGTCACTTTCGCAGTTCTGAATATTATATGAGGCATCAGATGGACAGGAAGAAATTGCTATTCACAACACAATGAGTCACGTTCACATAAAATTTGAGCCCGGTCACTTTTATAGTTTCCGAGAAAAGCCCAACGTTAAGTTGTGTGTTGCCGAACAGAAAAGGCTAGTTATCTCCCTTGTTTTTCTGATAACGTTCGTAAAAGGCTACAGATGTAAATACTTTGATGTAAAGAATAATCCTACAAAGTTTCAATCACATCCGATGAACTTTGTCAAAGATATAAAATGTCTAATTTTTCCTTTGACGCTGACCTGTGACCTTGAAAAAGGTCAAAGGTCAACGAAACCATCGTTAAAGTGTAGAGGTCATTGGAGGTCACGACTAAACAAAATATGAGCCCGATCGCTTTGATAGTTTCCGAGAAAAGTCCAACGTTAAGGTGGTGTCTACGGACGGCCGGCCGGACAGACTAACACTGACCGATTACATAGAGTCACTTTTTCTCAAGTGACTCAAAAATCACTGGTTCACATGGTTCTTACATAATCTAACTTTTAAAGCTGGTTCTTGTGTGTATGTTTGTATGATGACGATAGGACCCGAAACGGCTGCACGGACTGAGACAGGAATTGCAGAGAATGTTCTTTGCCACTCGAGTCGTGTCATAGGGTACTTTTGGAATAGTACCTGTCAAGCCCCTCTGATGAGAGGGCTACCTGCAATGCAGGGACACTGGCTGTTGGCAAGGGTGCTCTTTCATCGCAAGGTACCACGGTACGCATACCCTCAAATTGTCAAGAAAATATGTCATTGTTTCTGGCAAATTTAAATCCTGATTCTGAAGTTGCAAGCTCCTAAAACGACTTTCTTTGATTTGAAGCGTTTGGATCATAAAAAACACATCTTTTTTTCAATAAGCTGTGTGTGCTTTTATTTTTTTGTGTGCTAGAGCTACTATTCTATCGTGTGCTATTATTCTATGGGATGCTATTATTTTATCATTTTTTGCCTGCGCAAAATATCGTCAACATCATCATCTGGGTCTGTTTGTACATTTTCACTGAACTTATCAATTTAGATTCACTTCTAAAAATAAATGCATGGTCACCGCTGAGAATAATTAGATTTTTCTCCCCTTCCTTGGTGCGTTAAAAGAAATATGATTGCATGAAAATGTGCATTTTATCCTTGTGATGTAAATGTGTGCATGTAACTTCAAAGGCCTTTGCATGTACAGTATTTCTGTGTATGTGTAACATCAGTACATCTCTGGTTATGCATACGCAACGCTGGGCAAAACCTGATACTTTAGAGTACACAGTCTCTGGCTAAACTAACAGAAAGATCAGCACACACACACACACACACACACACACACACACACACTCTCTCTCTCCCTCTCTCTCTCAAAGAAACACTGAAACACAAACTGTGTCTTCAAGTAAATTTACTATAAATGTATTTGATTGCATGATTCTTTTTTCCAATAAATCACTGGTCCACAATACTTAGGGTTGGACTTGAAATTTTCTTAACATGTCCACCCATTCCCTCACTCACTCAGTCCAACACACACACACTTTCTCACTTTTTCTTTCTCTCTTTCTCTGGGATTTCAAGCTACTGTAAAACCGCCACAGGCCCTCACAGTAACAGTGAAACAGATGACAATCAAAAAACAATAATTGTATTACACACATTAAAAATCAACTGAGTATGGACAGATTCTCTTAGCAATGGAAACCGATGTTCAGTAAGCAGTGAATACCTAGTGATATTGTAAAGCGCATAGTGCTTTTAGTTATGCGCTATAATATAAAATTTCGAAAATAAATTTTGATTTAATTAATATACTTACCAACTCACATAGATAGCATTAACTTCAGTTAAAGTGCTAGGACACTGAACTACGCTTCACCCCAAAGGGGAAGCAACCCCCTAAAAAAGAACGGCATTGACCCATAACCAAGCTATACAAGAGTCGAGGTCATACCGTCACGTGACCTATCACGCGTGACTCCACCGCCGCTATGTTGAAAGCTCACTCCGACTGAAGTGATCTGTTCATTTTTAGGGAAACCCTAAGCAATAACTTCGTTTTGTGATAAGACATAGAAGCACTCTTACATGGCAACATGGGAAAATAACTCTGAAACAAAAACCGTATGCCATATAAGGCATGGTCCTTGGTGTTATTTCCACTACCGGTGTACTGCGCCTGCGCAGGATGTATACCGGTGAAACTCATTCCCTATTGAAACATATACCCCTTTAAAAAATTTGCGGGGCAGGCTGGGAGGGAATTCAATATGTGAGTTGGTAAGTATATTAATTAAATCAAAATTTATTTTCGAAATTTTATATTAAATTACATATTCTTACGCAACTCACATAGATAGCAGATTGCTAATTTAGGTGGTGGGCAAATGAACTCCAGTTAACACCTTGCAAGTATCTGGCCTGTAGCTACAATAGCTGGCAAACCGAAATTTCTGTTCTGCCGAGCACCAGATACGTCCCCAGGAAAACATAAAAAGACCTGTCTAGTAGATGTGTGCTAAAATACCGGGTACTTAAAATACCCCGCCGATAGAAACTCGTGACTACGTCCTTGAACGTTCAATGAGCTGCATTCATGACTTATGTAAGTCTCTCAGACTTGAGAACAGGAAAAGAAGAGGCCTACACTCTGACCTCTTGAGCCCGTGCTGCCTGAAAAGGGAGGACTGACTGCCCCCCCCCCCCTTTTCTCTGCCACCACTGTAGGCATGCCTAATCAATGTGGCAGTCCATTTAGCTAAGGCTGGCTTCACTAAATCATTGCCTCTAGAAGAGTAGATGGAAATAAACAAAAGCCCTTGTTCTGGTGATCTAAACGGATCAGTGCGAGTCAGAAATATATTTAAACTCGAAATGTTCAAATTGGTTAAATATGGCTCTAGCAGAGCCAAAATATTGCAAATTGGAAGAATTGTATTATCGGATCTGGTTACTCCTGTTTCTGCTTATTTGTCAGAAATTTTGAATTAAACCTGAGGGCTATAGATCAGTCTTTCTCCAAAGAGATGTCTAAAGCAAAAACCAGACAGAAAATGCACTTACTCGCACTTCTCACAGAAGCTACTAGAGTAAGTATGACGGCTTCCCGTATTTAGAATAACAAGGCTAATTTGTCAAGGATTAAACAATCCGAACTCAAAAACTCCAAAACTAGGAGCAAATCCCAAGCCGGGACTGGAGATTTGCTTTCAGCAAACCAAAGGGAGGTTCCCTTAATCACGCTGGCTAAAAAGAACCCAAGTGAAAAAATTTTGCGACCTAGCTGTGTCAGTGCAACTGATATCGCATAAAGTCTTAATCCAGAGACGTGAGAGAAAATTCGGAAAGCCAGGATAGGTGATTCGCCACCCGCATTGAACGGAGAGAAGTGGGGTTCTTTCCGTTAATAGTACGCCAATTGTTCCAAGCCAGTCAAAGTTGACACAAAAACGAAGACGCTGAACCCCTATGAAATCTCTAGACCAAATCCAGAGTTGAGGCAGAAGCCCCTGAGCGTCTCAATGATTCCCGTACAGTAGACACCCGTGTGGCTCGAGTGTAAAAAACGGCGCCCTCTTGCCAGCCTAAAGGACTGGCAACCAAGATTGAATGGGCCCATAATGTGCGACCAACAGGCCGCTCAAAGTAAAATCGAGAGTATTATCCGGGAACGGGGAGACGAACATTTAGCAGAAGATGATAGTACCGAGAGGCAAAACTTCTATCAGCGGCTTCTCCAAATTCACCAGAAGGAGTAGAAGCGCGTAGTGAGATAGAGTCCAATCCAAGCGGACATTCCTGGCCGACTGACTAGAGTCTGCCAAAACATAGAGCCTCTCAGAAATGTACTTTACTGCTAATAAGATTTCGTGGTGGTAAAAGCCACATCAAAACCTAGCATGCTCACTGTGGCAGTGATAGGGAGGAGATGCCACCCCCTGCTTATTGAGATAAAAGACCACTGTGGTGTTGTCTGATTGAATCAACACATGTTCTCCCCTGACAAGGGGAAAGAATTCCACAAGAGACAGAACTGCTTCGCTGGTGGAGAGAGAACCAACGGGAACGCCCTGTATGAGCAGTGGTGTGAGAATCCAAAGATTGGTTGTGTCTGTGAACCAGTCAAGAAAAGACACTAACATGTTCCGGCTCTTCATTTGATTGCTTAGAAAACGAAACCAGAGCCCTGAAGATCTGAATTAAATAAAAAGTAGCCACTTCCGATCTATTTTGTATATCCAAAGGTGGAAGTAAACATAGGCACGATCTATATAAGTGACCCAACAGGAAGGGCCCCAGTGCCTCCCTCAATAAAGTGAGAGTTCTAATCGCCCCTCCAGCCGCTGTGGGAAAACACAGAGGCAGAGAGAAGAGTGGAGCCGAACGCTAAGACTCCAGTTGACAAGTGCCAAGAGTATGCAAGAAAGCGTGCTATTGTTTGCCCACTGAACCCTACCGCTAAATCGCCTCGAGAAGATAAAGTGGTGGGTATTTGGCATCGTGCCACGCCGAGAAGAAGATAAAAAACCAAAGCTGAGAACGGCCAGCTTAGCGCTTCTCTCTGATAAGAAAAGCCGAGGACTGCCGTGGGCTTTTCCTTTTGCTGTGAGATTCTCTCTGTTAGAGAAGAGTCCGCGTGCAAAGAGGAGGATTCGCAAAGAAAACCCTCGAGCAAGGAAGAGATTTAAGTCTCACCGACAGAACAATACTGTCGGCCGAGGCCTTTTCCCAGACGAACAGCAAAGCTAAACCCTTTGAATATGTGTCCCGACAGAACACAAAGGCATCCCGTGAGTACGAAACCGCACAAGGGAAAGAACGAATCAAAGTCTTGTACCAAGACGATAATAGAAAGAAGTGCGGCCACAATCTTCCATAGCCAGGAGATCATTGTTCTTGAAAACAGACAGTTTCTCCTTGCTATGAACATTAAGATGTATGATCGACAAGTACGGTGCAACCGGAAGCGGTTCCGTAGTACGAAGAAAAGAATAAACTAAGTTCTTAGGCTTGGTGTAACCTAGGCCTACGGATATCGCTCAGCGAGTGAAGTGTTACTTGCGCGGGTGACGCAAGCGAAAGCAACGCCGCATCGTTGCCCACAAAGGAAGTGATGGAAAAGGAGAATCATATGAGAAAACTTCCACAAGTTCAAATTCTAGAGCCAGACAAGAAAGCGTCCCTGCGTGTGTAAACCGCATGTGCGTACAACCGTGCCGCGACTGACATTTGTTCGGCTGAAACCTTAGCCAAAGAGGCCAGGAGTATGAGGACGTCTTTCACGCTAGCGTCGTTTCGAAAATCGAAAGGATTCAACGACACCGCGATCGACCGCGAAAGAGATCGAAGAAGTGTCTCTGAAAGAGACGCAAGTTCCAACGAGTATCTTCCCGTCTCCTCCAAACCAAGTAATGCGCCTTCAGAGTAAGCACAAGTTTTGTCCAAACGATAGACATCCTCCCTGAGATTAGCCAACTCCGGAGTGACCGGAAGCGGTGCACTCGGCAAAGCGTAAGTCTCAATAAGACTGTGATGACGACGGGAGAGAGCAAACTTGCGTGAATGAAACGAAGTGCTCGCTTCCGTAACTGGTCTGAGGCAAGCCATGGCTGAGCAGCATCAGGAGCCTGACCGTGTGCAGCCAGTAAAGGCACAGTATCCACAGGCAAGCTATTCTCAGAACCCGAAGTTCTAGCCAGCACCTTGGAAAGTTCGTAAGCAACAGAAGGAGACTCGCTAAAACGATATCCCTGAACTTCCGTTAAAGCAGGGCGGAAATCACCCACCACTGAGGGTGGTGGTGCCGCAGAGCTTGTCATAGCTGTCACCCCTTCAGCGAAGTACTTGGCAGACACCTGAGCTGCAGTAACCATAGCTGGTTTAAGTTTGAGTGACAACTTGACATCAACTTCCTCCTCAGAAACTGAGTGAGAATCGTCGAACTCCGAATCTGCTGAGGCTGGACCGTGAAAGTCGCTGTGACTAGCTGCGTCACTAAAACGATCCACCACAGGCGAGGCTGATTGCAAAACGGAAGAACCGTGCAAAGCCTGCCCGAAAGCAGCTTCCTGCCCAAAAGGAGGAAGTTGAGACATGTACACATTCACCGGAGACATAAAAGTCTGCCCGTGAGTACATCTGTCTCGTTGTCCGGTGTCGATCCCCCGTGAGTTCCGCTTACTAAGAGCGATAGCCTCCGGGAGAGTCGAACTTTCACCCCCCAGCCGCGGCGGGGGGGCTACTAGTTCCGGCCCAACTTGTTGTCCGGTGTTGACCCCCCGTGAGTTCCGCCTCTTAAAAAGAGCGATAGCCTCCGGGAAAGTCAAACTTTCACCCCCCGGCCGTGGCGGGGGGGCTACTAGTTCCGGCCCAACTTGTTGTCCGGTGTTGACCCCCCGTGAGTTCCGCCTCTTAAAAAGAGCGATAGCCTCCGGGAAAGTCAAACTTTCACCCCCCCGGCCATGGCGGGGGGGCTACTAGTTCCGGCCCAACTGGAACACTTTCACCAGAGAACCTGGCTACCGGTGAACCTGACTAACCTGTAGAGCGTGAACGCTCCTCGTATGAAGTAAACACACTCCTCTGCGTGCACGTCAGCCGAAGTGACTGTGCATGAAGGCGGAACCTCGATGCGTGACAACAAACCGCGTCGCCCACTCCCGCCGGGAGCGAGCGCAAACTCGACGAATGGCAACATGTTATACATTTGGGTCGAAAACATCTCAAAAAGGGAAGAAAAACCATCTTTAACACAAGTATTCTCTTTCCCACTGCGTTTGCCTTGGCTGAAGTAACCTAAATTTAACCTGCTTCAGCACCGGCATGATTGGACTCATAGGGTCCAAAATTTAACAGACATTCTTTCTTTCTTCTTTATATGGTGTTTAACGTCGTTTTCAACCATACAAGGTTATTTAACAGACGTAGTAGTTAGAGAAGCTGGGTCAAGAACAGAAATGGTAGTGCCTTTGCCTTTCTCTTTATGCGAAACTTAATAGGAGAAACCTCAGCAGCTACTGACTAGTCTGTGGTTTCTTTTTCTCCTTGTCAGCCATTGCTGACAAAAAAACCAGTCTGAGTTATGATATTGATAAACAACAATCAGACCGAACAACGGAGAAAGAAACAAACGCAAGCAAAAGCAAACAAATTAGAACGAGCTCACCCAAACTTGTACATGAGAAGCAGAGACCTGTAGACGGGGTGAAACACTGTCCAGCAGACAGTAGGCTAAAAGCCTGCAGCGTAGTGTAAAAAGCGTCCGAGCTACTTGGTGGCTGAAGTGGGAGTGAGCTTTCAACATGGCGGCGGTGGAGTCACGCGTGATAGGTCACGTGACGGTATGACCTCGACTCTTGTATAGCTTGGGTTATGGGTCAAGGCCGTTCTTTTTTAGGGGGTTGCTTCCCCTTTGGGGTGAAGCGTAGTTCAGTGTCCTAGCACTTTAACTGAAGTTAATGCTATCTATGTGAGTTGCGTAAGAATATGTAATTTAATTAACGGAGGAGTATAACTCCACCACAATACAAGGGTGATATAAAAAACAATTCAAATACTGAACACAATGGGGCCTGCTAGGATGCACAGGCTATCCAAGGCTGGGGATTTAGGGGCCCCTCTCCACATCCCCCCTCACCCCACATAATGACTTGACTCACACACCCCCCCCCCCCCCCCTCCCCGGAACGGAATTATTGGAGTTATAATTTTTTGTTTGTTTTGCAGCACATGATGCACCAACTACTAAACGTGCACTTACATTTTATAATTGCATCATTGGAATGCTTCTAAGATCTTGAGTCACACTAGATAAAAGATCCAGGAAATTTTTCAAATACAATTTGAACTTTTGCATTCTCTTATGCATCCATTGATTTTACAGGCCATGGAAACATGAGGTTCAAAAAAGAGACACAGAAACAATTTGGTATCACAGAAAAATGATTGGTCAAGGGAATGAAATTGAACAAGATTTCAAATGACCAAATGACAAATAATGTACATAAAACATGAACGGACTATACACACTCCTTCAAGGTTTTCAAACATAATGCTAAGTCAAAGAAAGAACTATACTCAACACTCTATGAAATGAAAGTGTTACACAAATCCAAACAGGTAAATAACACCAGTAAATAACACTTTTTAGTGAGTTATCTTGTTACCAACATCAAGAGTTTCATACGAGAAAAACGATGTTTGCATACGAAATGTCTGTCTGTCTGGTCTGTCTTTGTGTATGTACATCTGTGAAAATATTAAATGCATGGTAATATTAAACCTACATCATAAAATATGTGCCAAAGTTGCATTCTGGTCACAGCTTGCTGTTTCTTGTTTGCACAGATTTGTTTACAGCCTAATATTGAATAAAAAGACAAACTCAGCTTACACCAAAAAGTACATGTAATAAATTCATGATGTTGTCAGATGCAACAGAACTATCTTCATCTGGCACAGAACTGCAAATGACATATACTACAATCAAACCTGCAATCACCTCTTGTCCACCTGCCCACAATTACCACATGAACCCATACAAGTTTATTTCTGATATGATTCACCTTTCCACAGCGACCACCTGTCTATAGTGACCACCTGTCTATAGTGACCACTTTTGGTCAGTTCCTTGGGCGTTCATTATAGGCAGGTTTGACTTTTCATAAACACTAGCTGCAGCATCTCAATTCTATCACCCTTTCACATCACTTTCAGCTTTGGATCCCATTTATACAGATATGAACATGAGTACAATGTTCCAACAACAGCACTGTATAAAACAGAGTTGACCTTTCGACACAAAAATGTACATTCGTTTCAGCTCTCACTTTTACTACACAGTGATTCATCAGTGTACATGAAGTATTGCTTGGACATTGCATCATCAATGTTTCACATTTTACAACTCTTTCTAACAAAATTGGCACCAACAAAGTTCACCAGGAAAAGCAGGGAGTATGCTGATGACAACTGCCTGCATCACTCATTGTCAAAGTAGCAACACATAGCAATCACACACACACACACACACACACTCTCTCTCTCTCTCTTCTCTCTCTAGGGCTGGATGTAAAAAAGCACCTGTTTGCTTATGCCATTACCCTCGTTAATACAGAATTTGTCTGTCTTCGTCTCTCTCTCACAAGAAAAACATGCTTAACCCCAGTGTTGTTCCCAGGCCTGTCTTCAGCCATTGATGCATACATGTAGTTTGATCGGACGCGTTCGTCTGACCCCTGGCCGGCTGACCGTACGATAGTTTTGACATGTAGGAGCCAGGTCATCTAACCATAGGTTTTTCTACCAAGCGAACAAAGCCAGGATATTTGGACCTACACATATTTTCAATCCAGGTCTTCCTAATTTTTTTTTTATCCTCTGCGGCTGGGAACAACACTGTAACCCTATTATGTACACAGACCTGCCAATCCTTGTGAAGCCTCAAATGTAGCAATTTAGTTAAAAAAAAATTAAATAAAAATTCTGCGTAGCAAATGGCATTTTAGTGTAACATTTTCTAAAAATCCCTCCCACATCCGCATTTATGCCATCTTCAGACCTGTGCACACTCAAAACGCTCATCAGTAGTAAACAAACCAAATTTCAGTACTTTTTCAAATGTTTCAGTAGTAAGCTGTAACGACAGTTCAAGACATAATTCTGCTCACAAAGCACACAATTTTACGATCTCCAGGTTGTCTTGAGAATAACTGGACTTCCAGCACTGTTGTGTCGTTTTCTTCTTCTTTGGTGGCAGAGCTGGTGTCTCCTCTTCACTATCTGAACCTCGCACTCTTTTTTTCTTTTCCATGTTTCACTTCAATTACAAGTTGCCACGAGACGCTGGACAAACTAAGTTTAAGAACAAAGACTCAATGCTGAGCACACGCGCGCTTCCGGTAAATTGAAAACGTCTTTTCAGCGCAACGGCCAACTAATTGGTCAAAACATTTAAAAACAGAAAAAAAGTACAAACATTTTGTTTTGGAGTAAAACATCAGAATTTCGGAATTTTAATTAAAAATCCGTAGCACCGTATTCTGCATATAAAAATCGGAGAAATTGCGGAGAAACCCTAGATGTGCACAGGTCTGCATCTTGCACAAGAATAAACATTGTTAATGCAGGGGGAAAAAAAGCCCTATTAGAGAATATCTGCAGTGCCACTTTTCAGTGAAGACAATGTTTTATTACCCATTTTGTGACCGCTACACAGAGTGGGAAGCAGAAATGAGTGCCAGGACTCACAAAAAAGAAGGATCGAACTGTTGCATGCTTGAGATGATTTGTGTAAGCGTAGCAACCTTTAGCTTGACGTAGCAATTGCTCTTAAATCGTGGCAGTTGGCAGCTCTGTGTACACTGGGTCAATCCAGACAATCAATCAAACTTCACAATACAGTGGAACCCCCTTTTAAGACCCTCCCTCCCCCCCCCCAATTTAAGACTTCCTCCATTTTAAGACCTTGTTTTCTCAGACTTTCTGTTCATAACATCAGTAAAATGACCCCCATTTTAAGGTTCCCTCCTTTTTAAGACTTGATTTTCACAGATTTGTTGAGGTCTTAAAAGGGGGTTCCACTGTCCGGAAACACTCCCCAAACACATTAGACTTCAGGTGCGACCTGCCTCTAGGTCTGCGGCATGCTGGTCCAGACAGTCTTGAACGTGGATGGTGAGAGTGTCGAGGTCGGGCAGACGTTGGTCGCAGGAGGGACATATGTACAGAGTGTGTTCTTCTTCGTCGTGTTGACTAGGCTGTGAAGCACCCCCTCCTCCTCCTCCCTGAAAGCAACAGGAATCCATGTCAGAGTTCGATGGGTTAGAGAAACACGAAAATACCCAGCAAGCTTTCCCCGGAATCGGCATATGGCTGCCTGAATGGCAGGGTAAAAACGGTCATGCACATAAAAGTCCACTCGTGCAAAAACATGAGTGAACGTGGGAGTTTCAGCCCATGAACAAAGAAGAAGAAGAAAGCAACAGAAATGGTGGCAGAATGCAAAGTACGCCCAAAAAACCTGCAGAACTGGAAAGATAGTACAGTGGAACCTCTCATTTAAGACCCCCAATTTAAGACTTTCTCCCTTTAAAGACCTAAGTCTTTTCGCATTTTTTCCCATAAGCCCTGTAAATTGACCCCCATTTTAAGACTCCCTCCTCTGTAAGACCTTTTTTTTTTTTTCTTCAAACAATTTTATTCAAATAAATAACAACAATTAAAAGACCTGATTTTCTCAGATTTCTGAAGTTCTTAAAAGGGGGGGGTTCCACTGTACTTGAGAAACTTTGCTTAACAAATTGTTTGAAGCAGTTGGAATTTGTTGTATTCTCTTACATCCGACACGTGGCTTCTTACAATGACAATATCATTTTCTCAACAACAAAAAGATCATAAAAGTCATTTTTTTCTTGTACAGGGCATTTTTATGCTTACAAAAGTTTCGCAGCTTTTCTGCCCACTTCTTGTGCTCACCTTGTGGCACTCTAAGTCCCTTACAATCTACAAAGAAGTGTGTTTGACAGTAGGATAAGAATTTTACAAAACAGATAAAAGCAAAGGAAAATTTCACAGAATTAAGGTGTCTTAATGTGACAATCCCCCCCATCAAGAACATCCCTGTGACAAGCAATTTTTTCATCACACACCCTTTTTCAGTTTTCTTCACACACACATTCAGCCCAATCTCTGCACACAGAGAGACAGAAGACAGGAGGACAAACACACAGATACACATACAAAAGACGCCAAGTCATACCTGGTTTTGTTGCCGCGGAGCATGTGCGTTGCCGTATTCCGGTCCAGAAGTTGTTGCCTGCGTTGACATGCGGCTTACTTGCGCTTGGGGATAACCTTCCTGGACTGCCGCATAATTTTGTCCTTGGGCGTAATTCTGCCCTTGGCCGTAATTTTGCACCTGGCCGTAATTTTGTGGTCTGCCGTAATTCTGTCCCTGGCCATAATTCTGTGCTTGGCCGTAATTCTGTTGCCTGGGGTAATTCTGTCCCGCCATTGCCTGAAGTCCTTCCCCGCCAGATAAGTTATTGAGCTGCCCTCCTCCTCCTCCTCCGCTTCCTCCATCACCCCCACCCCCCATCACGTACCCCTGGGAGACTTGGGGGTAGGGGTACTGCGGTGGATAGTAGGGACCAGCGGGCGAACCCTGGCTGGCTCGTAGCTGCATGTCCTGCAGCTGTTGCTGTGTGTAGCGTGTCAGTTGGTCTGCCAGCCCCTGATTCTTCAGCTGTTCTGACTCTAGCTCTTGGCAAAGGCGGTCCTTTTCTGTGGCCAGGCGTGTGCGGGCGTCGCGCTCGGCTGTAAAGTCGCACTTGAACACCTCAGCCTGTGGAAAGAGAGCGACATTAAGAAATTTGTGACTATGGCTGTTTTTTTTTTATATCTTCTAGTATTTTCAAATATCACAGCTGTTTTACCATAGTTTGTTCAAAACAAAAGAGAGAGAGAGAGAGAGAGAGAGAGAGAGAGAGAGAGAGAGAGAGAGAGAGAGAGTAATTGTAGTCTTTGTACTAATTTATTCAACTTTTCAAAAAAATAGCAATTTTAAGAAATCACCTGTTTAATGAGTTACTTTGAAAATGTTGTTCTCTCGGCACACACATTTATACACTGAGACGGCAGACGTTGCAGAGTGTAACTTTGTAAGTTGAACAACATTAAAAAACCATGGCTCGCTCTCCCTGCTGCTGCTTTCTTTGAATCACCACATTATAGTGGCCAACAATAACTAAACTTAAACATGCAGTTTGCATGTTGCCATAACAATACTGATCAACTGGAGAAGTGGAAATTACAAACAAACAGACCAACAAATTAAACACACAACCACTCCTCTAAGTCACAACGGTAAGGGGAGGTAAGACGTAGGTTTAAGGAAGAATCGACGAATTCTGACAATAACTGTTGGGTTTGTATGGGTTGTGAAAGAGTGAATACCCTTGCTTTTACAGGGACAAACGCTGGAAGGGTCAATCACTAGCAAGGGGTGTGTCTGAAATATGTAGACAGGAGCATGTGTGAATTTATTTGTTCTTGAAAAAGAAAGGGTATTCACTCTTTCACAACCCATACAAACCCGACAGAGTTATTCCCAAATATCCTCTCTATCGGTTTCTTCTTCTTCTTCTGTGTCCCTGGGCTTCAACTCCCATGTCCCGCTCATTCTCACCAACAAACAGCATCAAAATAAGAACAAGAGACTGCAGATGACAAGAACAAGAACAAGATAACAATGAAAATGTATTGAGTTTCATTGTCCATGTTGCTGGCGAGTATAACAGTGAAAATGTATTGAGTTTCATTGTCCATGTTGCTGGCGAGTATAACAGTGAAAATGTATTGAGTTTCATTGTCCATGTTGCTGGCGAGTATAACAGTGAAAATGTATTGAGTTTCATTGTCCATGTTGCTGGCGAGTATAACAGTGAAAATGTATTGAGTTTCATTGTCCATGTTGCTGGCGAGTATAACAGTGAAAATGTATTGAGTTTCATTGTCCATGTTGCTGGTGAGTACATTTTCATAGTTATCTTGAAACGGCATCAAGTCAAGAAACACCGGACAAAAGAAAGGAAAAGTGGGTGGGTGGGGGGAGGAGGAGGTCGATGGATGGAGGATAGAAAAGAGAGACAGAGAGGTGGGGGAGGGGGGGGGGGGTGGGGGGGGGGGGGGGGGGGGGGGGGTTGTCACACATTCTGTGGTGGATACATTTCCAGATATGTTTGTTTGCACATTATTTGGTATGTGTGTGAGGGGCGGGACATTCGCATGAATACAAATGCAAAGCCTTGACAAAATTAGCCAAATACGTTAACATTTCATATTTCAGCTGACCTGGGCCTGTAAGAGTCCGACAGTCTCCTCCTTCTCTTTCATCTCTTGCTGCATCTTCTGGATGCGCTCCTCACGGATGTTGATGGCTTCCTCCGCTGCTATAACCTGGGCCGTGAGGTGGTTGATGGTGTCCATGTTCTGCTGCTGGAAGGAGCTGTTCTGCATGCGTTTCTCCTGTCGACATGAAGAAGAGGATAAGGATAGGGATAAGGATAAGATTTATATAGTCCTGCTAGGTTACCCTCATGAAAATTCGGGCTGCTTTCTCACTGGGAAAAGTGAAGTACCATACGGCGTTACCCATTTTTTTTCTATTTACTGCATGCGTGTATTCGTGTTTCCAAGCCCTGAGATTTTTGCCGTGAACTTGGGTTCTTTATCGTGCTCATGTGTGTACACAGTGGTGTTGGGATGCCGAGGAGAGTCTGCACAAAGTTGACTCTGGGAAATCAACACCTCGCCGAACGTGGAGATCAAACCAACGCCAATAGCGACAACTGGTTTTGAAGCCAGCGCCGCAAATGAGCTATTTTCCCGCCCTTCCAGAAACAGGGGGGGGGGCGAACCACGGGTGTGTGTTACATTGAAACTTATACAATTACATACAATGCAATGCCATGTTTTGTTGCTGGAAAGAGCTGGGTGGGGAGGTACGGCGAAACTTATGGAATGCAATGCAAAACAATGTAATACGATATCATACGATACTATACAGTACAATGCAGCTCTCTTGTGGCTACAAACAGAATTTATGTCGTTTGGCTATACAGTGAAACATTGTAAGACCTCCAAAAATCTGAGAAAATCGGGTCTTAAAGGGAAAAATGTTTTAAATTGGGGGGAGGGGGGGGGGGGGGGGGAAGGTGTTAAAAGGGGGGTTCCACTGTTACGACTGTATAAACACAATCAGTCAATAGGCAAACAATTCAGAACATGACTACTGAAAAGAACATAAAGCATAAACTGAAAATGGAAACATGAACTTTAAAAGTCTCATGCAAAGTCTCAATAAGCACAGGAAAAATTAATTAGTAGTAGTAGTAGTAGAAGTAGTGGTTAGGGACTGGATTGGTATCCATAAGCCTCACAGCTTTTTTCGAGTCCCATCTCATTATCAAATTTGATTGCAGGTCAATCATATTAACATGCTCAAAGTCGTATTTACTCAATATCAATTATCGTACCAATAAAATGACTCAGTCATAAGTTTTTGTATGTCCAGCAGATTTTTGAAAGTGTTAATAGTTTGTGCATTTTTAACAACATCAGACAGTGTGTTCCATGATGGTGCAACTCTGTTAGAAAAGGAATGTTTCCGGATATTAGTTTTACTAAATTCAATAAAGATTTTGTCCATATTTTTCCTCGTTAATTAATCATGATTCTCAGTTTTGTCTTTGTCATCATATCATATGTACGGCCTGTAGGATAGATAAGCCTTTTGCCTGCTATATGATTTCATCTATAGGTGTTGTTTTTGTCTTGGTCAGTGTATCATGGTTAAGGTTGCCGCTCACTCCATGCACTGATTTAACTTACCTGTTGTGCTTTGTACTGGTCAAAGGTGTCCAGCAAGTCCTTGTAGTCAGATACCAGCTGGTTGAAAGACAGGCGCAGATCATTCATCTGTTGTCTGCACAGAGACAGTAGCATGATCTAGATGTGGCACTTTTCAGCACGAGTACGGGAACGTGTACGGGTAAAGTCATCAAATCTAGTTTTTACGTCACGCGTTTGCCAAGATCTGCAGTCTTGGTGGGAGCAAAACAACGTACGATTTGGAACAATGGAGAAAAAAAGTGAGTCACGGGTGACGCAATATCTACACATACACGTACAGGTCTTTGCTACACGTTCGATCATCTAGAACACTGCAGTGTCACTATGTCACATCTAAAGCAACATTCACATAATCCTGCAAACATGCATGGATATACGTTAAGCAAAAACAGTCCTAAGTATCGAAACCTGCATGCTTGATACTGTTGGCTGGTGTTGGAACTGTTGTAGTATTTGTATTCATTGAAGTAGCACCATAACGCTTAAACAACAACACAGACCAATCAATTTTTTGGCCCATCGTTTGCTTGAAGCTCCATCTATCATTCTGCAAACTTAACTGGGAAAATAACGATTTTAACTGCTGCTGATAACTCACTTACTGGCAGCATGGCTCTCACTCCCCCAGCACCCAAGCACATTGATAACAACAAAGCGTAGTCCTGAAATTATCGCATTTGCTGGCAAACAATTCCTTGAAACCGTATAAACTACTTTTAGAGCATGGCGTTAACTCATCAATAACAGTAACAAAATAGCTACTACATGTACTGCCCTTCGTTTCTTAACATGAACGCCCCCGAAAGTTGTTTACTTTGCTTAGGAAATGATTGGCCCTGTGCAAGCGCTTTCAAGATGGCAGACGAAATGTCAGCCGATGAGTAATACTATCGATTTTGACAGACGAAACAGGCATTGACTACTTGCGAAGAAATTGTTTGTGACAAAGTCCTAGAATACGATCCTTATAGGTAATATTTTTAGTCAAAGTTTACTTCAATGTGATATAGAGTTGAAATACTTTTTCATCCTCTCTAGATTGGTGCAATTCATGCGCTAGAACCGTCGTATTAAAAGAAAGTTTTATCATCGAAATGAAACCGAAACACTACGGCCGCAATTTTTGTTTTCCTCTGCACTAGCTCATTGAGCCGCAGCATGGCGCTGCACAGCCCCTGCCCCAAGAACTGCGTTTCATTTGCGTGACAGTAAAACGCTCTGGGATGTCTTCACTTCGAAACGGCAGACTGTTTACTCACTTGGTGGCAGTATGACTCTGTTGCTCCATGGCGAGCTGTCGTTCCCCCATGCCGGCCGTCTGCTGAAGCTGCTGCAGACGGTTACGAGAGTCCTCCACTATCTGTGAGCTGTACGTCTCCAACTCCCTCACTCTGTTTACCCACAAAAAAAATAAACTTGAAATACAGCTGCTTTGGGGGTCTTTATGGACCCTTTGATTAAGACTTTTCAAGTCTTAAAACTTTGCTCTTTCAGATTTGCTGTTCGTAACCCCAGTAAATTTACCTCCATTTTGAGAATCCCTCGTTCTCACATTATAAACCCATAGAACATCTCACTGCACTGTTCATAAACACCAACACATTTACAGGGATATAGTGGTACCTGCGATGAAAGAACGCCCTTGGGAACAGCCAAGTGTCCCTACATTACAGGTGGCCTTTCCTGATAGGGGAGGTGCCCTCTTATCAGAAAGGCCTCAATCCCGGATACCATTGTACATAATTCCTAAGATTGTATTCCCTTCACCTGTTACTCTTGGTTTCGATCACCCTCTGAGCAGCAGCCAGTTTGTTCTGTGTTTCGTGGACTTCATTGATCAACGTCAACACCTGGGACCTGAGGGTCTGAACATCTTCAGCGTGAGTGGCAGTCACAGCCTGCAAGGACAAAACATGCACATTTACTGCATGCAATCACTCATTAATAGACCATTTTCGGAAATAACTCTGTCAGGTTTGTATAGGTTGTGGAAGAGTGAATGCCCTTGCTTTTCCTCTGACAAATAATTTCACACATGCTCCTTTCCACATGTTTCCAACACACTCCTCGCTAGTGATTGGCCCCTCCAATGTTTGTCTGAATAAAAACCAAGGGCATTCACTTTTTCACAACCCATACAAATCTAACAGAGGTATTATTGGAATTTGTCTATTGTGCTAGCCATTATCAAAATTGGTATATCTTTGCAAGTACGAATCCAAGATCCTACATTAACCTGTCACTCCATTACCTGTTTAACAATCAAGCCAAGTCTAAACCATGGTGAAGGCAATATATCTATCAGGAGAAACAAGTCACACACAAAATAAACCAGTATAAATGACCGATTGGACACATTTTGCAGTAAAACAATGGAAATGTTCTGCCAATGCAATCTCTCTCTCTCTCTCTACCCTCCCCCCTCTCTTTCCCCTTCGCCTCTCTCTTGCAATCTCTGAATCATATTAAGACCAAAAAAATGAGTGTAAAAATGTTGTAGCAAATAAAACCACATGGGATCATCCACAAGAAGTGATACCTGCTGGTGTGGAAGGGAGGAGTCGTGTGACCTTTGTCGCTCAATGTGTTCCACGTGACCTTCGTGTTCTTTCTGCAGCTGTCGAATCCTGTCCTCGTGTCGCGACTGCATTGTGTCCAGTTCACTCTTCTGAAGCTCCACCTGGCCTTTAAGCTGAGAAATCTGATTGGAGGAAAAGAAAACAAAACAAAGATGCCATTTAAAATTTGCTCTATTCCCCCGAAAGCGGCGTATGGCTGCCTAAATGGTGGGGTAACAAGAGCCATACATGTAAAGCCGTGGGAGTTTCAGCCCATGAATGAACAAACAAATTTGCTTTTTGACACTTTGCTTGTTGTAAACAAGGATAAGGATAAGGATACCATTCTGTATAGTCCTGTGAGGTTGCCCTCATGGAAATTCCAGCTGCTTTCTCACTGGGGGAAGCCAGCTGCCATACAGTACGGCGCTACCCAATTTGTTTTCCTTCATGTGTGTATTCATGTTTCCAAGCCCTGAGACTTTTGCTGTGAACTCGGGTTATTTATCCTGCGCATGCGTGCACATGGGAGTATTCGGACACCAAAGAGAGTCTCCACAAAGTTGACTCTGGGAAATAAATCCCTCGCCGAAAGTGGGGCTCAAACTCCCACCAATAGCGACAACTGGTTTTGAAGCCAGTGCTGCTACCCACTGAGCTATTTCCCCGCACGAGGGTGCAATAGAAGACGTCCTGTATTGGGAGATGTCCTTTCTTTATAGGACTTTCTCATCACAGCTTTATTGTACTTAACCCACTGATTTACCCCCATGGCATGAAAAGTAACTCAGTCAATTTTAAAGTTAAACAAATTGTAGCAAAGTAACTACAGCAAGTTTTCTGAAATTAGAAATGCACCAACATTGCAGAAAATGGAAACAGTTATTGCAACTGGTATCATTGAATATTGCAGTGTTTCATGGATCTGCATTTGGAAGCTCGTACTGGAGGTATTTGGTGCTCTGGGGGACAAGGGTTAATTTGAGGAACACTATACTCTACCTCAACCTAGCTCTTAAAATCGCACAGCAAGATGCCTCTACTGTGGACCACACACACCCATCTACACATCGCATTCAGCAAGATGCCTCTACTCTGGACCACACACACCCATCTACACATCCCATTCACCAAGATGCCTCTACTGTGGACCACACACACCCATCTACACATCGCATTCACCAAGATGCCTCTACTCTGGACCACACATCGCATTCACCAAGATGCCTCTACTCTGGACCACACACACCCATCTACACATCGCATTCACCAAGATGCCTCTACTCTGGACCACACATCGCATTCACCAAGATGCCTCTACTGTGGACCATACACACCCATCTACACATCGCATTCACCAAGATGCCTCTACTCTGGACCACACACACCCAACTACACATCGCATTCACCAAGATGCCTCTACTCTGGACCTCACACACCCATCTACACATCGCATTCACCAAGATGCCTCTACTCTGGACCACACATCGCATTCACCAAGATACCTCTACTCTGGACCTCACACACCCATCTACACATCGCATTCACCAAGATGCCTCTACTCTGGACCTCACACACCCATCTACACATCGCATTCACCAAGATGCCTCTACTCTGGACCTCACACACCCATCTACACATCGCATTCACCAAGATGCCTCTACTCTGGACCTCACACACCCATCTACACATCGCATTCACCAAGATACCTCTACTCTGGACCTCACACACCCATCTACACATCGCATTCACCAAGATGCCTCTACTCTGGACCACACCTCGCATTCACCAAGATGCCTCTACTCTGGACCACACACACCCATCTACACATCGCATTCAGCAAACAAAACACCCACCTCCAAATGGTAAGCAGCGATTTCTGCGTTGAGTCCCTCCACTTGTTGTTTCTCCTGTTCTAGCTGTTTGCGCAACTGTTCCACTTCAGCGGTCACAGCTGCTGACGTCTCCTGCCAGTCGTCCACTGTGCGGTCAGGCGTTCGGCCCATTGCACCTTCCTCTGTATTGCCAGGTATGGGAACATTGCCTTCATCTGGAAAACAAAATTCAGACAAATTCAACGTTGAATCTCTAAACATATTTCTTGTCTGATGAGTCTGAAGATATTGTCGTCTGATGGGCCGAATTTAAAATATAGGACATAAATACATGCACAGCTTAGCATTAACCTCCCTGGTGACTTTTCCATTTTTGACATCAGTAGGTAATAGAGATTAACTTGATTTCTTACAGAAGGTATATATATAATATAAGCTTAGTTTTTATGGGTAAATTATATATATATTTTAGTTAACAAGTAAACGAAGCTAGTGGAAAACGGACCCCCACACAATTTTTTAGCCGTGGCCACAACACATGCTCTATTTTCACTAGGCCCTGTCCTATTCTTTGTTGTTGCTGTAGAAAAAGAACGGCGAAATATGTAACACACACCCTTGTGACCCTTGCCCTGACCCTGCAGGTGATGCAAGCCTATGAGCGGAGACTTGTTGTTTCTCTGCAGACTGTTCTTGCTCTCTGCCAGCATGGACTGCATTTCCTGCCTCAGTCTCACCGTCTCTTGCATCAGATCCTGGTTCTCTCTCTGCAGCTGCTGTTTCAGCTGCTGAGTCTGAAAACAAATGGGTGATGTTTTTTGCGTGTGAACACTGTGGACAACACACACACACCCACCACACCCACCCACTTTCAAGACCTAAAAAAATCCTCAGAAAAACAGGTTTTAAAAACGTATAGAGGTTATGAACAAAAAATCTGAAATAACAAGGTCTTTACATGGGAATTTCATAATCAAGGGGAGGGATGGAAGGAGAGAGAGAGGGGGATGGGGAGAGCTTCAAGTTTTTTTTTTTTACTGTAGTTGTGATGTTGGAGTCAAAAAGAGCTACATGTTTTGTAAGAGGCCCAAGTCAGTTGAGAGTTATTGTCAGCTGAATCTAATTCAGAAATTAAACTGCGACACTCATGAAAATTCAGCATTTTGAAAGAGTAGGTTTGACAAAAAAAGGGAAAACATAGAACTATAAGGGGCACAGAGATAAACAGACAAGCATATATGCACAGACGGACAGACACTCTCTCCCTCCTAACCCACTCACCCCCCCATTCATTACCATTCTACCGCAATCCGTTCAAGCCCATGCACTCTCTCCGTGAAATATCAAACAAAAAATACTTACTGATTCCAGGTCTTTCAGCAACTGTTCAGTGTTGTTCCTGAACTGTGTGTTGTCGTGCTCCAGGAAAGAACATCGTTCCTTCATCTGATCCAGTTCTTCTTTCATTCTGTCCGTGTCTGCTTCCAGGTGCATAATCCGCTCTTCTTTTTCTGCACTGGCTACAAACACCTGCACATCATGAATGATTGCATGAGATCTTCTTCTTCTTCTTCTGCGTTCGTGGGCTGAAACTCTCACGTACACTCGTGTTTTTTGCAGAGGAGGAAGCATGCTGGGTATTTTCGTGTTTCTATAACCCACCGAACTCTGACATGGATTACAGGATCTTTTTCGTGCGCACTTGGGGGTGTTTGGACACCGAGGAGAGTCGGCACACAAAGTTGACTCTGAGAAATAAATCTCTCGCCGAACGAGGGGACGAACTCACGCTGACAGCGGCCAACTGGATACAAATCCAGCGCGCTACCGACTGAGCTACATCCCCGCCCCTCATGAGATCAAAGTGTGACAGTAGGTTTAATCAATACCTTGTTGATAGCAGACATTACACACCTACACATACATGAGCATGAGCATGGGCATGTACAAAAACACACACACACACACACACACACACACACACACACACACACAAACACAAACGCGCACAGAGTTAAAAAGCTCAAGCTTCAATAACACTGAGAAAACCCCAACAGTAAGTTTTTAGTGAGCCGGCCATACACGTAAACACTTCTCAGTACTATGACCATCTGAATACTCGGGTAAATAAAAATAAATCTGTAAACAAAAATTAAAAAATTGCAAAACACTGCCTCTTTTTTTCTTCTTTTTTTTCCATTACGGGCAACCACATCCTGAAGTAGAAGTATTGAGTAACCATGCCAAAAAAAAGACAACTACCACCATCCTCACCTAAAGGAAGACAACAAAAGGTAATAAGCGTATTAGTTTTGCCATTCGATCGATCATTTCACTTACTGTTTCTCTCATCTGTGTCTCCTCCTCCCCCACCTCCACCCCCTGTTGCTCAGCTTGCTTGACGACGTTGTACGCAAGCTGGTCGCTGGCTGCTTTGGCCGTCTTCAGAGTGTTCAGTTCCGCCTCAAGCGACTTGATCTTCCCCGCGAGCGACTCCTGTGACAGAGTTTACGAAGATTAGACAACATCTTTTGAATTGAACAGCAAATAGACTGCCAACGTTCCAAAATTCAGAATAAAAAAACACGAAAGGTATGTTATTGGAACGTTTATTTTATGACAATACAAACCGTTATGTTCACTGATCTTCCCAGAGTTTTCTTAAGTGGACAGACAGACAAACACTTCTAATACAGAAAATAAACTTTTCTGACAAATTGTCAGGAAACTTGCTCAGAAGACTCAAGCGAGACCTGTGTCATAAATCAAAAATTCCAATAACATACCTTTTTTGTTTTTTTTAATTTATTACATCTTATTACATATATATATGTAACGAGAGACTGCAGGTTAGAAATTAAATAAGACAAACCGGTATGTTTTGGATCCCGGCTGCGCCTGGTTGGTTAAGGTTGGAGATTTATCTGATCTCCCAGGTCAACTTATGTGCAGACCTGCTAATGCCTTATCCCCCTTCATGTGTAATCCATGTCAGAGTTCGGTAGGTTATAGAAACACGATTATACCCATTCTGATAATCCTCGCTCCACGGCTATCGCCAGTTGTCTCTCTGAGCGGACGTGACAGTCCTACGCGAATCTATCAAAACCAGAATACAGAGTGATCTCCCATATGTTGTTCACGAGCAGTGTTCGCGAGACGAAAATGATTGCAGATTGGCCGACTTCGACAGTGATCTCCGTTCTGTTCTTCACAGTTATGATAAAGACATCGTTCTAAGGTCAAAACAAGCCGAAATTTTGGGACTGCTGCTGGAAGGAGACCGTAATATATGGTTGCATCACTGTCAAAAAAATCGTCTGCTCCAGCGACCGCCCAAACCAAACGGTTGATTATCACGTGACACTTATGCCATATTTAGAGTTGTTTGCACAGTAAATACATCCGCGAAAAATAGCTCGCTTCAAACTGTCTAAAATAAAAATTCCTCTGTAATTTAAAAATTACAAAACACCATGAAAAATCATTATCGACGATCGTGAATCTGCTTACATCCATAACACATTACAAAAAGCTCTAAATATGTAAAAAAATCGGTTTCCTTGTCAGACAAGGAAACTCAAGGCATCCTGTCAGGGAGAGAATGAGCCGAACTCATTTTGACCTGAGGTCAGGATGGATTATACCCAGATGCTTCCCCTGAATGGTGGGGTAAAAGAACGTGTGAGTATCAACCCATGAACAAAGAAGAAGATTCATCACATTAACCATTAAAAGATCCATGGTCTACTGAATACTTTGTCTTGCTAAGGCCAAAAAGAAAAATATGTGTGTTTCTGGTAACCCGACCGACCCTATTTTTAAGCGCCGATCCTAAAGTTTTTTTTCGCTTTTCGCACCCAAAAAAATAAAAATGAAAATAAAACTAACCGGGAGGTAATCGGTCGATGGACTTCACAATCGAAGAGACTTACCTCCCGTTTCCGTCGTCACGCGAAAAAAACATGGCGGCCAATGACACCGGAAAAACCCCCACGTAAAAAGACGTTAACAAAACGTAAGAAAAAGGTACAAAAATAAAAATTTAAAAAAAAACACACCGACCGACCCTATTTTTTTCGGCGATGTTACCGGAAACAGACATATTTTTCTTTTTGGCCTAATTAAATGTCCACAGCATTATCATTTTTGTCTTCTAATTCTTTAACTTTTGTTTCCGTTTATTGCTATGACAAATTAAAGTTGTGTGTCACAGCACTTCACCTCATTGTTGAAGGTGTCCCTGAATGATGTCTGAAGTTCTTCATTCTCTGCCCGAAGGGAGGTGATGAGAGCTCGCGTCTGCTCAAACTTTTCACGGTTCATGACGTTGGCATCATGAACTTTCTGCTTCCACTGAGACAGGGTTTCAAACTGCTTCTTCATCATCTCATTGTTTTCCTTCAGGTATTCTGAAATATAAGCATATTCGTAGTGTATGTATGCTGAATTGCATTATTTTATCTATACATATATATAAACAATCAAATGCTTTTGAGGAAAACGTCTCAGTATTCAATCGAAAATGATATGCCCCAAAGTACTGAAGCGCAAAGATGTTACTATGACTGACATGAAACACTGCCTCTTAAGATTCCCATCACTCCCACAGCCAGACAGACTAATAAAGACAAACAAAAACACACACACACAAACACATATTCATATGAACACACAGACAAACAGACACACACACAATAACTCTTTATTGTCAATTAAAATGAAAACATTAATTTAAAAGAAAAAATAGTATTCCACACGTCTAACGTCCTACGCCAACCTGACAAGGATTATAAAATACACATCAAAATGAGAATTACAAGGACATATAATATAATAAGCACATACAACACATAGTAGTTAGTACTTTTGCAACTAACCCTAAATCAGTGAGTGTGGTGTCAACAAATACTATAACGTATTAATTTTCAGTATAGTATTAATAAATGAGCTCATTAATCTTAATGATATATAACATCAGAAATTGTGAAAGAAACAATTGAAAGTCAGCAGAAACTTTCTTCCGAGATTTGTTAAAATCTCTTAGCAGAGAGAGAGAGAAATAAGTATCCCTTCACAGACAGCCTATTGGGAGCATCAGACCCTCCTCAAGGGGGACCGAGATTTACAGAGCAAAGTCCCTTTATATATATATATATGTATCATAATCATAATATTGCAATATATTTTTGCTGACATATCACATGGACGTGTTACGGTTAAAGAAGAACAATCACATACAGTGACACACACCAAACCAACCTCTCAGATCAGCGTTCTCCTTCGCCAGCTCCTGCATGCGAGCGAGCGCTTGTTCAAGCGTGACGTCCGTCATGCTCAGCCCCCATACTGTGCTACAGGGAGGGGACACGCCCGCCCCTCCCCCCATACCTGTCGCCACCACCTCAAATCCTCCCATCATGCTTCCACCGTTCATGCCGCCTGAAGCAGGCTGGCTGCCAGGCTGCGCAGGTCCATTCATTTTGGCCGCCAAAGTCAAATACAAATTTGCTTTTCTGTACTGGTAGCGGATGTGTCAGGGATTAATTTCCTTGTTATTGAGTACTTGAGAAACACATAAGAATCTTTGTCGATCACTTCATGGTGTCGATCATCATCTTCTGCTGATGGGACGGTTGTCTTGATGAACAATGTTTGTTGACAGTCAATAATATCCAATCGCTTCATGGTTTTTCATCTTGATTGGTGAAAGATCGAGGCTGTCTTGACCAGTTTCTGCAATCAATAGAACAGTCTGCTATCAGTTTTAGTCATGTCAGTTTCTGCAATATACAGAACAGTCTACTTTAGACTACTATCACTCATCACTGTATCAGTTTTAGTCATGTCAGTTTCTGCAATGTATTATGTATAGAACAGTATACTATCAGTTTCAGGTATGTTACGAGTGTACAAGTCATGTAAACCTGCTCTCATGATGTGTAAGTTGTAACTAGATTCCTAATGATCAAAACACTTTCTCGTTAACTTATTCAAGTTGTTGAACAATCTAGTCATAGTGATTAGTAAGGCAGCCGTCTAAAAACATGTCAACAGTAGAACAAATCGATGTCAACGTGTCGCGTGCATTGTCGTACAACTGGTTCTCTTTTAACCTTTCAGACGTACATAAAATGCTCAAAATCTACCACACTCAACCAAATCAGAATCAGGTAGCATCGTCATCGCCTCTCCTGTATCCGAAGAACAAGAATTTCCTTGATTACCTGCGCAGGAAAATGGCGACGCATGAGTGGAAAACCCCTTCCGCAAATGAGCTAATTTTAGAAATCGAAACTTATCTTCAAGGGGACACCACTCCATTAAAGACAGCTGTATTTTTCCATGAAAAATTGTCAAGGCCGTCTGACCGCACCAGGTGAAAAACTGTACTTATAAGTAGCATCAGGACAACGTAACTATCTGCAGTCGTAAACGCGGTATATGTTCATTTGTAATGGGTAAGTTACCATTTCCTCTAAAGTTTTGCTGATTATAGTTTATACATTGCTTGGTAATCTTTCTTTATCCCCGAGTACGCTTGTACAAGGGTCCAGCAGATCACGCGCCAGAAGCCCCGTAAATGCTATAAGTTCAAGAAGGCTAACTGGGACCAGATGAGAAGTGACCTTGTCAGCGCTGCCCAAACCGTGGCTGATGAACACAAGAAAGGAAAAGACGTCGACACCCTATGGTCATCTTCTGCCTGCGTCTGCCTTGTGTGTTGCGTTTTGGTACTGCCTTCTCAACTGCACTGGAGATCTTGCCTTTCAGCAGGGTCCAGTATTCTTCCACTTTCAGTCATCAGGAGAACTTTTGACTACCTGACGGAGGAAATGTTCATCCAACTATACAAGAGTCTGGTCCGACCCAAGCTGGAATACGGGCACTCAGTGTGGCAGCCACACAACAAGACGCTATGTGCTGAAGTGGAGAACGTGCAACGCAGAGCGACCAAACTCATTCCAGGTCTGAAAGACGAGCCCTACTGTGAGAGGCTGAAAGCTCTGAAACTTCCAAGCCTGGAACACCGTCGCCTGCGGGGCGACATGATAGACACCTTCAAGTATGTGCACGGCATGTACGAAGCGGACAGACCCCACTTTGAGCCCATCAGCAGTAGAGACACTAGAGGCCACTCTCTGAAACTCGGCAAAGACCACTGTAGACTGAACGTACGAAGCAATTACTTCTCCCAGCGAGTAGTGAACACCTGGAACAGTTTGCCTGAAGAGGCAGTAACAGCGCCATCAGTCAACAGCTTTAAGACCAGGATAGACAATTTCTGGCGCCACAGTATCATGTACAACCCTACCTGCCTAGTCTAGATTGTAGAACAGCCCGCCACGCATGCTACAGTCTAGTAATAGGACCTATGTAAAGGCTACACAGCCTACCACATAGTAAATTTCAAGTTCAAGTTAATAATAATAATTAAGTAGATGTGCAACGCCAAGGCACTGCATACCCCAGCGAAAGACAAACCTCTCTCTTACTCTCTCTCAAACACACACACACACACGAACACACACACACACACACGCACACACACACACACACCCCAAGTCACACACGTACACACATACACACTCACTCACACGCACTCACTCACTCTCTCACACACACTTCATACACACAAAACACCCCCCCCCATACGCACATATAGACCTAGACGGACATAAACACCTTTACAAACAAACACACATACACACACACATACACTTACGCACACACACACATACACACACACACCCACTCTCTCTCTCTCTCTTTCTCTGTTATACAAACAGACAGACACACACACACACACACACTGTACATACGCACAAACAAATACGCACATAGACAGTCGGACACACACACCTTTACAAACAAACACATATATACACACTCATACACACAAACTCATGCACACACACATTCACACACACACTCTCTCTCTCTCTCAAACACACACACACACACACACGCACACACACACACACACGGCACACACACACCCCAAGTCACACACACACACATACACACACTCACTAACACGCACTCACTCACTCTCACAAAAAACTTCATACACACAAAACACACCCATACGCACATATGGACAGACGGACATACACACCTTTACAAACAAACACACATACACGCACACACATACTTATACCCACACACACATTTACACACACACGAGTACAGACTCATGCACGCGTGCTCACACACACATACACACACACACACAAATACACACACACACCACACACATACGAGTACAGACTCATGCACGCGTGCACGCGCGCACACACACACACACACACACACACACACACACACACACACACACACACACACACACACACACACACACACAAACAGTAACACTAACACATGTGCACAAAATGAACACAAACACACACACTGCGCGAGAGAGAAAGACTTCAGGGAGGCATGACGTCATGATGCATTAATTGACGTCAAAGACTTTCGACCGTGACGTATTCTTCTTACGCGAGCTTTATCCATAGACTTGGAAATAACGGAATTTCTACCCGTCCAAAACGGCCTTGGGTGGCGTTTGCTGAAAAAATGGGGGCGACTATTGCACCCACCGTATTTTTGTTAGTATGGTCCCAATTTTTGGTGAACTTCCATCTCCACCTGTAGCACGTAGCCGGGCACAAAGAATCCTTCTTTATCATGTATTATTCGGTATGCACATTTCTCAAGTCGATTACAGTATATCGTTCACGGGATACCTCCAGCTTCGCTGGGATAATAATAATAACGGGCATTTATAAAGCGCCTTATCAGAAGTTCAAAGCGCGTGACAACAATACATGCATACAAAAATCATACAATCACTGTCAGATTCAAACAACACATCGTGCACAAGTTCAAGTTCAAGTTCAAGTTCAAGTTCAAGTTCAAGAACCTACTTCTGAACACCATGGAAACCAACATCCCAACCTTTACACTAAAACCATCGCAGACCCTACCCTGGCTAACGGTCCCCCTGAAACGTATGCTGAAACGCAAGAAACGCCTCTTCCACCGAGCGAGATCCTCCAACAACTGGTCCCCTTACCGCCGATTCCAAAAACACTGCAAAAGAGAGTTACGCCGAGCTGAGTGGAAGTACATCAACAGCACCATCCAAGAAGGGCTAGATAGGAACGACACCAAGCCATTCTGGCGGTTCATCAAGGCCAGGAAACAGGACAATGTCGGAGTAGCCCCCCTCAAAACCAAAGGCCAACTCCACAGTGACAGCCAGTCAAAAGCGGACATCCTCCTTAACCAGTTCAAATCTGTCTTCACCAAAACTTCCTCCCAACCCCTCCCCCACCTCCAACCCACCGCCCCTGACATCCCACCCATTACCATCACAGTCCCCGGAGTCACCAAGTTGCTACGACAACTGAAAGTCAACAAGGCGTCCGGACCAGACGGCATCCCGAACACCGTCCTCAAGGGCCGGCCTCGCCGACAGCGTCGGCCCAGCGCTGGCACTGATCTTCCAGACCTCTGTCGACAGCGGACGCCTACCCAAGGACTGGTTGTCGGCCAACGTGTCGTGTGCCTTTAAGAAAGGGGACCGCCACGAACCCGCCAACTATCGCCCAATCTCCCTTACCTCTGTCCCCTGCAAACTCCTTGAACACATTATCTTCCGCCACATTATGTCCCATTTCCAAGCCCACAAAATCCTTACAAACCTGAACCACGGCTTTCGATCTGGCTACTCCACTGAAACCCAACTACTAACCACCACCAACGACCTACTACAGTCTTTTGATCAAGGCAAACAAATTGACATGGCCATACTAGACTTTTCCAAAGCATTCGACACCGTCCCCCATGACCGGCTCCTCCTCAAGTTGGCCAACTATGGCATCACAGGCCCCCTCCACGCATGGCTTCACTGCTTCCTCACGGAACGCAGCATGCAAGTCGTCGTTGAAGGCAGCACGTCCCAGCCCACTACCGTCGACTCAGGCGTCCCACAAGGCACCGTGTTGGGCCCACTCCTCTTTCTCAGCCACATCAACGATCTCCCGCAGGCAGTCAGATCCCAGGTTAGGCTGTTCGCCGACGACTGTCTCGTCTACAGAGAGATCAACACCTTCAACGACCACCACACCCTACAAGAGGACCTGAAGTGTCTAGAAGGTTGGGCAGAGAAATGGGGAATGCGCTTCAACGCCACCAAGTGCTATGTCATGAGCATTTCCCACAAACCACCCTCCACCTTCATGTACTCCCTCAACAACACCATCCTCCGCCACTGCCCGGCAGCCTGCAGACGAAATGCCTACCTGGCCCTCGTCCGACCCCTCCTTGAGTACGGAGCCGTAGTCTGGGACCCGTACCAAGCGCAGGACATCGATAGAATGGAACGCATACAGCGCACAGCAGCACGTTTCATCGCCAACGACTACCGATCAAGACATCCTGGCTTTGTTACGGGCCTCCTGACACGCCACAACCTCCCAACTCTCCAGGAACGTCGAGTAAACCTCCGCCTGACTTTCTACTACAAGGTGGTTGAGGGGCTGGTGCCGGCAATGCCTCCAGACAAATTCCTGACCCCTCAACGTGCTGGCCGCATGATCCGACCCAGAAGACAAACAGCAGACTACGTTGGTAGCAACCCCATAGACAATTACATAAAAAACAACGACAGGTGTTTCGCTGTACCACGCTGCAACACTGAACAATACAAACAGTCGTTCTTCCCACGATCCACAATAGAGTGGAATCACCTGGACAACACAGTTGTCCACTCAGCCTCTACTGAGGCATTCAAGGCGGCGCTGACTACCAGCCGCCGATAAACGACGTCGCTGCGCACACCCACCCGTCGCGCCAAAGCCAGCAATCTGGATGCTAGCGACGTAACCCACAGATACAGATACAGATACTTTAATTGTCTGTCTGTGTGTGTGTTTCGACTTAAGAGCTTATTGCTGGGAAACTACTGTGCGCAGCTCGTTCAAAAGTTGATACACTAACTTGATAATAGGTCCGATTGATCGTATTAAAACTTCATAATGTTACCTGGGACCTAAATGCGAAATAAACCACAAAAAAACGACTTGGCGGTGGGAGGAATTCGCGGTGCAACAGCCAGCCAGGCAGTCTGATAGAACGGTGCAAGGTCTCGGCCAACCAAGACTATGGAGTCTATGGCATAGTGACGTAATTACGTCACGGTCGAAAGTCTTTGACGTCAATGCCTCCCTGTAGTCTTTTTCTTTCGCGCGGTGTGTGTGTGTGTGTGTGTGTTCATTTTGTGCACATGTGTTAGTGTTAGTGTGTGTGTGTGTGTGTGTGTGTGTGTGTGTGTGTGTGTGTTTGTGTGTGTGTGTGTATGTGTGTGTGTGTGTGTGTGTGTGCGTGCATGAGTCTGTACTCGTGTGTGTGTGTATGTGTGTGTGTGTGTGTGTGTAAGAAAGAAAGAGAAAGAGGGAGGGAGTGAGGGAGAGAGAGAGTGTGTGTGTGTGTGTGTGTGTGTGTGTGTGTGTGAATGTCTGAAGAGTACTCGGGTCCAGCGTGAGCGTTTTTTATTTGGTGTTTAACCACAGGCGGAAGGTATCCTCCACTGGACTATTACTATCACAGAGGCGGAAGGTATCGTCCACTGGACTACTACTATCACAGAAGTAGTCTTTCTGTGATAGTAGTAGTCCAGTGGACGATACCTTCCGCCTGTGGTTTAACGTCGTTTTCAACCACGAAGGTGGTAATCTTGAACTTTAGCGTGTTAAATTCATAGCTCAGAATCCAGTGACATTTTTTACTTATTTTTGATACAAGTCCATGTAAGCAAGCCAAAGAACATTTGTCGTGAAATTAATTGACGGATTGAGCTTCAAACTTAAGCATAATTAATTAATTTGGTTGTTCAATCGACGAAAATGCACCCAAAATACGTTGTCAACCATGGGACATCATTTACACGAAAGAGATGTCTCGATCCCTTGTCTGATCATACGGATAATTCCTTCTTTGACCCATGTAAACAAAATGCATTCGTACAGTTCATCGGAGTTCATTCCGTAACTTCAAAGGGATCTAAAATGACTTGTTATGATTACAAGTGCAGGTTCTACAAATTTGGAGACTTAAATGCCTCTGGATTCTGAGCTATGAATTTAACACGCTAAAGTTCAAGATTACCAGGAAGGTTATATCGCGACGGGGAAGGGGGGGGGGGGGGGGGGGGGGGGGGGGAAGATGGGATAGAGCCACTTGTTCATTGTTCACAAAAGCACTAATAAAAAAATTGCTCCAGGGGCTTGCAACGTGGTACAATATATGACCTTACTGGGAGAATGCAAGTTTCCAGTACAAAGGACTTAACATTTCTTACATAGTGCTTGACTAAAATCTTTACAAACATTGACTATATTCTATACAAGAAACACTTAACAAGGGTAAAAGGAGAAACAGAATCCGTTAGTTGCTTGGTAATAAACTGTACTGGTACTGTTTGCGCTCCAAGCTTCAGTGCATGCATCGTTAACATGTTACATTGACTGTCATTTGGGGAGGTGGGGGGGGGGGGGGGAGGACTTTTTCGTTTAATTCCTGGTCTGTGTTGATCAAAACGAAACCCCTTTTGTCGTAAAACAATATGGAATAAATAATTATTACATCAACGCAGTATTTGGAAGCCACAGGCGCCAGAAAGGGTTAACAGAATCTCATTTATAATAAGGTATTTAATTCCACCAACCGAGAAGTAACTGTGAAAACCGCTAAAGGCATGGCAAGTGAATGCTTGGAAAGGGCATTGCAAGTGTCTATCTGCCTTGATTTTTTTCTTTTATCCACACACACCCAAAATAGAAAGTATCTCTGTAGAGCACTAGGTCACTATGTCACTGGGTGGGTGGCCGAGTGGTAACGCACTTGTGCTCGGCCGAGTGGTAACGCACTTGCGCTCGGAAGCGAGAGGTTGCGAGTTCGACCCTGGGTCAGGGCGTTAGCAATTTTCTCCCCCCTTTCCTAACCAAGGTGGTGGGTTCAAGTGCTAGTCTTTCGGATGAGACGAAAAACCGAGGTCCCTTCGTGTACACTACATTGGGGTGTGCACGTTAAAGATCCCACGATTGACAAAAGGGTCTTTCCTGGCAAAATTGTATAGGCATAGATAAAAATGTCCACCAAAATACCCGTGTGACTTGGAATAATAGGCCGTGAAAAGTAGGATATGCGCCGAAATGGCTGCGATCTGCTGGCCGATGTGAATGCGTGATGTATTGTGTAAAAAAAATTCCATCTCACACAGCATGAATAAATCCCTGCGCCTTGAATATGTGCGCGATATAAATTGCATAAAAATAAAAAAAATAAATAAAAAAATAAATAAATCCCTGCGCTTAGAACTGTACCCACGGAATACGCGCGATATAAGCCTCATATTGATTGATTGATTGATTGGAAAAAAATAGGGTCGGTAGGTCGGGATTTTTTTAATTTTTTTTTATTATTTTTTTCCCCAAAAACATATTTTTAAGTTATTTTGCCTTTTTACTTTTTTTTCCTTCCCCCCCCAAATGCCAAAAAAAAAGTCTAGGGTCGCGTGAAAAAATAGGGTCGGTCGGGATACCGTAAACAGACTATTTTTTGTTGTTGGCCTTAGCTCCATACATCCCACATAAAAAGGTCACTTTGGTCTAGTTGGGATACAAAAAGTGAACCCTTTATTCTATTAATTTGAAACAGTGGAACCCTTCTTTTAGGACCCTATAATTTAAGACTCTATCCATTTTAAGACTCTATCTATTTTAAGATCTTGTTTTCTGTGAAATTACCCCCAGCCCATTTTAGGACTCCCTCCGATTTTCTCAGATTATTTTAGGTCTTAAAAGGGGGGTTCCTCTGTACAATGTACTGAAAAAAGTCAGCTGCAATCCGAAAGCGTAAGACCTGACTGTAAAATCGACAAGTCTGGCAGCGGAACGAAATTCAGATGTGGATGGAGCAGTGAGTGCAGGGACGGGGCGGTGTGAGAGCACAACGGGACAAAGGAACAGGTGTAAAGATGAAGAAAAAAAAGACTGGTTGACAATTTCATTCTCAGTTTTTTCACATAAAAACTGGTAAAATATGAGCTACTAAACATGATACAAATTACCCATTGTTAAAACAAAACAAAAATATATGTATGTTTTACCTTCATTTGTGTTGCTAACATTGAATCATTCAAGGATCCAAAAGAAAAGTTATCTTCTGAAATGTATAAATGGGTCAAAACTATAAAAATCACTTGGCATTCTTGCCTTTTTACATTTAGTCTCGGTCTTCGGGTATGGTTAGACGAGACTATCTTCATGTCGTCTCACTGATGACTGGTTTTTGGAGTTGATCGTTTTGTTTGATACCTACAGATTGTCTAAATGTGTTTATATCGCTTCACGCGACTTGTTTTTCTTGATCTGAGAAGTTGTGAACAGTGAACTTGTCCTCTTCTTAAAATACTGATAATCATTCCCTTGAGTGTATGTTGCCCGTGGACAGGTTTCACTGTATGTCTGAGAGATTGCTTGCCAGTGTCAAGGTCAGAGTATGTCTGCCGCATGTTCGGTTATATATAAAGCAGCTGCACTCTTTGTTGGTCTTTATCTACATGGTTCGTGTGTCTACTAGAGGTTTGCAAGTTGCCTTTTCAACGTCTATGATGATATTAATCATTATGAAAAGTTGTATACTGTTTGTACCGTACTGTCTGAACTTAAAAAGTGAAAAAATAAACATGAATGAAGTAAGTGCCTTGTATAGATGTTAAAGAAGGTACTGTTTATTTATTTTTATTTTTTATTTTTATTTTTTCAAGAAGCAATTAAAGAAGAAGAATTTCAATTGAAAAGTGTAGCACACTGTGAGAAGTAAATGTATATATTTCACATAGAAATGTCACAGTTTGAATGTCTTGTATGCACCAACAACTATTAACTAGAATATTTTGCACTGAACTGACCCACTTAGCATGGCTGATAGGGTAGAATTTGATCACTTCTAAATTGTACCTGTAATTTATGACCCCAAATATGGAGGCCAGATTTTGGGCTTTTCTGAGATACTCTAACAGAGGTAGATCTGGGTACTGGCAGGGATGTTGCTACAAATTTGTGCTTATAGGACAAATGTCCTGACTTAAACAGCATGAATAGGACATTTGACCGGCTTAACAAATTTGAATAGGACATTTCAGGTGACCTACATTGTGGTCGTACACATGATCATCTGCTATTAACTGTTCTCTCTTTATGTCGTCTTTTCTTATCTTTTTCTCTTATTTGAGATGGATTTGTTCCATATGATTACTTTCAAAAGAACCCACTGTACTGAAACCAAGAAATTAATTACTCCATACCTGAGAGAGACTGATTCTGTACCAGTGGGCTACATAAAGTGACTGGATATACTGAACCGATGCCCTGGACTAGTTGCTCTAGCACTAGCAGATGTCTTTCTCTCTCTCACTGTCTAACTAGTGTGTGTGTGTGTGTGTGTATGTGTCAGTTTGGTTTGTTGCTGTGTATGGTGGTTGTGTTGTGGATTACACATGTTGCAGAATGATCTTGAGTACATCTATTGACCGATGCAAGCAAAATTTGATCGGACACAGTCCGCCTTCTACAAAGTATTATAGGACATCTGACCGAGACCTGATCATATGAATCGGACAGTTGAGGCAGTTAATCGGTCTATGACCGATGTCCGACGCCTAGCGACATCCCTGCACTGGTATGAATTCTCACGGGTAGTTTTCACTCAATGCAACAGAGCCGTACATATTTCATACAATTTGCTTAAATATATACACATTTCTCTCTCTCTCAGGAGTCTATCTCTCTCTCTCTCTATCTCTGAGAATGATATCCCCAGACTTGTTTTTCATTTTTTTGATAAATATCTTTGATAAGTGTCATAGCCAGCTTTTTGTGAAAGTCACACCCTCATTCAAACTGATTGAAACTTTGGTCAAGCATTCTTCGATGAAGCCCGGACTATGGTATTGCATTTCACATTGGAAGCTTACAAATTAATGAATGAAAAAAATCTGAACATTATAATAAAAATTAAATTTTAGTATTCGATCCAAAAATGATTCCATCTTATTCTTTATCGTTTTCGGACTCAAAAAACATACATATAATTCATGTTATGTTTGGATAAAAAAAAAAGCATAGCCCATTATTGATAGAAGTGGTTGAGTTTTAGCCCATCACCTTAAGTAGAAAAAAAAGAAAAAAAGGTAAGTTGTTGGAACGTTTGTTATGTGACTGTAACGTATTGTTTTGTCAATAACAAACGTTCCAACAACTTACCTTTCTTGTTTTTTTATTCTGAATTTTGGAACGTTGGCAGTCTCTTTGTTTTTGGATTTTGTCCATCACCTAAAGTACAATTGTTCGTTAGAACTTACAGCCCTGAAAGTCCAAAAAATGGTGTACTCGCCTTTGGCTAGTGATTCTGAAATGTTACTAGCCAGAGAGCAAACTTTACTAGCCAAACCAACAATTTGTTTCAGCAACTTTACTCGCATTTGGCGAGTAGATGAACATTTGTACTCGCCAGTTACATGTTTCTACTCGCCATGGCGAGTAAAATACTTGCCACTTTCAGGCCTGACTTACTTTTTAAACAATGCCAAATTATGTTTCAGCTTTTCAGAGAACCGCTTCACTTCATATTGAAGGCAGGAGAGACATGTTGGAAACATTCCAGTCAGCAGTAGAGATGGAACACCTCAGCTCGGTATCTCTTAGCGACCTTGGGATCAGGCAGGGCAGTGACGGGCAA